>NC_080112.1:40633841-40958841 GCF_950005125.1 Chionomys nivalis
CTTGTGAAAGTTTATTAATTTCACGAAAGCTTTAGTAAGAAACGCACATGCTTTTCTTTGTAAAGACAAGCAGTTGTTTGCTACGTGGGAAAGCACTGTTAGAACTGAGAAGAGTGTTCCTTCTCTCAGTACAAGCCTTACTTTGAAAGATAATCGCGTTCTTTTGAAAGTTTATTAATTTTAGGAAAGCTTTAGTAAGAAACGCACATGCGTTTCTTTGTAAAGAAAAGCAGTTATTTGCTACGTGTGAAAGCACTGTTAGAACTGAGATCAGTGTTACTTTTCTCAGTACTAGCTTTACTTTGAAAGATAATCACGTTCGTTGGAAAGTTTATTAATTTCACGAAAGCTTTAGTAAGAAACGCATGTGCGTTTCTTTGTAAAGACAAGCAGTTGTTTCCTACGTGTGAAAGCACTGTTACAACTGAGATGAGTGTTCCTTTTCTCAGTACAAGCTTTACTTTGAAAGATAATCACGTTCTTTTGAAACTTTATTAATTTCACGAAAGCTTTAGTAAGAAACATTAATGCGTTACATTATAAAGACAAACAGTTTTTTGCTAAGTATCAAAGCACTGTTAGAACTGAGATCAGTGTTCCTTTTCGCATTACAAGCTTTACTTTGAAAGATAATCGCGTTCTTTTGAAAGATTATTAATTTCACGAAAGCTTTAGTAAGAAACACTAATGTGTTACATTATAAAGACAAGCAGTTTTTTGCTACGTGTGAAAACACTGTTAGAACTGAGATCAGTGTTCCTTTTCTCAGTACTAGCTTTACTTTGAAAGATAATCACGTTCTTTGGAAAGTTTATTAATTTCACGAAAGCTTTAGTAAGAAACGCATGTGCGTTTCTTTGTAAAGACAAGCAGTTGTTTGCTACGTGTGAAAGCACTGTTACAACTGAGATGAGTGTTCCTTTTCTCAGTACAAGCTTTACTTTGAAAGATAATCGCGTTCTTTTGAAAGTTTATTAATTTCACGAAAGCTTTAGTAAGAAACATTAATGCGTTACATTATAAAAACAAACAGTTTTTTGCTAAGTGTGGAAGCACTGTTAGAACTGAGATCAGTGTTCCTTTTCTCAGTAAAAGCTTTCCTTTGAAAGATAATCGCATTCTTTTGAAAGTCTATATATTTCAAGGAAGCTTTAGGATGAAACGCACATGTGTTTCTTTGTTAAGACAAGCAGTTGTTTGCTACGTGTGAAACCTGTTAGAACTGAGATGAGTGTTCCTTTTCTAAGTACAAGCTTTACTTTGAAAGATTATCGTGTTTTTTGAAAGTTTATTTCACGAAAGCGTTTGTAGGAAAGGCACATGCGTAACTTTGTAAAGACAAGCAGTTGCTACGTCTGAAAGCACGGTTAGAACTGAGATGAGTGTTCCTTTTCTCAGTACAAGCTTTACTTTGTAAGATAATCGTGTTCTTTTGAAAGTTTATTAATTTCAGGAAAGCTTTAGTAAGAAACGCACATGCCTGTCTTTGTAAAGACAAGCAGTTATTTGCTATGTGGGAAAGCACTGATAGAACTGAGATGAGTGTTCCTTTTCTCAGTACAAGCTTTACTTTGAAAGATAATCACGTTCTTTTGAAAGATTATTAATTTCACGAAAGCTTTAGTAAGAAACACTAATGCGTTTCATTATAAAGACAAGCAGTTGTTTGCTACGTGTGAAAGCACTGTTAGAAGTGAGATCAGTGTTCCTTTTCTCAGTACAAGCTTCATTTTGAAAGATAATCGCGTTCTTTTGAAAAATTATTAATTTCACGAAATCTTTAGTAAGAAACACTAATGCGTTTCATTATAAAGACAAGCAGTTGTTTGCTACGTGTGAAAGCACTGTTAGAACTGAGATCAGTGTTCCTTTTCTCAGTACAAGCTTTGTTTTGAAAGATAATCACGTTCTTGTGAAAGTTTATTAATTTCACGAAAGCTTTAGTAAGAAACGCACATGCTTTTCTTTGTAAAGACAAGCAGTTGTTTGCTACGTGGGAAAGCACTGTTAGAACTGAGAAGAGTGTTCCTTCTCTCAGTACAAGCCTTACTTTGAAAGATAATCGCGTTCTTTTGAAAGTTTATTAATTTTAGGAAAGCTTTAGTAAGAAACGCACATGGGTTTCTTTGTAAAGACAAGCAGTTGTTTGCTACGTGTGCAAGCACTTACAGAACTGCAATGAGTGTTCCTTTTCTCAGGACAAGTTTTACTTTGAAAGATAATCACGTTCTTTTGAAAGATTATTAATTTCACGAAAGCTTTAGTAAGAAACAGTAATGCGTTTCATTATAAAGACAAGCAGTTGTTTGCTACGTGTTAAAGCACTGTTAGAACTGAGATCAGTGTTCCTTTTCTCAGTACAAGCTTTACTTTGAAATATAATCGCGTTCTTTTAAAGTTTATTAATTTCACGAAAACTTTAGTAAGAAACGCACGTGCGTTTCTGTGTAAAGACAAGCAGCTGTTTGCTACGTGTGAAAGCACTGTTACAACTGAGATGAGTGTTCCTTTTCTCAGTACAAGCTTTACTTTGAAAGATAATCGCATTCATTTGAAAGATTATTAATTTCACGAAAGCGTTAGTAAGAAACATTAATGTGGTACATTATAAAGACAAGCAGTTTTTTGCTAAGTGTCAAAGCACTGTTAGAACTGAGATCAGTGTTCCTTTTCGCAGTACAAGCTTTACTTTGAAAGATAATCGCGTTTTTTGAAAGATTATTAATTTCACGAAAGCTTTAGTAAGAAACACTAATGTGTTACATTATAAAGACAAGCAGTTTTTTGCTACGTGTGAAAACACTGTTAGAACTGAGATCAGTGTTCCTTTTCTCAGTACTAGCTTTACTTTGAAAGATAATCACGTTCTTTGGAAAGTTTATTAATTTCACGAAAGCTTTAGTAAGAAACGCATGTGCGTTTCTTTGTAAAGACAAGCAGTTGTTTGCTACGTGTGAAAGCACTGTTACAACTGAGATGAGTGTTCCTTTTCTCAGTACAAGCTTTACTTTGAAAGATAATCGCGTTCTTTTGAAAGTTTATTAATTTCAGGAAAGCTTTAGTAAGAAACATTAATGCGTTACATTATAAAAGCAAACAGTTTTTTGCTAAGTGTGGAAGCACTGTTAGAACTGAGATCAGTGTTCCTTTTCGCAGTACAAGCTTTACTTTGAAAGATAATCGCGTTCTTTTGAAAGATTATTAATTTCACGAAAGCTTTAGTAAGAAACACTAATGTGTTACATTATAAAGACAAGCAGTTTTTGCTACGTGTGAAAACACTGTTAGAACTGAGATCAGTGTTCCTTTTCTCAGTACTAGCTTTACTTTGAAAGATAATCACGTTCTTTGGAAAGTTTATTAATTTCACGAAAGCTTTAGTAAGAAACGCATGTGCGTTTCTTTGTAAAGACAAGCAGTTGTTTGCTACGTGTGCAAGCACTTACAGAACTGCAATGAGTGTTCCTTTTCTCAGGACAAGTTTTACTTTGAAAGATAATCACGTTCTTTTGAAAGATTATTAATTTCACGAAAGCTTTAGTAAGAAACAGTAATGCGTTTCATTATAAAGACAAGCATTGTTTGCTACGTGTGAAAGCACTGTTAGAACTGAGATCAGTGTTCCTTTTCTCAGTACGAGCTTTACTTTGAAAGATAATCACGTTCTTTTGAAAGTTTATTAATTTCACGAAAGCTTTAGTAAGAAACGCACGTGCGTTTCTGTGTAAAGACAAGCAGCTGTTTGCTACGTGTGAAAGCACTGTTACAACTGAGATGAGTGTTCCTTTTCTCAGTACAAGCTTTACTTTGAAAGATAATCGCATTCATTTGAAAGATTATTAATTTCACGAAAGCGTTAGTAAGAAACATTAATGCGGTACATTATAAAGACAAGCAGTTTTTTGCTAAGTGTCAAAGCACTGTTAGAACTGAGATCAGTGTTCCTTTTCGCAGTACAAGCTTTACTTTGAAAGATAATCGCGTTTTTTGAAAGATTATTAATTTCACGAAAGCTTTAGTAAGAAACACTAATGTGTTACATTATAAAGACAAGCAGTTTTTTGCTACGTGTGAAAACACTGTTAGAACTGAGATCAGTGTTCCTTTTCTCAGTACTAGCTTTACTTTGAAAGATAATCACGTTCTTTGGAAAGTTTATTAATTTCACGAAAGCTTTAGTAAGAAACGCATGTGCGTTTCTGTGTAAAGACAAGCAGTTGTTTGCTACGTGTGAAAGCACTGTTACAACTGAGATGAGTGTTCCTTTTCTCAGTACAAGCTTTACTTTGAAAGATAATCGCGTTCTTTGGAAAGTTTATTAATTTCACGAAAGCTTTAGTAAGAAACGCATGTGCGTTTCTTTGTAAAGACAAGCAGTTGTTTGCTACGTGTGCAAGCACTTACAGAACTGCAATGAGTGTTCCTTTTCTCAGGACAAGTTTTACTTTGAAAGATAATCACGTTCTTTTGAAAGATTATTAATTTCACGAAAGCTTTAGTAAGAAACAGTAATGCGTTTCATTATAAAGACAAGCAGTTGTTTGCTACGTGTGAAAGCACTGTTAGAACTGAGATCAGTGTTCCTTTTCTCAGTACAAGCTTTACTTTGAAAGATAATCACGTTCTTTTGAAAGTTTATTAATTTCACGAAAGCTTTAGTAAGAAACGCACGTGCGTTTCTGTGTAAAGACAAGCAGCTGTTTGCTACGTGTGAAAGCACTGTTACAACTGAGATGAGTGTTCCTTTTCTCAGTACAAGCTTTACTTTGAAAGATAATCGCATTCATTTGAAAGATTATTAATTTCACGAAAGCGTTAGTAAGAAACATTAATGCGGTACATTATAAAGACAAGCAGTTTTTTGCTAAGTGTCAAAGCACTGTTAGAACTGAGATCAGTGTTCCTTTTCGCAGTACAAGCTTTACTTTGAAAGATAATCGCGTTCTTTTGAAAGATTATTAATTTCACGAAAGCTTTAGTAAGAAACACTAATGTGTTACATTATAAAGACAAGCAGTTTTTTGCTACGTGTGAAAACACTGTTAGAACTGAGATCAGTGTTCCTTTTCTCAGTACTAGCTTTACTTTGAAAGATAATCACGTTCTTTGGAAAGTTTATTAATTTCACGAAAGCTTTAGTAAGAAACGCATGTGCGTTTCTTTGTAAAGACAAGCAGTTGTTTGCTACGTGTGCAAGCACTTACAGAACTGCAATGAGTGTTCCTTTTCTCAGGACAAGTTTTACTTTGAAAGATAATCACGTTCTTTTGAAAGATTATTAATTTCACGAAAGCTTTAGTAAGAAACAGTAATGCGTTTCATTATAAAGACAAGCAGTTGTTTGCTACGTGTGAAAGCACTGTTAGAACTGAGATGAGTGTTCCTTCTCTCAGTACAAGCTTTACTTTGAAAGATAATCACGTTCTTTTGAAAGTTTATTAATTTCACGAAAGCTTTAGTAAGAAACGCACGTGCGTTTCTGTGTAAAGACAAGCAGCTGTTTGCTACGTGTGAAAGCACTGTTACAACTGAGATGAGTGTTCCTTTTCTCAGTACAAGCTTTACTTTGAAAGATAATCGCATTCATTTGAAAGATTATTAATTTCACGAAAGCATTAGTAAGAAACATTAATGCGGTACATTATAAAGACAAGCAGTTTTTTGCTAAGTGTCAAAGCACTGTTAGAACTGAGATCAGTGTTCCTTTTCGCAGTACAAGCTTTACTTTGAAAGATAATCGCGTTCTTTTGAAAGATTATTAATTTCACGAAAGCTTTAGTAAGAAACACTAATGTGTTACATTATAAAGACAAGCAGTTTTTTGCTACGTGTGAAAACACTGTTAGAACTGAGATCAGTGTTCCTTTTCTCAGTACTAGCTTTACTTTGAAAGATAATCACGTTCTTTGGAAAGTTTATTAATTTCACGAAAGCTTTAGTAAGAAACGCATGTGCGTTTCTTTGTAAAGACAAGCAGTTGTTTGCTACGTGTGAAAGCACTGTTACAACTGAGATGAGTGTTCCTTTTCTCAGTACAAGCTTTACTTTGAAAGATAATCGCGTTCTTTTGAAAGTTTATTAATTTCACGAAAGCTTTAGTAAGAAACATTAATGCGTTACATTATAAAAACAAACAGTTTTTTGCTAAGTGTGGAAGCACTGTTAGAACTGAGATCAGTGTTCCTTTTCGCAGTACAAGCTTTACTTTGAAAGATAATCGCGTTCTTTTGAAAGATTATTAATTTCACGAAAGCTTTTGTAAGAAACACTAATGTGTTACATTATAAAGACAAGCAGTTTTTTGCTACGTGTGAAAGCACTGTTACAACTGAGATGAGTGTTCCTTTTCTCAGTACAAGCTTTACTTTGAAAGATAATCACGTTCTTGTGAAAGTTTATTAATTTCACGAAAGCTTTAGTAAGAAACGCACATGCTTTTCTTTGTAAAGACAAGCAGTTGTTTGCTACGTGGGAAAGCACTGTTAGAACTGAGAAGAGTGTTCCTTCTCTCAGTACAAGCCTTACTTTGAAAGATAATCGCGTTCTTTTGAAAGTTTATTAATTTCAGGAAAGCTTTAGTAAGAAACGCACATGCGTTTCTTTGTAAAGAAAAGCAGTTATTTGCTACGTGTGAAAGCACTGTTAGAACTGAGATCAGTGTTACTTTTCTCAGTACTAGCTTTACTTTGAAAGATAATCACATTCTTTGGAAAGTTTATTGATTTCACGAAAGCTTTAGTAAGAAACGCATGTGCGTTTCTTTGTAAAGACAAGCAGTTGTTTCCTACGTGTGAAAGCACTGTTACAACTGAGATGAGTGTTCCTTTTCTCAGTACAAGCTTTACTTTGAAAGATAATCACGTTCTTTTGAAAGTTTGTTAATTTCACGAAAGCTTTAGTAAGAAACATTAATGCGTTACATTATAAAGACAAACAGTTTTTTGCTAAGTGTCAAAGCACTGTTAGAACTGAGATCAGTGTTCCTTTTCTCAGTAAAAGCTTTCCTTTGAAAGATAATCGCATTCATTTGAAAGTCTATATATTCCACGGAAGCTTTAGGATGAAACGCACATGTGTTTCTTTGTTAAGACAAGCAGTTGTTTGCTATGTGTTTAAGACCTGTTAGAACTGAGATGAGTGTTCCTTTTCTCAGTACAAGCTTTACTTTGAAAGATTATCGCGTTCTTTTGAAAGTTTATTTCACGAAAGCGTTTGTAGGAAAGGCACATGCGTATCTTTGTAAAGACAAGCAGTTGTTTGCTACGTGTGAGAGCACTGTTAGAACTGAGATGAGTGTTCCTTTTCTCAGTACAAGCTTTACTTTGTAAGATAATCGTGTTCTTTTGAAAGTTTACTAATTTCAGGAAAGCTTTAGTAAGAAACGCACATGCGTTTCTTTGTAAAGACAAGCAGTTATTTGCTATGTGGGAAAGCACTGTTAGAACTGAGATCAGTGTTCCTTTTCTCAGTACAAGCTTTACTTTGAAACATAATCGCGTTCTTTTGAAAGATTATTAATTTCACGAAAACTTTAGTAAAAAACATTAATGCGTTACATTATAAAGACAAGCAGTTGTTTGCTACGTGTGAAAGCACTGTTAAAACTGAGATCAGTGTTCCTTTTCTCAGTACAAGCTTTACTTTGAAAGATAATCGCATTCTTTTGAAAGTTTATTAATTTCACGAAAGCTTTAGTAAGAAACGTTAATGCGTTGCATTATAAAGACAAACAGTTTTTTGCTAAGTGTGAAAGCACTGTTAGAACTTAGATCAGTGTTCCTTTTCTCAGTAAAAGCTTTCCTTTGAAAGATAATCGCATTCTTTCGAAAGTCTATATATATCACGGAAGCTTTAGGATGAAACGCACATGTGTTTCTTTGTGAAGACAAGCAGTTGTTTGCTATGTGTGAAAGCACTGTTAGAACTGAGATGAGTGTTCCTTTTCTCAGTACAAGCTTTACTTTGAAAGATTATCGCATTCTTTTGAAAGTTTATTTCACGAAAGCATTTGTAGGAAAGGCACATGCGTATCTTTGTAAAGACAAGCAGTTGCTACGTCTGAAAGCACTGTTAGAACTGAGATGAGTGTTCCTTTTCTCAGTACAAGCTTTACTTTGTAAGATAATCATGTTCTTTTGAAAGTTTACTAATTTCAGGAACGCTTTAGTAAGAAACGCACATGCCTGTCTTTGTAAAGACAAGCAGTTATTTGCTATGTGGGAAAGCACTGATAGAACTGAGATGAGTGTTCCTTTTCTCAGTACAAGCTTTACTTTGAAAGATAATCACGTTCTTTTGAAAGTTTATTAATTTCACGAAAGCTTTAGGAAGAAACGCACGTGCGTTTCTGTGTAAAGACAAGCAGCTGTTTACTACGTGTGAAAGCACTGTTACAACTGAGATGAGTGTTCCTTTTCTCAGTACAAGCTTTACTTTGAAAGATAATCGCATTCATTTGAAAGATTATTAATTTCACGAAAGCGTTAGTAAGAAACATTAATGCGGTACATTATAAAGACAAGCAGTTTTTTGCTAAGTGTCAAAGCACTGTTAGAACTGAGATCAGTGTTCCTTTTCGCAGTACAAGCTTTACTTTGAAAGATAATCGCGTTCTTTTGAAAGATTATTAATTTCACGAAAGCTTTAGTAAGAAACACTAATGTTACATTATAAAGACAAGCAGTTTTTTGCTACGTGTGAAAACACTGTTAGATCTGAGATCAGTGTTCCTTTTCTCAGTACTAGCTTTACTTTGAAAGATAATCACGTTCTTTGGAAAGTTTATTAATTTCACGAAAGCTTTAGTAAGAAACGCATGTGCGTTTCTTTGTAAAGACAAGCAGTTTTTTGCTACGTGTGCAAGCACTTACAGAACTGCAATGAGTGTTCCTTTTCTCAGGACAAGTTTTACTTTGAAAGATAATCACGTTCTTTTGAAAGATTATTAATTTCACGAAAGCTTTAGTAAGAAACAGTAATGCGTTTCATTATAAAGACAAGCAGTTGTTTGCTACGTGTGAAAGCACTGTTAGAACTGAGATCAGTGTTCCTTTTCTCAGTACAAGCTTTACTTTGAAAGATAATCACGTTCTTTTGAAAGTTTATTAATTTCACGAAAGCTTTAGTAAGAAACGCACGTGCGTTTCTGTGTAAAGACAAGCAGCTGTTTGCTACGTGTGAAAGCACTGTTACAACTGAGATGAGTGTTCCTTTTCTCAGTACAAGCTTTACTTTGAAAGATAATCGCATTCATTTGAAAGATTATTAATTTCACGAAAGCGTTAGTAAGAAACATTAATGCGTTACATTATAAAGACAAGCAGTTTTTTGCTAAGTGTCAAAGCACTGTTAGAACTGAGATCAGTGTTCCTTTTCGCAGTACAAGCTTTACTTTGAAAGATAATCGCATTCTTTTGAAAGATTATTAATTTCACGAAAGCTTTAGTAAGAAACACTAATGTGTTACATTATAAAGACAAGCAGTTTTTTGCTACGTGTGAAAACACTGTTAGAACTGAGATCAGTGTTCCTTTTCTCAGTACTAGCTTTACTTTGAAAGATAATCACGTTCTTTGGAAAGTTTATTAATTTCACGAAAGCTTTAGTAAGAAACGCATGTGCGTTTCTTTGTAAAGACAAGCAGTTGTTTGCTACGTGTGCAAGCACTTACAGAACTGCAATGAGTGTTCCTTTTCTCAGGACAAGTTTTACTTTGAAAGATAATCACGTTCTTTTGAAAGATTATTAATTTCACGAAAGCTTTAGTAAGAAACAGTAATGCGTTTCATTATAAAGACAAGCAGTTGTTTGCTACGTGTGAAAGCACTGTTAGAACTGAGATGAGTGTTCCTTCTCTCAGTACAAGCTTTACTTTCAAAGATAATCACGTTCTTTTGAAAGTTTATTAATTTCACGAAAGCTTTAGTAAGAAACGCACGTGCGTTTCTGTGTAAAGACAAGCAGCTGTTTGCTACGTGTGAAAGCACTGTTACAACTGAGATGAGTGTTCCTTTTCTCAGTACAAGCTTTACTTTGAAAGATAATCGCATTCATTTGAAAGATTATTAATTTCACGAAAGCGTTAGTAAGAAACATTAATGCGGTACATTATAAAGACAAGCAGTTTTTTGCTAAGTGTCAAAGCACTGTTAGAACTGAGATCAGTGTTCCTTTTCGCAGTACAAGCTTTACTTTGAAAGATAATCGCGTTCTTTTGAAAGATTATTAATTTCTGGAAAGCTTTAGTAAGAAACACTAATGTGTTACATTATACAGACAAGCAGTTGTTTGCTACGTGTGCAAGCACTTACAGAACTGCAATGAGTGTTCCTTTTCTCAGTACAAGCTTTACTTTGAAAGATTATCGCATTCTTTTGAAAGTTTATTTCACGAAAGCATTTGTAGAAAAGGCACATGCGTATCTTTGTAAAGACAAGCAGTTGCTACGTCTGAAAGCACTGTTAGAACTGAGATGAGTGTTCCTTTTCTCAGTACAAGCTTTACTTTGTAAGATAATCATGTTCTTTTGAAAGTTTACTAATTTCAGGAACGCTTTAGTAAGAAACGCACATGCCTGTCTTTGTAAAGACAAGCAGTTATTGGCTATGTGGGAAAGCACTGATAGAACTGAGATGAGTGTTCCTTTTCTCAGTACAAGCTTTACTTTGAGAGATAATCACGTTCTTTTGAAAGATTATTAATTTCACGAAAGCTTTAGTAAGAAACACTAATGCGTTTCATTATAAAGACAAGCAGTTGTTTGCTACGTGTGAAAGCACTGTTAGAAGTAAGATCAGTGTTCCTTTTCTCAGTACATGCTTCATTTTGAAAGATAGTCGCGTTCTTTTGAAAGATTATTAATTTCACGAAATTTTTAGTAAGAAACACTAATGCGTTTCATTATAAAGACAAGCAGTTGTTTGCTACATGTGAAAGCACTGTTAGAACTGAGATCAGTGTTCCTTTTCTCAGTACAAGCTTTACTTTGAAAGATAATCACGTTCTTTGGAAAGTTTATTAATTTCACGAAAGCTTTAGTAAGAAACATATGTGCATTTCTTTGTAAAGACAAGCAGTTGTTTGCTACGTGGGAAAGCACTGTTAGAACTGAGAAGAGTGTTCCTTCTCTCAGTACAAGCCTTATTTGAAAGATAATCGCGTTCTTTTGAAAGTTTATTAATTTCAGGAAAGCTTTAGTAAGAAACGCACATGGGTTTCTTTGTAAAGACAAGCAGTTGTTTGCTACGTGTGCAAGCACTTACAGAACTGCAATGAGTGTTCCTTTTCTCAGGACAAGTTTTACTTTGAAAGATAATCACGTTCTTTTGAAAGATTATTAATTTCACGAAAGCTTTAGTAAGAAACAGTAATGCGTTTCATTATAAAGACAAGCAGTTGTTTGCTACGTGTGAAAGCACTGTTAGAACTGAGATCACTGTTCCTTTTCTCAGTACAAGCTTTACTTTGAAAGATAATCGCGTTCTTTTGAAAGTTTATTAATTTCACGAAAGCTTTAGTAAGAAACGCACGTGCGTTTCTGTGTAAAGACAAGCAGCTGTTTGCTACGTGTGAAAGCACTGTTACAACTGAGATGAGTGTTCCTTTTCTCAGTACAAGCTTTACTTTGAAAGATAATCGCATTCATTTGAAAGATTATTAATTTCACGAAAGCGTTAGTAAGAAACATTAATGCGGTACATTATAAAGACAAGCAGTTTTTTGCTAAGTGTCAAAGCACTGTTAGAACTGAGATCAGTGTTCCTATTCGCATTACAAGCTTTACTTTGAAAGATAATCGCGTTCTTTTGAAAGATTATTAATTTCACGAAAGCTTTAGTAAGAAACACTAATGTGTTACATTATAACGACAAGCAGTTTTTTGCTACGTGTGAAAACACTGTTAGAACTGAGATCAGTGTTCCTTTTCTCAGTACTAGCTTTACTTTGAAAGATAATCACGTTCTTTGGAAAGTTTATTAATTTCACGAAAGCTTTAGTAAGAAACGCATGTGCGTTTCTTTGTAAAGACAAGCAGTTGTTTGCTACGTGTGAAAGCACTGTTACAACTGAGATGAGTGTTCCTTTTCTCAGTACAAGCTTTACTTTGAAAGATAATCGCGTTCTTTTGAAAGTTTATTAATTTCACGAAAGCTTTAGTAAGAAACATTAATGCGTTACATTATAAAAACAAACAGTTTTTTGCTAAGTGTGGAAGCACTGTTAGAACTGAGATCAGTGTTCCTTTTCTCAGTAAAAGCTTTCCTTTGAAAGATAATCGCATTCTTTTGAAAGTCTATATATTTCAAGGAAGCTTTAGGATGAAACGCACATGTGTTTCTTTGTTAAGACAAGCAGTTGTTTGCTACGTGTGAAACCTGTTAGAACTGAGATGAGTGTTCCTTTTCTAAGTACAAGCTTTACTTTGAAAGATTATCGTGTTTTTTGAAAGTTTATTTCACGAAAGCGTTTGTAGGAAAGGCACATGCGTATCTTTATAAAGACAAGCAGTTGCTACGTCTGAAAGCACGGTTAGAACTGAGATGAGTGTTCCTTTTCTCAGTACAAGCTTTACTTTGTAAGATAATCGTGTTCTTTTGAAAGTTTACTAATTTCAGGAAAGCTTTAGTAAGAAACGCACATGCCTGTCTTTGTAAAGACAAGCAGTTATTTGCTATGTGGGAAAGCACTGATAGAACTGAGATGAGTGTTCCTTTTCTCAGTACAAGCTTTACTTTGAAAGATAATCACGTTCTTTTGAAAGATTATTAATTCCACTAAAGCTTTAGTAAGAAACACTAATGCGTTTCATTATAAAGACAAGCAGTTGTTTGCTACGTGTGAAAGCACTGTTAGAAGTGAGATCAGTGTTCCTTTTCTCAGTACAAGCTTCATTTTGAAAGATAATCGCGTTCTTTTGAAAAATTATTAATTTCACGAAATCTTTAGTAAGAAACACTAATGCGTTTCATTATAAAGACAAGCAGTTGTTTGCTACGTGTGGAAGCACTGTTAGAACTGAGATCAGTGTTCCTTTTCTCAGTAAAAGCTTTGTTTTGAAAGATAATCGCATTCTTTTGAAAGTCTATATATTTCAAGGAAGCTTTAGGATGAAACGCACATGTGTTTCTTTGTTAAGACAAGCAGTTGTTTGCTACGTGTGAAACCTGTTAGAACTGAGATGAGTGTTCCTTTTCTAAGTACAAGCTTTACTTTGAAAGATTATCGTGTTTTTTGAAAGTTTATTTCACGAAAGAGTTTGTAGGAAAGGCACATGCGTATCTTTGTAAAGACAAGCAGTTGCTACGTCTGAAAGCACGGTTAGAACTGAGATGAGTGTTCCTTTTCTCAGTACAAGCTTTACTTTGTAAGATAATCGTGTTCTTTTGAAAGTTTACTAATTTCAGGAAAGCTTTAGTAAGAAACGCACATGCCTGTCTTTGTAAAGACAAGCAGTTATTTGCTATGTGGGAAAGCACTGATAGAACTGAGATGAGTGTTCCTTTTCTCAGTACAAGCTTTACTTTGAAAGATAATCACGTTCTTTTGAAAGATTATTAATTTCACGAAAGCTTTAGTAAGAAACACTAATGCGTTTCATTATAAAGACAAGCAGTTGTTTGCTACGTGTGAAAGCACTGTTAGAAGTGAGATCAGTGTTCCTTTTCTCAGTACAAGCTTCATTTTGAAAGATAATCGCGTTCTTTTGAAAAATTATTAATTTCACGAAATCTTTAGTAAGAAACACTAATGCGTTTCATTATAAAGACAAGCAGTTGTTTGCTACGTGTGAAAGCACTGTTAGAACTGAGATCAGTGTTCCTTTTTTCAGTATAAGCTTTGTTTTGAAAGAAAATCACGTTCTTGTGAAAGTTTATTAATTTCACGAAAGCTTTAGTAAGAAACGCACATGCTTTTCTTTGTAAAGACAAGCAGTTGTTTGCTACGTGGGAAAGCACTGTTAGAACTGAGAAGAGTGTTCCTTCTCTCAGTACAAGCCTTAATTTGAAAGATAATCGCGTTCTTTTGAAAGTTTATTAATTTTAGGAAAGCTTTATTAAGAAACGCACATGGGTTTCTTTGTAAAGACAAGCAGTTGTTTGCTACGTGTGCAAGCACTTACAGAACTGCAATGAGTGTTCCTTTTCTCAGGACAAGTTTTACTTTGAAAGATAATCACGTTCTTTTGAAAGATTATTAATTTCACGAAAGCTTTAGTAAGAAAGAGTAATGCGTTTCATTATAAAGACAAGCAATTGTTTGCTACGTGTGAAAGCACTGTTAGAACTGAGATCAGTGTTCCTTTTCTCAGTACAAGCTTTACTTTGAAAGATAATCACGTTCTTTTGAAAGTTTATTAATTTCACGAAAGCTTTAGTAAGAAACGCACGTGCGTTTCTGTGTAAAGACAAGCAGGTGTTTGCTACGTGTGAAAGCACTGTTACAACTGAGATGAGTGTTCCTTTTCTCAGTACAAGCTTTACTTTGAAATATAATCGCATTCATTTGAAAGATTATTAATTTCACGAAAGCGTTAGTAAGAAACATTAATGCGGTACATTATAAAGACAAGCAGTTTTTTGCTAAGTGTCAAAGCACTGTTAGAACTGAGATCAGTGTTCCTTTTCGCAGTACAAGCTTTACTTTGAAAGATAATCGCGTTCTTTTGAAAGATTATTAATTTCACGAAAGCTTTAGTAAGAAACACTAATGTGTTACATTATAAAGACAAGCAGTTTTTTGCTACATGTGAAAACACTGTTAGAACTGAGATCAGTGTTCCTTTTCTCAGTACTAGCTTTACTTTGAAAGATAATCACGTTCTTTGGAAAGTTTATTAATTTCACGAAAGCTTTAGTAAGAAACGCATGTGCGTTTCTTTGTAAAGACAAGCAGTTGTTTGCTACGTGTGCAAGCACTTACAGAACTGCAATGAGTGTTCCTTTTCTCAGGACAAGTTTTACTTTGAAAGATAATCACGTTCTTTTGAAAGATTGTTAATTTCACGAAAGCTTTAGTAAGAAACAGTAATGCGTTTCATTATAAAGACAAGCAGTTGTTTGCTACGTGTGAAAGCACTGTTAGAACTGAGATCACTGTTCCTTTTCTCAGTACAAGCTTTACTTTGAAAGATAATCGCGTTCTTTTGAAAGTTAATTAATTTCACGAAAGCTTTAGTAAGAAACGCACGTGCGTTTCTGTGTAAAGACAAGCAGCTGTTTGCTACGTGTGAAAGCACTGTTACAACTGAGATGAGTGTTCCTTTTCTCAGTACAAGCTTTACTTTGAAAGATAATCGCATTCATTTGAAAGATTATTAATTTCACGAAAGCGTTAGTAAGAAACATTAATGCGGTACATTATAAAGACAAGCAGTTTTTTGCTAAGTGTCAAAGCACTGTTAGAACTGAGATCAGTGTTCCTTTTCGCAGTACAAGCTTTACTTTGAAAGATAATCGCGTTCTTTTGAAAGATTATTAATTTCACGAAAGCTTTAGTAAGAAACACTAATGTGTTACATTATAAAGACAAGCAGTTTTTTGCTACGTGTGAAAACACTGTTAGAACTGAGATCAGTGTTCCTTTTCTCAGTACTAGCTTTACTTTGAAAGATAATCACGTTCTTTTGAAAGTTTATTAATTTCACGAAAGCTTTAGTAAGAAACGCATGTGCGTTTCTTTGTAAAGACAAGCAGTTGTTTGCTACGTGTGAAAGCACTGTTACAACTGAGATGAGTGTTCCTTTTCTCAGTACAAGCTTTACTTTGAAAGATAATCGCGTTCTTTTGAAAGTTTATTAATTTCACGAAAGCTTTAGTAAGAAACATTAATGCGTTACATTATAAAAACAAACAGTTTTTTGCTAAGTGTGGAAGCACTGTTAGAACTGAGATGAGTGTTCCTTTTCTCAGTAAAAGCTTTCCTTTGAAAGATAATCGCATTCTTTTGAAAGTCTATATATTTCAAGGAAGCTTTAGGATGAAACACACATGTGTTTCTTTGTTAAGACAAGCAGTTGTTTGCTACGTGAAAGACCTGTTAGAACTGAGATGAGTGTTCCTTTTCTAAGTACAAGCTTTACTTTGAAAGATTATCGCGTTTTTTGAAAGTTCATTTCACGAAAGCGTTTGTAGGAAAGGCACATGCGTATCTTTGTAAAGACAAGCAGTTGCTACGTCTGAAAGCACTGTTAGAACTGAGATGAGTGTTCCTTTTCTCAGTACAAGCTTTACTTTGTAAGATAATCGTGTTCTTTTGAAAGTTTACTAATTTCAGGAAAGCTTTAGTAAGAAACGCACATGCCTGTCTTTGTAAAGACAAGCAGTTATTTGCTATGTGGGAAAGCACTGATAGAACTGAGATGAGTGTTCCTTTTCTCAGTACAAGCTTTACTTTGAAAGATAATCACGTTCTTTTGAAAGATTATTAATTTCACGAAAGCTTCAGTAAGAAACACTAATGCGTTTCATTATAAAGACAAGCAGTTGTTTGCTACGTGTGAAAGCACTATTAGAAGTGAGATCAGTGTTCCTTTTCTCAGTACAAGCTTCATTTTGAAAGATAATCGCGTTCTTTTGAAAGATTATTAATTTCACGAAATCTTTAGTAAGAAACACTAATGCGTTTCATTATAAAGACAAGCAGTTGTTTGCTACGTGTGAAAGCACTGTTAGAACTGAGATCAGTGTTCCTTTTCTCAGTACAAGCTTTGTTTTGAAAGATAATCACGTTCTTGTGAAAGTTTATTAATTTCACGAAAGCTTTAGTAAGAAACGCACATGCTTTTCTTTGTAAAGACAAGCAGTTGTTTGCTACGTGGGAAAGCACTGTTAGAACTGAGAAGAGTGTTCCTTCTCTCAGTACAAGCCTTACTTTGAAAGATAATCGCGTTCTTTTGAAAGTTTATTAATTTCAGGAAAGCTTTATTAAGAAACGCACATGGGTTTCTTTGTAAAGACAAGCAGTTGTTTGCTACGTGTGCAAGCACTTACAGAACTGCAATGAGTGTTCCTTTTCTCAGGACAAGTTTTACTTTGAAAGATAATCACATTCTTTTGAAAGATTATTAATTTCACGAAAGCTTTAGTAAGAAACAGTAATGTGTTTCATTATAAAGACAAGCAGTTGTTTGCTACGTGTGAAAGCACTGTTAGAACTGAGATCAGTGTTCCTTTTCTCAGTACAAGCTTTACTTTGAAAGATTATCGCGTTCTTTGAAAGTTTATTAATTTCACGAAAGCTTTAGTAAGAAACGCACGTGCGTTTCTGTGTAAAGACAAGCAGCTGTTTGCTACGTGTGAAAGCACTGTTACAACTGAGATGAGTGTTCCTTTTCTCAGTACAAGCTTTACTTTGAAAGATAATCGCATTCATTTGAAAGATTATTAATTTCACGAAAGCGTTAGTAAGAAACATTAATGCGGTACATTATAAAGACAAGCACTTTTTTGCTAAGTGTCAAAGCACTGTTAGAACTGAGATCAGTGTTCCTTTTCTCAGTAAAAGCTTTCCTTTGAAAGATAATCGCATTCTTTCGAAAGTCTATATATATCACGGAAGCTTTAGGATGAATCGCACATGTGTTTCTTTGTTAAGACAAGCAGTTGTTTGCTATTTGTGAAAGACCTGTTAGAACTGAAATGAGTGTTCCTTTTCTCAGTACAGGCTTTACTTTGAAAGATAATCACGTCTTTTGAATGTTTATTTCACGAAAGCGTTTGTAGGAAAGGCACATGCGTATCTTTGTAAAGACAAGCAGTTGTTTGCTACGTGTGAAAGCACTGTTAGAACTGAGATGAGTGTTCCTTTTCTCAGTCCAAGCTTTACTTTGAAAGATTATCGCATTCTTTTGAAAGTTTATTTCACGAAAGCGTTTGTAGGAAAGGCACATGCGTATCTTTTTAAAGACAAGCAGTTGCTACGTCTGGAAGCACTGTTAGAACTGAGATGAGTGTTCCTTTTCTCAGTACAAGCTTTACTTTGTAAGATAATCATGTTCTTTTGAAAGTTTACTAATTTCAGGAACGCTTTAGTAAGAAACGCACATGCCTGTCTTTGTAAAGACAAGCAGTTATTTGCTATGTGGGAAAGCACTGATAGAACTGAGATGAGTGTTCCTTTTCTCAGTACAAGCTTTACTTTGAAAGATAATCACGTTCTTTTGAAAGATTATTAATTTCACGAAAGCTTTAGTAAGAAACACTAATGCGTTTCATTATAAAGACAAGCAGTTGTTTGCTACGTGTGAAAGCACTGTTAGAAGTGAGATCAGTGTTCCTTTTCTCAGTACAAGCTTCATTTTGAAAGATAATCGCGTTCTTTTGAAAGATTATTATTTTCACGAAATTTTTAGTAAGAAACACTAATGCGTTTCATTATAAAGACAAGCAGTTGTTTGCTACATGTGAAAGCACTGTTAGAACTGAGATCAGTGTTCCTTTTCTCAGTACAAGCTTTACTTTGAAAGATAATCACGTTCTTTGGAAAGTTTATTAATTTCACGAAAGCTTTAGTAAGAAACACATGTGCATTTCTTTGTAAAGACAAGCAGTTGTTTGCTACATGGGAAAGCACTGTTAGAACTGAGAAGAGTGTTCCTTCTCTCAGTACAAGCCTTACTTTGAAAGATAATCGCGTTCTTTTGAAAGTTTATTAATTTCAGGAAAGCTTTAGTAAGAAACGCACATGGGTTTCTTTGTAAAGACAAGCAGTTGTTTGCTACGTGTGCAAGCACTTACAGAACTGCAATGAGTGTTCCTTTTCTCAGGACAAGTTTTACTTTGAAAGATAATCACGTTCTTTTGAAAGATTGTTAATTTCACGAAAGCTTTAGTAAGAAATAGTAATGCGTTTCATTATAAAGACAAGCAGTTGTTTGCTACGTGTGAAAGCACTGTTAGAACTGAGATCACTGTTCCTTTTCTCAGTACAAGCTTTACTTTGAAAGATAATCGCGTTCTTTTGAAAGTTTATTAATTTCACGAAAGCTTTAGTAAGAAACGCACGTGCGTTTCTGTGTAAAGACAAGCAGCTGTTTGCTATGTGTGAAAGCACTGTTACAACTGAGATGAGTGTTCCTTTTCTCAGTACAAGCTTTACTTTGAAAGATAATCGCATTCATTTGAAAGATTATTAATTTCACGAAAGCGTTAGTAAGAAACATTAATGCGGTACATTATAAAGACAAGCAGTTTTTTGCTAAGTGTCAAAGCACTGTTAGAACTGAGATCAGTGTTCCTTTTCGCAGTACAAGCTTTACTTTGAAAGATAATCGCGTTCTTTTGAAAGATTATTAATTTCACGAAAGCTTTAGTAAGAAACACTAATGTGTTACATTATAAAGACAAGCAGTTTTTTGCTACGTGTGAAAACACTGTTAGAACTGAGATCAGTGTTCCTTTTCTCAGTACTAGCTTTAGTTTGAAAGATAATCACGTTCTTTGGAAAGTTTATTAATTTCACGAAAGCTTTAGTAAGAAACGCATGTGCGTTTCTTTGTAAAGACAAGCAGTTGTTTGCTACGTGTGAAAGCACTGTTACAACTGAGATGAGTGTTCCTTTTCTCAGTACAAGCTTTACTTTGAAAGATAATCGCGTTCATTTGAAAGTTTATTAATTTCACGAAAGCTTTAGTAAGGAACATTAATGCGTTACATTATAAAAACAAACAGTTTTTTGCTAAGTGTGGAAGCACTGTTAGAACTGAGATCAGTGTTCCTTTTCTCAGTAAAAGCTTTCCTTTGAAAGCTAATCGCATTCTTTTGAAAGTCTATATATTTCAAGGAAGCTTTAGGATGAAACGCACATGTGTTTCTTTGTTAAGACAAGCAGTTGTTTGCTACGTGTGAAACCTGTTAGAACTGAGATGAGTGTTCCTTTTCTAAGTACAAGCTTTACTTTGAAAGATTATCGTGTTTTTTGAAAGTTTATTTCACGAAAGCGTTTGTAGGAAAGGCACATGCGTATCTTTGTAAAGACAAGCAGTTGCTACGTCTGAAAGCACTGTTAGAACTGAGATGAGTGTTCCTTTTCTCAGTACAAGCTTTACTTTGTAAGATAATCGTGTTCTTTTGAAAGTTTACTAATTTCAGGAAAGCTTTAGTAAGAAACGCACATGCCTGTCTTTGTAAAGAGAAGCAGTTATTTGCTATGTGGGAAAGCACTGATAGAACTGAGATGAGTGTTCCTTTTCTCAGTACAAGCTTTACTTTGTAAGATAATCGTGTTCTTTTGAAAGTTTACTAATTTCAGGAAAGCTTTAGTAAGAAACGCATGTGCGTTTCTTTGTAACGACAAGCAGTTATTTGCTCTGTGGGAAAGCACTGTTAGAACTGAGATCAGTGTTCCTTTTCTCAGTACAAGCTTTACTTTGAAACATAATCGCGTTCTTTTGAAAGATTATTAATTTCACGAAAACTTTAGTAAAAAACATTAATGCGTTACATTATAAAGACAAGCAGTTGTTTGCTACGTGTGAAAGCACTGTTAGAACTGAGACCAGTGTTCCTTTTCTCAGTACAAGCTTTACTTTGAAAGATAATCACGTTCTTTTGAAAGTTTATTAATTTCACGAAAGCTTTAGTAAGAAACGTTAATGCGTTGCATTATAAAGACAAACAGTTTTTTGCTAAGTGTGAAAGCACTGTTAGAACTTAGATCTGTGTTCCTTTTCTCAGTAAAAGCTTTCCTTTGAAAGATAATCGCATTCATTCGAAAGTCTATATATATCACGGAAGCTTTAGGATGAAACGCACATGTGTTTCTTTGTTAAGACAAGCAGTTGTTTGCTATGTGTGAAAGACCTGTTAGAACTGAGATGAGTGTTCCTTTTCTCAGTACAGGCTTTACTTTGAAAGATAATCACGTCTTTTGAAAGTTTATTTCACGAAAGCGTTTGTAGGAAAGGCACATGCGTATCTTTGTAAAGACAAGCAGTTGTTTGCTACGTGTGAAAGCACTGTTAGAACTGAGATGAGTGTTCCTTTTCTCAGTACAAGCTTTACTTTGAAAGATTATCGCATTCTTTTGAAAGTTTATTTCACGAAAGCGTTTGTAGGAAAGGCACATGCGTATCTTTGTAAAGACAAGCAGTTGCTACGTCTGAAAGCACTGTTAGAACTGAGATGAGTGTTCCTTTTCTCAGTACAAGCTTTACTTTGTAAGATAATCATGTTCGTTTGAAAGTTTACTAATTTCAGGAACGCTTTAGTAAGAAACGCACATGCCTGTCTTTGTAAAGACAAGCAGTTATTTGCTATGTAGGAAAGCACTGATAGAACTGAGATGAGTGTTCCTTTTCTCAGTACAAGCTTTACTTTGAAAGATAATCACGTTCTTTTGAAAGATTATTAATTTCACGAAAGCTTTAGTAAGAAACACTAATGCGTTTCATTATAAAGACAAGCAGTTGTTTGCTACGTGTGAAAGCACCGTTAGAAGTGAGATCAGTGTTCCTTTTCTCAGTACAAGCTTTATTTTGAAAGATAATCGCGTTCTTTTGAAAGATTATTAATTTCACGAAATTTTTAGTAAGAAACACTAATGCGTTTCATTATAAAGACAAGCAGTTGTTTGCTACATGTGAAAGCACTGTTAGAACTGAGATCAGTGTTCCTTTTCTCAGTACAAGCTTTACTTTGAAAGATAATCACGTTCTTTGGAAAGTTTATTAATTTCACGAAAGCTTTAGTAAGAAACACATGTGCATTTCTTTGTAAAGACAAGCAGTTGTTTGCTACGTGGGAAAGCACTGTTAGAACTGAGAAGAGTGTTCCTTCTCTCAGTACAAGCCTTACTTTGAAAGATAATCGCGTTCTTTTGAAAGTTTATTAATTTCAGGAAAGCTTTAGTAAGAAACGCACATGGGTTTCTTTGTAAAGACAAGCAGTTGTTTGCTACGTGTGCAAGCACTTACAGAACTGCAATGAGTGTTCCTTTTCTCAGGACAAGTTTTACTTTGAAAGATAATCACGTTCTTTTGAAAGATTGTTAATTTCACGAAAGCTTTAGTAAGAAACAGTAATGCGTTTCATTATAAAGACAAGCAGTTGTTTGCTACGTGTGAAAGCACTGTTAGAACTGAGATCACTGTTCCTTTTCTCAGTACAAGCTTTACTTTGAAAGATAATCGCGTTCTTTTGAAAGTTTATTAATTTCACGAAAGCTTTAGTAAGAAACGCACGTGCGTTTCTGTGTAAAGACAAGCAGCTGTTTGCTACGTGTGAAAGCACTGTTACAACTGAGATGAGTGTTCCTTTTCTCAGTACAAGCTTTACTTTGAAAGATAATCGCATTCATTTGAAAGATTATTAATTTCACGAAAGCGTTAGTAAGAAACATTAATGCGGTACATTATAAAGACAAGCAGTTTTTTGCTAAGTGTCAAAGCACTGTTAGAACTGAGAACAGTGTTCCTTTTCGCAGTACAAGCTTTACTTTGAAAGATAATCGCGTTCTTTTGAAAGATTATTAATTTCACGAAAGCTTTAGTAAGAAACACTAATGTGTTACATTATAAAGACAAGCAGTTTTTTGCTACGTGTGAAAACACTGTTAGAACTGAGATCAGTGTTCCTTTTCTCAGTACTAGCTTTACTTTGAAAGATAATCACGTTCTTTGGAAAGTTTATTAATTTCACGAAAGCTTTAGTAAGAAACGCATGTGCGTTTCTTTGTAAAGACAAGCAGTTGTTTGCTACGTGTGAAAGCACTGTTATAACTGAGATGAGTGTTCCTTTTCTCAGTACAAGCTTTACTTTGAAAGATAATCGCGTTCTTTTGAAAGTTTATTAATTTCACGAAAGCTTTAGTAAGAAACATTAATGCGTTACATTATAAAAACAAACAGTTTTTTGCTAAGTGTGGAAGCACTGTTAGAACTGAGATCAGTGTTCCTTTTCTCAGTAAAAGCTTTCCTTTGAAAGATAATCGCATTCTTTTGAAAGTCTATATATTTCAAGGAAGCTTTAGGATGAAACGCACATGTGTTTCTTTGTTAAGACAAGCAGTTGTTTGCTACGTGTGAAACCTGTTAGAACTGAGATGAGTGTTCCTTTTCTAAGTACAAGCTTTACTTTGAAAGATTATCGTGTTTTTTGAAAGTTTATTTCACGAAAGCGTTTGTAGGAAAGGCACATGCGTATCTTTGTAAAGACAAGCAGTTGCTACGTCTGAAAGCACTGTTAGAACTGAGATGAGTGTTCCTTTTCTCAGTACAAGCTTTACTTTGTAAGATAATCGTGTTCTTTTGAAAGTTTACTAATTTCAGGAAAGCTTTAGTAAGAAACGCACATGCCTGTCTTTGTAAAGAGAAGCAGTTATTTGCTATGTGGGAAAGCACTGATAGAACTGAGATGAGTGTTCCTTTTCTCAGTACAAGCTTTACTTTGAAAGATAATCACGTTCTTTTGAAAGATTATTAATTTCACGAAAGCTTTAGTAAGAAACACTAATGCGTTTCATTATAAAGACAAGCAGTTGTTTGCTACGTGTGAAAGCACTGTTAGAAGTGAGATCAGTGTTCCTTTTCTCAGTACAAGCTTCATTTTGAAAGATAATCGCGTTCTTTTGAAAGATTATTAATTTCACGAAATCTTTAGTAAGAAACACTAATGCGTTTCATTATAAAGACAAGCAGTTGTTTGCTACGTGTGAAAGCACTGTTAGAACTGAGATCAGTGTTCCTTTTCTCAGTACAAGCTTTACTTTGAAAGATTATCGCGTTCTTTTGAAAGTTTATTTCACGAAAGCGTTTGTAGGAAAGGCACATGCGTATCTTTGTAAAGACAAGCTGTTGTTTGCTACGTGTGAAAGCACTGTTAGAACTGAGATGAGTGTTCCTTTTCTCAGTACAAGCTTTACTTTGAAAGATAATCGTGTTCTTTTGAAAGTTTACTAATTTCAGGAAAGCTTTAGTAAGAAACGCACATGCGTTTCTTTGTAAAGACAAGCAGTTATTTGCTATGTGGGAAAGCACTGTTAGAACTGAGATCAGTGTTCCTTTTCTCAGTACAAGCTTTACTTTGAAACATAATCGCGTTCTTTTGAAAGATTATTAATTTCACGAAAGCTTTAGTAAGAAACGTTAATGCGTTGCATTATAAAGACAAACAGTTTTTTGCTAAGTGTGAAAGCACTGTTAGAACTTAGATCAGTGTTCCTTTTCTCAGTAAAAGCTTTCCTTTGAAAGATAATCGCATTCTTTCGAAAGTCTATATATATCACGGAAGCTTTAGGATGAAACGCACATGTGTTTCTTTGTTAAGACAAGCAGTTGTTTGCTATGTGTGAAAGACCTGTTAGAACTGAGATGAGTGTTCCTTTTCTCAGTACAGGCTTTACTTTGAAAGATAATCACGTCTTTTGAAAGTTTATTTCACGAAAGCGTTTGTAGGAAAGGCACATGCGTATCTTTGTAAAGACAAGCAGTTGTTTGCTACGTGTGAAAGCACTGTTAGAACTGAGATGAGTGTTCCTTTTCTCAGTACAAGCTTTACTTTGAAAGATTATCGCATTCTTTTGAAAGTTTATTTCACGAAAGCGTTTGTAGGAAAGGCACATGCGTATCTTTGTAAAGACAAGCAGTTGCTACGTCTGAAAGCACTGTTAGAACTGAGATGAGTGTTCCTTTTCTCAGTACAAGCTTTACTTTGTAAGATAATCATGTTCTTTTGAAAGTTTACTAATTTCAGGAACGCTTTAGTAAGAAACGCACATGCCTGTCTTTCTAAAGACAAGCAGTTATTTGCTATGTGGGAAAGCACTGATAGAACTGAGATGAGTGTTCCTTTTCTCAGTACAAGCTTTACTTTGAAAGATAATCACGTTCTTTTGAAAGATTATTAATTTCACGAAAGCTTTAGTAAGAAACACTAATGCGTTTCATTATAAAGACAAGCAGTTGTTTGCTACGTGTGAAAGCACCGTTAGAAGTGAGATCAGTGTTCCTTTTCTCAGTACAAGCTTCATTTTGAAAGATAATCGCGTTCTTTTGAAAGATTATTAATTTCACGAAATTTTTAGTAAGAAACACTAATGCGTTTCATTATAAAGACAAGCAGTTGTTTGCTACATGTGAAAGCACTGTTAGAACTGAGATCAGTGTTCCTTTTCTCAGTACAAGCTTTACTTTGAAAGATAATCACGTTCTTTGGAAAGTTTATTAATTTCACGAAAGCTTTAGTAAGAAACACATGTGCATTTCTTTGTAAAGACAAGCAGTTGTTTGCTACGTGGGAAAGCACTGTTAGAACTGAAAAGAGTGTTCCTTCTCTCAGTACAAGCCTTACTTTGAAAGATAATCGCGTTCTTTTGAAAGTTTATTAATTTCAGGAAAGCTTTAGTAAGAAACGCACATGGGTTTCTTTGTAAAGACAAGCAGTTGTTTGCTACGTGTGCAAGCACTTACAGAACTGCAATGAGTGTTCCTTTTCTCAGGACAAGTTTTACTTTGAAAGATAATCACGTTCTTTTGAAAGATTGTTAATTTCACGAAAGCTTTAGTAAGAAACAGTAATGCGTTTCATTATAAAGACAAGCAGTTGTTTGCTACGTGTGAAAGCACTGTTAGAACTGAGATCACTGTTCCTTTTCTCAGTACAAGCTTTACTTTGAAAGATAATCGCGTTCTTTTGAAAGTTTATTAATTTCACGAAAGCTTTAGTAAGAAACGCACGTGCGTTTCTGTGTAAAGACAAGCAGCTGTTTGCTACGTGTGAAAGCACTGTTACAACTGAGATGAGTGTTCCTTTTCTCAGTACAAGCTTTACTTTGAAAGATAATCGCATTCATTTGAAAGATTATTAATTTCACGAAAGCGTTAGTAAGAAACATTAATGCGGTACATTATAAAGACAAGCAGTTTTTTGCTAAGTGTCAAAGCACTGTTAGAACTGAGATCAGTGTTCCTTTTCGCAGTACAAGCTTTACTTTGAAAGATAATCGCGTTCTTTTGAAAGATTATTAATTTCACGAAAGCTTTAGTAAGAAACACTAATGTGTTACATTATAAAGACAAGCAGTTTTTTGCTACGTGTGAAAACACTGTTAGAACTGAGATCAGTGTTCCTTTTCTCAGTACTAGCTTTACTTTGAAAGATAATCACGTTCTTTGGAAAGTTTATTAATTTCACGAAAGCTTTAGTAAGAAACGCATGTGCGTTTCTTTGTAAAGACAAGCAGTTGTTTGCTACGTGTGAAAGCACTGTTACAACTGAGATGAGTGATCCTTTTCTCAGTACAAGCTTTACTTTGAAAGATAATCGCGTTCTTTTGAAAGTTTATTAATTTCACGAAAGCTTTAGTAAGAAACATTAATGCGTTACATTATAAAAACAAACAGTTTTTTGCTAAGTGTGGAAGCACTGTTAGAACTGAGATCAGTGTTCCTTTTCTCAGTAAAAGCTTTCCTTTGAAAGATAATCGCATTCTTTTGAAAGTCTATATATTTCAAGGAAGCTTTAGGATGAAACGCACATGTGTTTCTTTGTTAAGACAAGCAGTTGTTTGCTACGTGTGAAACCTGTTAGAACTGAGATGAGTGTTCCTTTTCTAAGTACAAGCTTTACTTTGAAAGATTATCGTGTTTTTTGAAAGTTTATTTCACGAAAGCGTTTGTAGGAAAGGCACATGCGTATCTTTGTAAAGACAAGCAGTTGCTACGTCTGAAAGCACTGTTAGAACTGAGATGAGTGTTCCTTTTCTCAGTACAAGCTTTACTTTGTAAGATAATCGTGTTCTTTTGAAAGTTTACTAATTTCAGGAAAGCTTTAGTAAGAAACGCACATGCCTGTCTTTGTAAAGAGAAGCTGTTATTTGCTATGTGGGAAAGCACTGATAGAACTGAGATGAGTGTTCCTTTTCTCAGTACAAGCTTTACTTTGAAAGATAATCACGTTCTTTTGAAAGATTATTAATTTCACGAAAGCTTTAGTAAGAAACACTAATGCGTTTCATTATAAAGACAAGCAGTTGTTTGCTACGTGTGAAAGCACTGTTAGAAGTGAGATCAGTGTTCCTTTTCTCAGTACAAGCTTCATTTTGAAAGATAATCGCGTTCTTTTGAAAGATTATTAATTTCACGAAATCTTTAGTAAGAAACACTAATGCGTTTCATTATAAAGACAAGCAGTTGTTTGCTACGTGTGAAAGCACTGTTAGAACTGAGATCAGTGTTCCTTTTCTCAGTACAAGCTTTGTTTTGAAAGATAATCACGTTCTTGTGAAAGTTTATTAATTTCACGAAAGCTTTAGTAAGAAACTCACATGCTTTTCTTTGTAAAGACAAGCAGTTGTTTGCTACATGGGAAAGCACTGTTAGAACTGAGGAGAGTGTTCCTTCTCTCAGTACAAGCCTTAATTTGAAAGATAATCGCGTTCTTTTGAAAGTTTATTAATTTTAGGAAAGCTTTAGTAAGAAACGCACATGGGTTTCTTTGTAAAGACAAGCAGTTGTTTGCTACATGTGCAAGCACTTACAGAACTGCAATGAGTGTTCCTTTTCTCAGGACAAGTTTTACTTTGAAAGATAATCACGTTCTTTTGAAAGATTATTAATTTCACGAAAGCTTTAGTAAGAAAAAGTAATGCGTTTCATTATAAAGACAAGCAGTTGTTTGCTACGTGTGAAAGCACTGTTACAACTGAGATGAGTGTTCCTTTTCTCAGTACAAGCTTTACTTTGAAAGATAATCGCATTCATTTGAAAGATTATTAATTTCACGAAAGCGTTAGTAAGAAACATTAATGCGGTACATTATAAAGACAAGCAGTTTTTTGCTAAGTGTCAAAGCACTGTTAGAACTGAGAACAGTGTTCCTTTTCGCAGTACAAGCTTTACTTTGAAAGATAATCGCGTTCTTTTGAAAGATTATTAATTTCACGAAAGCTTTAGTAAGAAACACTAATGTGTTACATTATAAAGACAAGCAGTTTTTTGCTACGTGTGAAAACACTGTTAGAACTGAGATCAGTGTTCCTTTTCTCAGTACTAGCTTTACTTTGAAAGATAATCACGTTCTTTGGAAAGTTTATTAATTTCACGAAAGCTTTAGTAAGAAACGCATGTGCGTTTCTTTGTAAAGACAAGCAGTTGTTTGCTACGTGTGAAAGCACTGTTATAACTGAGATGAGTGTTCCTTTTCTCAGTACAAGCTTTACTTTGAAAGATAATCGCGTTCTTTTGAAAGTTTATTAATTTCACGAAAGATTTAGTAAGAAACATTAATGCGTTACATTATAAAAACAAACAGTTTTTTGCTAAGTGTGGAAGCACTGTTAGAACTGAGATCAGTGTTCCTTTTCTCAGTAAAAGCTTTCCTTTGAAAGATAATCGCATTCTTTTGAAAGTCTATATATTTCAAGGAAGCTTTAGGATGAAACGCACATGTGTTTCTTTGTTAAGACAAGCAGTTGTTTGCTACGTGTGAAACCTGTTAGAACTGAGATGAGTGTTCCTTTTCTAAGTACAAGCTTTACTTTGAAAGATTATCGTGTTTTTTGAAAGTTTATTTCACGAAAGCGTTTGTAGGAAAGGCACATGCGTATCTTTGTAAAGACAAGCAGTTGCTACGTCTGAAAGCACTGTTAGAACTGAGATGAGTGTTCCTTTTCTCAGTACAAGCTTTACTTTGTAAGATAATCGTGTTCTTTTGAAAGTTTACTAATTTCAGGAAAGCTTTAGTAAGAAACGCACATGCCTGTCTTTGTAAAGAGAAGCAGTTATTTGCTATGTGGGAAAGCACTGATAGAACTGAGATGAGTGTTCCTTTTCTCAGTACAAGCTTTACTTTGAAAGATAATCACGTTCTTTTGAAAGATTATTAATTTCACGAAAGCTTTAGTAAGAAACACTAATGCGTTTCATTATAAAGACAAGCAGTTGTTTGCTACGTGTGAAAGCACTGTTAGAAGTGAGATCAGTGTTCCTTTTCTCAGTACAAGCTTCATTTTGAAAGATAATCGCGTTCTTTTGAAAGATTATTAATTTCACGAAATCTTTAGTAAGAAACACTAATGCGTTTCATTATAAAGACAAGCAGTTGTTTGCTACGTGTGAAAGCACTGTTAGAACTGAGATCAGTGTTCCTTTTCTCAGTACAAGCTTTACTTTGAAAGATTATCGCGTTCTTTTGAAAGTTTATTTCACGAAAGCGTTTGTAGGAAAGGCACATGCGTATCTTTGTAAAGACAAGCTGTTGTTTGCTACGTGTGAAAGCACTGTTAGAACTGAGATGAGTGTTCCTTTTCTCAGTACAAGCTTTACTTTGAAAGATAATCGTGTTCTTTTGAAAGTTTACTAATTTCAGGAAAGCTTTAGTAAGAAACGCACATGCGTTTCTTTGTAAAGACAAGCAGTTATTTGCTATGTGGGAAAGCACTGTTAGAACTGAGATCAGTGTTCCTTTTCTCAGTACAAGCTTTACTTTGAAACATAATCGCGTTCTTTTGAAAGATTATTAATTTCACGAAAGCTTTAGTAAGAAACGTTAATGCGTTGCATTATAAAGACAAACAGTTTTTTGCTAAGTGTGAAAGCACTGTTAGAACTTAGATCAGTGTTCCTTTTCGCAGTAAAAGCTTTCCTTTGAAAGATAATCGCATTCTTTCGAAAGTCTATATATATCACGGAAGCTTTAGGATGAAACGCACATGTGTTTCTTTGTTAAGACAAGCAGTTGTTTGCTATGTGTGAAAGACCTGTTAGAACTGAGATGAGTGTTCCTTTTCTCAGTACAGGCTTTACTTTGAAAGATAATCACGTCTTTTGAAAGTTTATTTCACGAAAGCGTTTGTAGGAAAGGCACATGCGTATCTTTGTAAAGACAAGCAGTTGTTTGCTACGTGTGAAAGCACTGTTAGAACTGAGATGAGTGTTCCTTTTCTCAGTACAAGCTTTACTTTGAAAGATTATCGCATTCTTTTGAAAGTTTATTTCACGAAAGCGTTTGTAGGAAAGGCACATGCGTATCTTTGTAAAGACAAGCAGTTGCTACGTCTGAAAGCACTGTTAGAACTGAGATGAGTGTTCCTTTTCTCAGTACAAGCTTTACTTTGTAAGATAATCATGTTCTTTTGAAAGTTTACTAATTTCAGGAACGCTTTAGTAAGAAACGCACATGCCTGTCTTTCTAAAGACAAGCAGTTATTTGCTATGTGGGAAAGCACTGATAGAACTGAGATGAGTGTTCCTTTTCTCAGTACAAGCTTTACTTTGAAAGATAATCACGTTCTTTTGAAAGATTATTAATTTCACGAAAGCTTTAGTAAGAAACACTAATGCGTTTCATTATAAAGACAAGCAGTTGTTTGCTACGTGTGAAAGCACCGTTAGAAGTGAGATCAGTGTTCCTTTTCTCAGTACAAGCTTCATTTTGAAAGATAATCGCGTTCTTTTGAAAGATTATTAATTTCACGAAATTTTTAGTGAGAAACACTAATGCGTTTCATTATAAAGACAAGCAGTTGTTTGCTACATGTGAAAGCACTGTTAGAACTGAGATCAGTGTTCCTTTTCTCAGTACAAGCTTTACTTTGAAAGATAATCACGTTCTTTGGAAAGTTTATTAATTTCACGAAAGCTTTAGTAAGAAACACATGTGCATTTCTTTGTAAAGACAAGCAGTTGTTTGCTACGTGGGAAAGCACTGTTAGAACTGAAAAGAGTGTTCCTTCTCTCAGTACAAGCCTTACTTTGAAAGATAATCGCGTTCTTTTGAAAGTTTATTAATTTCAGGAAAGCTTTAGTAAGAAACGCACATGGGTTTCTTTGTAAAGACAAGCAGTTGTTTGCTACGTGTGCAAGCACTTACAGAACTGCAATGAGTGTTCCTTTTCTCAGGACAAGTTTTACTTTGAAAGATAATCACGTTCTTTTGAAAGATTGTTAATTTCACGAAAGCTTTAGTAAGAAACAGTAATGCGTTTCATTATAAAGACAAGCAGTTGTTTGCTACGTGTGAAAGCACTGTTAGAACTGAGATCACTGTTCCTTTTCTCAGTACAAGCTTTACTTTGAAAGATAATCGCGTTCTTTTGAAAGTTTATTAATTTCACGAAAGCTTTAGTAAGAAACGCACGTGCGTTTCTGTGTAAAGACAAGCAGCTGTTTGCTACGTGTGAAAGCACTGTTACAACTGAGATGAGTGTTCCTTTTCTCAGTACAAGCTTTACTTTGAAAGATAATCGCATTCATTTGAAAGATTATTAATTTCACGAAAGCGTTAGTAAGAAACATTAATGCGGTACATTATAAAGACAAGCAGTTTTTTGCTAAGTGTCAAAGCACTGTTAGAACTGAGATCAGTGTTCCTTTTCGCAGTACAAGCTTTACTTTGAAAGATAATCGCGTTCTTTTGAAAGATTATTAATTTCACGAAAGCTTTAGTAAGAAACACTAATGTGTTACATTATAAAGACAAGCAGTTTTTTGCTACGTGTGAAAACACTGTTAGAACTGAGATCAGTGTTCCTTTTCTCAGTACTAGCTTTACTTTGAAAGATAATCACGTTCTTTGGAAAGTTTATTAATTTCACGAAAGCTTTAGTAAGAAACGCATGTGCGTTTCTTTGTAAAGACAAGCAGTTGTTTGCTACGTGTGAAAGCACTGTTACAACTGAGATGAGTGATCCTTTTCTCAGTACAAGCTTTACTTTGAAAGATAATCGCGTTCTTTTGAAAGTTTATTAATTTCACGAAAGCTTTAGTAAGAAACATTAATGCGTTACATTATAAAAACAAACAGTTTTTTGCTAAGTGTGGAAGCACTGTTAGAACTGAGATCAGTGTTCCTTTTCTCAGTAAAAGCTTTCCTTTGAAAGATAATCGCATTCTTTTGAAAGTCTATATATTTCAAGGAAGCTTTAGGATGAAACGCACATGTGTTTCTTTGTTAAGACAAGCAGTTGTTTGCTACGTGTGAAACCTGTTAGAACTGAGATGAGTGTTCCTTTTCTAAGTACAAGCTTTACTTTGAAAGATTATCGTGTTTTTTGAAAGTTTATTTCACGAAAGCGTTTGTAGGAAAGGCACATGCGTATCTTTGTAAAGACAAGCAGTTGCTACGTCTGAAAGCACTGTTAGAACTGAGATGAGTGTTCCTTTTCTCAGTACAAGCTTTACTTTGTAAGATAATCGTGTTCTTTTGAAAGTTTACTAATTTCAGGAAAGCTTTAGTAAGAAACGCACATGCCTGTCTTTGTAAAGAGAAGCTGTTATTTGCTATGTGGGAAAGCACTGATAGAACTGAGATGAGTGTTCCTTTTCTCAGTACAAGCTTTACTTTGAAAGATAATCACGTTCTTTTGAAAGATTATTAATTTCACGAAAGCTTTAGTAAGAAACACTAATGCGTTTCATTATAAAAACAAGCAGTTGTTTGCTACGTGTGAAAGCACTGTTAGAAGTGAGATCAGTGTTCCTTTTCTCAGTACAAGCTTCATTTTGAAAGATAATCGCGTTCTTTTGAAAGATTATTAATTTCACGAAATCTTTAGTAAGAAACACTAATGCGTTTCATTATAAAGACAAGCAGTTGTTTGCTACGTGTGAAAGCACTGTTAGAACTGAGATCAGTGTTCCTTTTCTCAGTACAAGCTTTGTTTTGAAAGATAATCACGTTCTTGTGAAAGTTTATTAATTTCACGAAAGCTTTAGTAAGAAACTCACATGCTTTTCTTTGTAAAGACAAGCAGTTGTTTGCTACATGGGAAAGCACTGTTAGAACTGAGGAGAGTGTTCCTTCTCTCAGTACAAGCCTTAATTTGAAAGATAATCGCGTTCTTTTGAAAGTTTATTAATTTTAGGAAAGCTTTAGTAAGAAACGCACATGGGTTTCTTTGTAAAGACAAGCAGTTGTTTGCTACATGTGCAAGCACTTACAGAACTGCAATGAGTGTTCCTTTTCTCAGGACAAGTTTTACTTTGAAAGATAATCACGTTCTTTTGAAAGATTATTAATTTCACGAAAGCTTTAGTAAGAAAAAGTAATGCGTTTCATTATAAAGACAAGCAGTTGTTTGCTACGTGTGAAAGCACTGTTACAACTGAGATGAGTGTTCCTTTTCTCAGTACAAGCTTTACTTTGAAAGATAATCGCATTCATTTGAAAGATTATTAATTTCACGAAAGCGTTAGTAAGAAACATTAATGCGGTACATTATAAAGACAAGCAGTTTTTTGCTAAGTGTCAAAGCACTGTTAGAACTGAGAACAGTGTTCCTTTTCGCAGTACAAGCTTTACTTTGAAAGATAATCGCGTTCTTTTGAAAGATTATTAATTTCACGAAAGCTTTAGTAAGAAACACTAATGTGTTACATTATAAAGACAAGCAGTTTTTTGCTACATGTGAAAACACTGTTAGAACTGAGATCAGTGTTCCTTTTCTCAGTACTAGCTTTACTTTGAAAGATAATCACGTTCTTTGGAAAGTTTATTAATTTCACGAAAGCTTTAGTAAGAAACGCATGTGCGTTTCTTTGTAAAGACAAGCAGTTGTTTGCTACGTGTGAAAGCACTGTTATAACTGAGATGAGTGTTCCTTTTCTCAGTACAAGCTTTACTTTGAAAGATAATCGCGTTCTTTTGAAAGTTTATTAATTTCACGAAAGATTTAGTAAGAAACATTAATGCGTTACATTATAAAAACAAACAGTTTTTTGCTAAGTGTGGAAGCACTGTTAGAACTGAGATCAGTGTTCCTTTTCTCAGTAAAAGCTTTCCTTTGAAAGATAATCGCATTCTTTTGAAAGTCTATATATTTCAAGGAAGCTTTAGGATGAAACGCACATGTGTTTCTTTGTTAAGACAAGCAGTTGTTTGCTACGTGTGAAACCTGTTAGAACTGAGATGAGTGTTCCTTTTCTAAGTACAAGCTTTACTTTGAAAGATTATCGTGTTTTTTGAAAGTTTATTTCACGAAAGCGTTTGTAGGAAAGGCACATGCGTATCTTTGTAAAGACAAGCAGTTGCTACGTCTGAAAGCACTGTTAGAACTGAGATGAGTGTTCCTTTTCTCAGTACAAGCTTTACTTTGTAAGATAATCGTGTTCTTTTGAAAGTTTACTAATTTCAGGAAAGCTTTAGTAAGAAACGCACATGCCTGTCTTTGTAAAGAGAAGCAGTTATTTGCTATGTGGGAAAGCACTGATAGAACTGAGATGAGTGTTCCTTTTCTCAGTACAAGCTTTACTTTGAAAGATAATCACGTTCTTTTGAAAGATTATTAATTTCACGAAAGCTTTAGTAAGAAACACTAATGCGTTTCATTATAAAGACAAGCAGTTGTTTGCTACGTGTGAAAGCACTGTTAGAAGTGAGATCAGTGTTCCTTTTCTCAGTACAAGCTTCATTTTGAAAGATAATCGCGTTCTTTTGAAAGATTATTAATTTCACGAAATCTTTAGTAAGAAACACTAATGCGTTTCATTATAAAGACAAGCAGTTGTTTGCTACGTGTGAAAGCACTGTTAGAACTGAGATCAGTGTTCCTTTTCTCAGTACAAGCTTTACTTTGAAAGATTATCGCGTTCTTTTGAAAGTTTATTTCACGAAAGCGTTTGTAGGAAAGGCACATGCGTATCTTTGTAAAGACAAGCTGTTGTTTGCTACGTGTGAAAGCACTGTTAGAACTGAGATGAGTGTTCCTTTTCTCAGTACAAGCTTTACTTTGAAAGATAATCGTGTTCTTTTGAAAGTTTACTAATTTCAGGAAAGCTTTAGTAAGAAACGCACATGCGTTTCTTTGTAAAGACAAGCAGTTATTTGCTATGTGGGAAAGCACTGTTAGAACTGAGATCAGTGTTCCTTTTCTCAGTACAAGCTTTACTTTGAAACATAATCGCGTTCTTTTGAAAGATTATTAATTTCACGAAAGCTTTAGTAAGAAACGTTAATGCGTTGCATTATAAAGACAAACAGTTTTTTGCTAAGTGTGAAAGCACTGTTAGAACTTAGATCAGTGTTCCTTTTCTCAGTAAAAGCTTTCCTTTGAAAGATAATCGCATTCTTTCGAAAGTCTATATATATCACGGAAGCTTTAGGATGAAACGCACATGTGTTTCTTTGTTAAGACAAGCAGTTGTTTGCTATGTGTGAAAGACCTGTTAGAACTGAGATGAGTGTTCCTTTTCTCAGTACAGGCTTTACTTTGAAAGATAATCACGTCTTTTGAAAGTTTATTTCACGAAAGCGTTTGTAGGAAAGGCACATGCGTATCTTTGTAAAGACAAGCAGTTGTTTGCTACGTGTGAAAGCACTGTTAGAACTGAGATGAGTGTTCCTTTTCTCAGTACAAGCTTTACTTTGAAAGATTATCGCATTCTTTTGAAAGTTTATTTCACGAAAGCGTTTGTAGGAAAGGCACATGCGTATCTTTGTAAAGACAAGCAGTTGCTACGTCTGAAAGCACTGTTAGAACTGAGATGAGTGTTCCTTTTCTCAGTACAAGCTTTACTTTGTAAGATAATCATGTTCTTTTGAAAGTTTACTAATTTCAGGAACGCTTTAGTAAGAAACGCACATGCCTGTCTTTCTAAAGACAAGCAGTTATTTGCTATGTGGGAAAGCACTGATAGAACTGAGATGAGTGTTCCTTTTCTCAGTACAAGCTTTACTTTGAAAGATAATCACGTTCTTTTGAAAGATTATTAATTTCACGAAAGCTTTAGTAAGAAACACTAATGCGTTTCATTATAAAGACAAGCAGTTGTTTGCTACGTGTGAAAGCACCGTTAGAAGTGAGATCAGTGTTCCTTTTCTCAGTACAAGCTTCATTTTGAAAGATAATCGCGTTCTTTTGAAAGATTATTAATTTCACGAAATTTTTAGTGAGAAACACTAATGCGTTTCATTATAAAGACAAGCAGTTGTTTGCTACATGTGAAAGCACTGTTAGAACTGAGATCACTGTTCCTTTTCTCAGTACAAGCTTTACTTTGAAAGATAATCACGTTCTTTGGAAAGTTTATTAATTTCACGAAAGCTTTAGTAAGAAACACATGTGCATTTCTTTGTAAAGACAAGCAGTTGTTTGCTACGTGGGAAAGCACTGTTAGAACTGAAAAGAGTGTTCCTTCTCTCAGTACAAGCCTTACTTTGAAAGATAATCGCGTTCTTTTGAAAGTTTATTAATTTCAGGAAAGCTTTAGTAAGAAACGCACATGGGTTTCTTTGTAAAGACAAGCAGTTGTTTGCTACGTGTGCAAGCACTTACAGAACTGCAATGAGTGTTCCTTTTCTCAGGACAAGTTTTACTTTGAAAGATAATCACGTTCTTTTGAAAGATTGTTAATTTCACGAAAGCTTTAGTAAGAAACAGTAATGCGTTTCATTATAAAGACAAGCAGTTGTTTGCTACGTGTGAAAGCACTGTTAGAACTGAGATCACTGTTCCTTTTCTCAGTACAAGCTTTACTTTGAAAGATAATCGCGTTCTTTTGAAAGTTTATTAATTTCACGAAAGCTTTAGTAAGAAATGCACGTGCGTTTCTGTGTAAAGACAAGCAGCTGTTTGCTACGTGTGAAAGCACTGTTACAACTGAGATGAGTGTTCCTTTTCTCAGTACAAGCTTTACTTTGAAAGATAATCGCATTCATTTGAAAGATTATTAATTTCACGAAAGCGTTAGTAAGAAACATTAATGCGGTACATTATAAAGACAAGCAGTTTTTTGCTAAGTGTCAAAGCACTGTTAGAACTGAGATCAGTGTTCCTTTTCGCAGTACAAGCTTTACTTTGAAAGATAATCGCGTTCTTTTGAAAGATTATTAATTTCACGAAAGCTTTAGTAAGAAACACTAATGTGTTACATTATAAAGACAAGCAGTTTTTTGCTACGTGTGAAAACACTGTTAGAACTGAGATCAGTGTTCCTTTTCTCAGTACTAGCTTTACTTTGAAAGATAATCACGTTCTTTGGAAAGTTTATTAATTTCACGAAAGCTTTAGTAAGAAACGCATGTGCGTTTCTTTGTAAAGACAAGCAGTTGTTTGCTACGTGTGAAAGCACTGTTACAACTGAGATGAGTGATCCTTTCTCAGTACAAGCTTTACTTTGAAAGATAATCGCGTTCTTTTGAAAGTTTATTAATTTCACGAAAGCTTTAGTAAGAAACATTAATGCGTTACATTATAAAAACAAACAGTTTTTTGCTAAGTGTGGAAGCACTGTTAGAACTGAGATCAGTGTTCCTTTTCTCAGTAAAAGCTTTCCTTTGAAAGATAATCGCATTCTTTTGAAAGTCTATATATTTCAAGGAAGCTTTAGGATGAAACGCACATGTGTTTCTTTGTTAAGACAAGCAGTTGTTTGCTACGTGTGAAACCTGTTAGAACTGAGATGAGTGTTCCTTTTCTAAGTACAAGCTTTACTTTGAAAGATTATCGTGTTTTTTGAAAGTTTATTTCACGAAAGCGTTTGTAGGAAAGGCACATGCGTATCTTTGTAAAGACAAGCAGTTGCTACGTCTGAAAGCACTGTTAGAACTGAGATGAGTGTTCCTTTTCTCAGTACAAGCTTTACTTTGTAAGATAATCGTGTTCTTTTGAAAGTTTACTAATTTCAGGAAAGCTTTAGTAAGAAACGCACATGCCTGTCTTTGTAAAGAGAAGCTGTTATTTGCTATGTGGGAAAGCACTGATAGAACTGAGATGAGTGTTCCTTTTCTCAGTACAAGCTTTACTTTGAAAGATAATCACGTTCTTTTGAAAGATTATTAATTTCACGAAAGCTTTAGTAAGAAACACTAATGCGTTTCATTATAAAGACAAGCAGTTGTTTGCTACGTGTGAAAGCACTGTTAGAAGTGAGATCAGTGTTCCTTTTCTCAGTACAAGCTTCATTTTGAAAGATAATCGCGTTCTTTTGAAAGATTATTAATTTCACGAAATCTTTAGTAAGAAACACTAATGCGTTTCATTATAAAGACAAGCAGTTGTTTGCTACGTGTGAAAGCACTGTTAGAACTGAGATCAGTGTTCCTTTTCTCAGTACAAGCTTTGTTTTGAAAGATAATCACGTTCTTGTGAAAGTTTATTAATTTCACGAAAGCTTTAGTAAGAAACGCACATGCTTTTCTTTGTAAAGACAAGCAGTTGTTTGCTACGTGGGAAAGCACTGTTAGAACTGAGGAGAGTGTTCCTTCTCTCAGTACAAGCCTTAATTTGAAAGATAATCGCGTTCTTTTGAAAGTTTATTAATTTTAGGAAAGCTTTAGTAAGAAACGCACATGGGTTTCTTTGTAAAGACAAGCAGTTGTTTGCTACGTGTGCAAGCACTTACAGAACTGCAATGAGTGTTCCTTTTCTCAGGACAAGTTTTACTTTGAAAGATAATCACGTTCTTTTGAAAGATTATTAATTTTACGAGAGCTTTAGCAAGAAAAAGTAATGCGTTTCATTATAAAGACAAGCAGTTGTTTGCTACGTGTGAAAGCACTGTTAGAACTGAGATCAGTGTTCCTTTTCTCAGTACAAGCTTTACTTTGAAAGATAATCACGTTCTTTTGAAAGTTTATTAATTTCACGAAAGCTTTAGTAAGAAACGCACGTGCGTTTCTGTGTAAAGACAAGCAGCTGTTTGCTACGTGTGAAAGCACTGTTACAACTGAGATGAGTGTTCCTTTTCTCAGTACAAGCTTTACTTTGAAAGATAATCGCATTCATTTGAAAGATTATTAATTTCACGAAAGCGTTAGTAAGAAACATTAATGCGGTACATTATAAAGACAAGCAGTTTTTTGCTAAGTGTCAAAGCACTGTTAGAACTGAGATCAGTGTTCCTTTTCGCAGTACAAGCTTTACTTTGAAAGATAATTGCGTTCTTTTGAAAGATTATTAATTTCACGAAAGCTTTAGTAATAAACACTAATGTGTTACATTATAAAGACAAGCAGTTTTTTGCTACGTGTGAAAACACTGTTAGAACTGAGATCAGTGTTCCTTTTCTCAGTACTAGCTTTACTTTGAAAGATAATCACGTTCTTTGGAAAGTTTATTAATTTCACGAAAGCTTTAGTAAGAAACGCATGTGCGTTTCTTTGTAAAGACAAGCAGTTGTTTGCTACGTGTGAAAGCACTGTTACAACTGAGATGAGTGTTCCTTTTCTCAGTACAAGCTTTACTTTGAAAGATAATCGCGTTCTTTTGAAAGTTTATTAATTTCATGAAAGCTTTAGTAAGAAACATTAATGCGTTACATTATAAAAACAAACAGATTTTTGCTAAGTGTGGAAGCACTGTTAGAACTGAGATCAGTGTTCCTTTTCTCAGTAAAAGCTTTCCTTTGAAAGATAATCGCATTCTTATGAAAGTCTATATATTTCAAGGAAGCTTTAGGATGAAACGCACATGTGTTTCTTTGTTAAGACAAGCAGTTGTTTGCTACGTGTGAAAGACCTGTTAGAACTGAGATGAGTGTTCCTTTTCTAAGTACAAGCTTTACTTTGAAAGATTATCGCGTTTTTTGAAAGTTTATTTCACGAAAGCGTTTGTAGGAAAGGCACATGCGTATCTTTTTAAAGACAAGCAGTTGCTACGTCTGAAAGCACTGTTAGAACTGAGATGAGTGTTCCTTTTCTCAGTACAAGCTTTACTTTGTTAGATAATCGTGTTCTTTTGAAAGTTTACTAATTTCAGGAAAGCTTTAGTAAGAAACGCACATGCCTGTCTTTGTAAAGACAAGCAGTTATTTGCTATGTGGGAAAGCACTGATAGAACTGAGATGAGTGTTCCTTTTCTCAGTACAAGCTTTACTTTGAAAGATAATCACGTTCTTTTGAAAGATTATTAATTTCACGAAAGCTTTAGTAAGAAACACTAATGCGTTTCATTATAAAGACAAGCAGTTGTTTGCTGCGTGTGAAAGCACTGTTAGAAGTGAGATCAGTGTTCCTTTTCTCAGTACAAGCTTCATTTTGAAAGATAATCGCGTTCTTTTGAAAGATTATTAATTTCACGAAATCTTTAGTAAGAAACACTAATGCGTTTCATTATAAAGACAAGCAGTTGTTTGCTACGTGTGAAAGCACTGTTAGAACTGAGATCAGTGTTCCTTTTCTCAGTACAAGCTTTGTTTTGAAAGATAATCACGTTCTTGTGAAAGTTTATTAATTTCACGAAAGCTTTAGTAAGAAACGCACATGCTTTTCTTTGTAAAGACAAGCAGTTGTTTGCTACGTGGGAAAGCACTGTTAGAACTGAGAAGAGTGTTCCTTCTCTCAGTACAAGCCTTACTTTGAAAGATAATCGCGTTCTTTTGAAAGTTTATTAATTTCAGGAAAGCTTTAGTAAGAAACGCACATGGGTTTCTTTGTAAAGACAAGCACTTGTTTGCTACGTGTGCAAGCACTTACAGAACTGCAATGAGTGTTCCTTTTCTCAGGACAAGTTTTACTTTGAAAGATAATCACATTCTTTTGAAAGATTATTAATTTCACGAAAGCTTTAGTAAGAAACAGTAATGCGTTTCATTATAAAGACAAGCAGTTGTTTGCTACGTGTGAAAGCACTGTTAGAACTGAGATAAGTGTTCCTTTTCTCAGTACAAGCTTTACTTTGAAAGATAATCGCGTTCTTTGAAAGTTTATTAATTTCACGAAAGCTTTAGTAAGAAACGCACGTGCGTTTCTGTGTAAAGACAAGCAGCTGTTTGCTACGTGTGAAAGCACTGTTACAACTGAGATGAGTGTTCCTTTTCTCAGTACAAGCTTTACTTTGAAAGATAATCGCATTCATTTGAAAGATTATTAATTTCACGAAAGCGTTAGTAAGAAACATTAATGCGGTACATTATAAAGACAAGCACTTTTTTGCTAAGTGTCAAAGCACTGTTAGAACTGAGATCAGTGTTCCTTTTCGCAGTACAAGCTTTACTTTGAAAGATAATCACGTTCTTTTGAAAGATTATTAATTTCACGAAAGCTTTAGTAAGAAACACTAATGCGTTTCATTATAAAGACAAGCAGTTGTTTGCTACGTGTGAAAGCACTGTTAGAAGTGAGATCAGTGTTCCTTTTCTCAGTACAAGCTTTGTTTTGAAAGATAATCACGTTCTTGTGAAAGTTTATTAATTTCACGAAAGCTTTAGTAAGAAACGCACATGCTTTTCTTTGTAAAGACAAGCAGTTGTTTGCTACGTGGGAAAGCACTGTTAGAACTGAGAAGAGTGTTCCTTCTCTCAGTACAAGCCTTACTTTGAAAGATAATCGCGTTCTTTTGAAAGTTTATTAATTTCAGGAAAGCTTTAGTAAGAAACGCACATGGGTTTCTTTGTAAAGACAAGCAGTTGTTTGCTACGTGTGCAAGCACTTACAGAACTGCAATGAGTGTTTCTTTTCTCAGGACAAGTTTTCCTTTGAAAGATAATCACATTCTTTTGAAAGATTATTAATTTCACGAAAGCTTTAGTAAGAAACAGTAATGCGCTTCATTATAAAGACAAGCAGTTGTTTGCTACGTGTGAAAGCACTGTTAGAACTGAGATCAGTGTTCCTTTTCTCAGTACAAGCTTTACTTTGAAAGATAATCGCGTTCTTTGAAAGTTTATTAATTTCACAAAAGCTTTAGTAAGAAACGCACGTGCGTTTCTGTGTAAAGACAAGCAGCTGTTTGCTACGTGTGAAAGCACTGTTACAACTGAGATGAGTGTTCCTTTTCTCAGTACAAGCTTTACTTTGAAAGATAATCGCATTCATTTGAAAGATTATTAATTTCACGAAAGCGTTAGTAAGAAACATTAATGCGGTACATTATAAAGACAAGCACTTTTTTGCTAAGTGTCAAAGCACTGTTAGAACTGAGATCAGTGTTCCTTTTCGGAGTACAAGCTTTACTTTGAAAGATAATCGCGTTCTTTTGAAAGATTATTAATTTCACGAAAGCTTTAGTAATAAACACTAATGTGTTACATTATAAAGACAAGCAGTTTTTTGCTACGTGTGAAAACACTGTTAGAACTGAGATCAGTGTTCCTTTTCTCAGTACTAGCTTTACTTTGAAAGATAATCGCGTTCTTTTGAAAGTTTATTAATTTCACGAAAGCTTTAGTAAGAAACATTAATGCGTTACATTATAAAAACAAACAGTTTTTTGCTAAGTGTGGAAGCACTGTTAGAACTGAGATCAGTGTTCCTTTTCTCAGTAAAAGCTTTCCTTTGAAAGATAATCGCATTCTTATGAAAGTCTATATATTTCAAGGAAGCTTTAGGATGAAACGCACATGTGTTTCTTTGTTAAGACAAGCAATTGTTTGCTACGTGTGAAACACCTGTTAGAACTGAGATGAGTGTTCCTTTTCTAAGTACAAGCTTTACTTTGAAAGATTATCGCGTTTTTTGAAAGTTTATTTCACGAAAGCGTTTGTAGGAAAGGCACATGCGTATCTTTGTAAAGACAAGCAGTTGCTACGTCTGAAAGCACTGTTAGAACTGAGATGAGTGTTCCTTTTCTCAGTACAAGCTTTACTTTGTAAGATAATCGTGTTCTTTTGAAAGTTTACTAATTTCAGGAAAGCTTTAGTAAGAAACGCACATGCCTGTCTTTGTAAAGACAAGCAGTTATTTGCTATGTGGGAAAGCACTGATAGAACTGAGATGAGTGTTCCTTTTCTCAGTACAAGCTTTACTTTGAAAGATAATCACGTTCTTTTGAAAGATTATTAATTTCACGAAAGCTTTAGTAAGAAACACTAATGCGTTTCATTATAAAGACAAGCAGTTGTTTGCTACGTGTGAAAGCACTGTTAGAAGTGAGATGAGTGTTCCTTTTCTCAGTACAAGCTTCATTTTGAAAGATAATCGCGTTCTTGTGAAAGTTTATTAATTTCACGAAAGCTTTAGTAAGAAACGCACATGCTTTTCTTTGTAAAGACAAGCAGTTGTTTGCTACGTGGGAAAGCACTGTTAGAACTGAGAAGAGTGTTCCTTCTCTCAGTACAAGCCTTACTTTGAAAGATAATCGCGTTCTTTTAAAGTTTATTAATTTCAGGAAAGCTTTAGTAAGAAACGCACATGGGTTTCTTTGTAAAGACAAGCAGTTGTTTGCTACGTGTGCAAGCACTTACAGAACTGCAATGAGTGTTCCTTTTCTCAGGACAAGTTTTACTTTGAAAGATAATCACATTCTTTTGAAAGATTATTAATTTCACGAAAGCTTTAGTAAGAAACAGTAATGCGTTTCATTATAAAGACAAGCAGTTGTTTGCTACGTGTGAAAGCACTGTTAGAACTGAGATCAGTGTTCCTTTTCTCAGTACAAGCTTTACTTTGAAAGATAATCGCGTTCTTTGAAAGTTTATTAATTTCACAAAAGCTTTAGTAAGAAACGCACGTGCGTTTCTGTGTAAAGACAAGCAGCTGTTTGCTACGTGTGAAAGCACTGTTACAACTGAGATGAGTGTTCCTTTTCTCAGTACAAGCTTTACTTTGAAAGATAATCGCATTCATTTGAAAGATTATTAATTTCACGAAAGCGTTAGTAAGAAACATTAATGCGGTACATTATAAAGACAAGCAGTTTTTTGCTAAGTGTCAAAGCATTGTTAGAACTGAGATCAGTGTTCCTTTTCGCAGTACAAGCTTTACTTTGAAAGATAATCGCGTTCTTTTGAAAGATTATTAATTTCACGAAAGCTTTAGTAAGAAACACTAATGTGTTACATTATAAAGACAAGCTGTTTTTTGCTACGTGTGAAAACACTGTTAGAACTGAGAGCAGTGTTCCTTTTCTCAGTACTAGCTTTACTTTGAAAGATAATCACGTTCTTTGGAAAGTTTATTAATTTCACGAAAGCTTTAGTAAGAAACGCATGTGCGTTTCTTTGTAAAGACAAGCAGTTGTTTGCTACGTGTGAAAGCACTGTTACAACTGAGATGAGTGTTCCTTTTCTCAGTACAAGCTTTACTTTGAAAGATAATCGCGTTCTTTTGAAAGTTTATTAATTTCACGAAAGCTTTAGTAAGAAACATCAATGCGTTACATTATAAAAACAAACAGATTTTTGCTAAGTGTGAAAGCACTGTTAGAACTGAGATCAGTGTTCCTTTTCTCAGTAAAAGCTTTCCTTTGAAAGATAATCGCATTCTTTTGAAAGTCTATATATTTCAAGGAAGCTTTAGGATGAAACGCACATGTGTTTCTTTGTTAAGACAAGCAGTTGTTTGCTACGTGTGAAAGACCTGTTAGAACTGAGATGAGTGTTCCTTTTCTAAGTACAAGCTTTACTTTGAAAGATTATCGCGTTTTTTGAAAGTTTATTTCACGAAAGCGTTTGTAGGAAAGGCACATGCGTATCTTTGTAAAGACAAGCAGTTGCTACGTCTGAAAGCACTGTTAGAACTGAGATGAGTGTTCCTTTTCTCAGTACAAGCTTTACTTTGTAAGATAATCGTGTTCTTTTGAAAGTTTACTAATTTCAGGAAAGCTTTAGTAAGAAACGCACATGCCTGTCTTTGTAAAGACAAGCAGTTATTTGCTATGTGGGAAAGCACTGATAGAACTGAGATGAGTGTTCCTTTTCTCAGTACAAGCTTTACTTTGAAAGATAATCACGTTCTTTTGAAAGATTATTAATTTCACGAAAGCTTTAGTAAGAAACACTAATGCGTTTCATTATAAAGACAAGCAGTTGTTTGCTACGTGTGAAAGCACTGTTAGAACTGAGATCAGTGTTCCTTTTCTCAGTACAAGCTTTGTTTTGAAAGATAATCACGTTCTTGTGAAAGTTTATTAATTTCACGAAAGCTTTAGTAAGAAACGCACATGCTTTTCTTTGTAAAGACAAGCAGTTGTTTGCTACGTGGGAAAGCACTGTTAGAACTGAGAAGAGTGTTCCTTCTCTCAGTACAAGCCTTACTTTGAAAGATAATCGCGTTCTTTTGAAAGTTTATTAATTTCAGGAAAGCTTTAGTAAGAAACGCACATGGGTTTCTTTGTAAAGACAAGCAGTTGTTTGCTACGTGTGCAAGCACTTACAGAACTGCAATGAGTGTTTCTTTTCTCAGGACAAGTTTTACTTTGAAAGATAATCACATTCTTTTGAAAGATTATTAATTTCACGAAAGCTTTAGTAAGAAACAGTAATGCGTTTCATTATAAAGACAAGCAGTTGTTTGCTACGTGTGAAAGCACTGTTAGAACTGAGATCAGTGTTCCTTTTCTGAGTACAAGCTTTACTTTGAAAGATAATCGCGTTCTTTGAAAGTTTATTAATTTCACAAAAGCTTTAGTAAGAAACGCACGTGCGTTTCTGTGTAAAGACAAGCAGCTGTTTGCTACGTGTGAAAGCACTGTTACAACTGAGATGAGTGTTCCTTTTCTCAGTACAAGCTTTACTTTGAAAGATAATCGCATTCATTTGAAAGATTATTAATTTCACGAAAGCTTTAGTAAGAAACGCATGTGCGTTTCTTTGTAAAGACAAGCAGTTGTTTGCTACGTGTGAAAGCACTGTTACAACTGAGATGAATGTTCATTTTCTCAGTACAAGCTTTACTTTGAAAGATAATCGCGTTCTTTTGAAAGTTTATTAATTTCACGAAAGCTTTAGTAAGAAACATTAATGCGTTACATTATAAAAACAAACAGTTTTTTGCTAAGTGTGGAAGCACTGTTAGAACTGAGATCAGTGTTCCTTTTCTCAGTAAAAGCTCTCCTTTGAAAGATAATCGCATTCTTTTGAAAGTCTATATATTTCAAGGAAGCTTTAGGATGAAACGCACATGTGTTTCTTTGTTAAGACAAGCAGTTGTTTGCTACGTGTGAAAGACCTGTTAGAACTGAGATGAGTGTTCCTTTTCTAAGTACAAGCTTTACTTTGAAAGATTATCGTGTTTTTTGAAAGTTTATTTCACGAAAGCGTTTGTAGGAAAGGCACATGCGTATCTTTGTAAAGACAAGCAGTTGCTACGTCTGAAAGCACTGTTAGAACTGAGATGAGTGTTCCTTTTCTCAGTACAAGCTTTACTTTGTAAGATAATAGTGTTCTTTTGAAAGTTTACTAATTTCAGGAAAGCTTTAGTAAGAAACGCACATGCCTGTCTTTGTAAAGACAAGAAGTTATTTGCTATGTGTGAAAGCACTGATAGAACTGAGATGAGTGTTCCTTTTCTCAGTACAAGCTTTACTTTGAAAGATAATCACGTTCTTTTGAAAGATTATTAATTTCACGAAAGCTTTAGTAAGAAACACTAATGCGTTTCATTATAAAGACAAGCAGTTGTTTGCTACGTGTGAAAGCATTGTTAGAAGTGAGATCAGTGTTCCTTTTCTCAGTACAAGCTTCATTTTGAAAGATAATCGCGTTCTTGTGAAAGTTTATTAATTTCACGAAAGCTTTAGTAAGAAACGCACATGCTTTTCTTTGTAAAGACAAGCAGTTGTTTGCTACGTGGGAAAGCACTGTTAGAACTGAGAAGAGTGTTCCTTCTCTCAGTACAAGCCTTACTTTGAAAGATAATCGCGTTCTTTTGAAAGTTTATTAATTTCAGGAAAGCTTTAGTAAGAAACGCACATGGGTTTCTTTGTAAAGACAAGCAGTTGTTTGCTACGTGTGCAAGCACTCACAGAACTGCAATGAGTGTTCCTTTTCTCAGGACAAGTTTTACTTTGAATGATAATCACATTCTTTTGAAAGATTATTAATTTCACGAAAGCTTTAGTAAGAAACAGTAATGCGTTTCATTATAAAGACAAGCAGTTGTTTGCTACGTGTGAAAGCACTGTTAGAACTGAGATCAGTGTTCCTTTTCTCAGTACAAGCTTTACTTTGAAAGATAATCGCGTTCTTTGAAAGTTTATTAATTTCACGAAAGCTTTAGTAAGAAACGCACGTGCGTTTCTGTGTAAAGACAAGCAGCTGTTTGCTACGTGTGAAAGCACTGTTACAACTGAGATGAGTGTTCCTTTTCTCAGTACAAGCTTTACTTTGAAAGATAATCGCATTCATTTGAAAGATTATTAATTTCACGAAAGCGTTAGTAAGAAACATTAATGCGGTACATTATAAAGACAAGCAGTTTTTTGCTAAGTGTCAAAGCACTGTTAGAACTGAGATCAGTGTTCCTTTTCGCAGTACAAGCTTTACTTTCAAAGATAATCGCGTTCTTTTGAAAGATTATTAATTTCACGAAAGCTTTAGTAAGAAACACTAATGTGTTACATTATAAAGACAAGCAGTTTTTTGCTACGTGTGAAAACACTGTTAGAACTGAGATCAGTGTTCCTTTTCTCAGTACTAGCTTTACTTTGAAAGATAATCACGTTCTTTGGAAAGTTTATTAATTTCACGAAAGCTTTAGTAAGAAACGCATGTGCGTTTCTTTGTAAAGACAAGCAGTTGTTTGCTACGTGTGAAAGCACTGTTACAACTGAGATGAGTGTTCCTTTTCTCAGTACAAGCTTTACTTTGAAAGATAATCGCGTTCTTTTGAAAGTTTATTAATTTCACGAAAGCTTTAGTAAGAAACATTAACGCGTTACATTATAAAAACAAACAGTTTTTTGCTAAGTGTGGAAGCACTGTTAGAACTGAGATCAGTGTTCCTTTTCTCAGTAAAAGTTTCCTTTGAAAGATAATCGCATTCTTTTGAAAGTCTATATATTTCAAGGAAGCTTTAGGATGAAACGCACATGTGTTTCTTTGTTAAGACAAGCAGTTGTTTGCTACGTGTGAAACACCTGTTAGAACTGAGATGAGTGTTCCTTTTCTAAGTACAAGCTTTACTTTGAAAGATTATCGTGTTTTTTGAAAGTTTATTTCACGAAAGCGTTTGTAGGAAAGGCACATGCGTATCTTTGTAAAGACAAGCAGTTGCTACGTCTGAAAGCACTGTTAGAACTGAGATGAGTGTTCCTTTTCTCAGTACAAGCTTTACTTTGTAAGATAATCGTGTTCTTTTGAAAGTTTACTAATTTCAGGAAAGCTTTAGTAAGAAACGCACATGCCTGTCTTTGTAAAGAGAAGCAGTTATTTGCTATGTGGGAAAGCACTGATAGAACTGAGATGAGTGTTCCTTTTCTCAGTACAAGCTTTACTTTGAAAGATAATCAGGTTCTTTTGAAAGATTATTAATTTCACGAAAGCTTTAGTAAGAAACACTAATGCGTTTCATTATAAAGACAAGCAGTTGTTTGCTACGTGTGAAAGCACTGTTAGAAGTGAGATCAGTGTTCCTTTTCTCAGTACAAGCTTCATTTTGAAAGATAATCGCGTTCTTTTGAAAGATTATTAATTTCACGAAATCTTTAGTAAGAAACACTAATGCGTTTCATTATAAAGACAAGCAGTTGTTTGGTACGTGTGAAAGCACTGTTAGAACTGAGATCAGTGTTCCTTTTCTCAGTACAAGCTTTGTTTTGAAAGATAATCACATTCTTGTGAAAGTTTATTAATTTCACGAAAGCTTTAGTAAGAAACGCACATGCTTTTCTTTGTAAAGACAAGCAGTTGTTTGCTACGTGGGAAAGCACTGTTAGAACTGAGAAGAGTGTTCCTTCTCTCAGTACAAGCCTTAATTTGAAAGATAATCGCGTTCTTTTGAAAGTTTATTAATTTTAGGAAAGCTTTAGTAAGAAACGCACATGGGTTTCTTTGTAAAGACAAGCAGTTGTTTGCTACGTGTGCAAGCACTTACAGAACTGCAATGAGTGTTCCTTTTCTCAGGACAAGTTTTACTTTGAAAGATAATCACGTTCTTTTGAAAGATTATTAATATCACGAAAGCTTTAGTAAGAAACAGTAATGCGTTTCATTATAAAGACAAGCAGTTGTTTGCTACGTGTGAAAGCACTGTTAGAACTGAGATCAGTGTTCCTTTTCTCAGTACAAGCTTTACTTTGAAAGATAATCGCGTTCTTTGAAAGTTTATTAATTTCACAAAAGCTTTAGTAAGAAACGCACGTGCGTTTCTGTGTAAAGACAAGCAGCTGTTTGCTACGTGTGAAAGCACTGTTACAACTGAGATGAGTGTTCCTTTTCTCAGTACAAGCTTTACTTTGAAAGATAATCGCATTCATTTGAAAGATTATTTCACGAAAGCGTTAGTAAGAAACATTAATGCGGTACATTATAAAGACAAGCACTTTTTTGCTAAGTGTCAAAGCACTGTTAGAACTGAGATCAGTGTTCCTTTTCGCAGTACAAGCTTTACTTTGAAAGATAATCGCGTTCTTTTGAAAGATTATTAATTTCACGAAAGCTTTAGTAATAAACACTAATGTGTTACATTATAAAGACAAGCAGTTTTTTGCTACGTGTGAAAACACTGTTAGAACTGAGATCAGTGTTCCTTTTCTCAGTACTAGCTTTACTTTGAAAGATAATCGCGTTCTTTTGAAAGTTTATTAATTTCACGAAAGCTTTAGTAAGAAACATTAATGCGTTACATTATAAAAACAAACAGTTTTTTGCTAAGTGTGGAAGCACTGTTAGAACTGAGATCAGTGTTCCTTTTCTCAGTAAAAGCTTTCCTTTGAAAGATAATCGCATTCTTATGAAAGTCTATATATTTCAAGGAAGCTTTAGGATGAAACGCACATGTGTTTCTTTGTTAAGACAAGCAATTGTTTGCTACGTGTGAAACACCTGTTAGAACTGAGATGAGTGTTCCTTTTCTAAGTACAAGCTTTACTTTGAAAGATTATCGCGTTTTTTGAAAGTTTATTTCACGAAAGCGTTTGTAGGAAAGGCACATGCGTATCTTTGTAAAGACAAGCAGTTGCTACGTCTGAAAGCACTGTTAGAACTGAGATGAGTGTTCCTTTTCTCAGTACAAGCTTTACTTTGTAAGATAATCGTGTTCTTTTGAAAGTTTACTAATTTCAGGAAAGCTTTAGTAAGAAACGCACATGCCTGTCTTTGTAAAGACAAGCAGTTATTTGCTATGTGGGAAAGCACTGATAGAACTGAGATGAGTGTTCCTTTTCTCAGTACAAGCTTTACTTTGAAAGATAATCACGTTCTTTTGAAAGATTATTAATTTCACGAAAGCTTTAGTAAGAAACACTAATGCGTTTCATTATAAAGACAAGCAGTTGTTTGCTACGTGTGAAAGCACTGTTAGAAGTGAGATGAGTGTTCCTTTTCTCAGTACAAGCTTCATTTTGAAAGATAATCGCGTTCTTGTGAAAGTTTATTAATTTCACGAAAGCTTTAGTAAGAAACGCACATGCTTTTCTTTGTAAAGACAAGCAGTTGTTTGCTACGTGGGAAAGCACTGTTAGAACTGAGAAGAGTGTTCCTTCTCTCAGTACAAGCCTTACTTTGAAAGATAATCGCGTTCTTTTAAAGTTTATTAATTTCAGGAAAGCTTTAGTAAGAAACGCACATGGGTTTCTTTGTAAAGACAAGCAGTTGTTTGCTACGTGTGCAAGCACTTACAGAACTGCAATGAGTGTTCCTTTTCTCAGGACAAGTTTTACTTTGAAAGATAATCACATTCTTTTGAAAGATTATTAATTTCACGAAAGCTTTAGTAAGAAACAGTAATGCGTTTCATTATAAAGACAAGCAGTTGTTTGCTACGTGTGAAAGCACTGTTAGAACTGAGATCAGTGTTCCTTTTCTCAGTACAAGCTTTACTTTGAAAGATAATCGCGTTCTTTGAAAGTTTATTAATTTCACAAAAGCTTTAGTAAGAAACGCACGTGCGTTTCTGTGTAAAGACAAGCAGCTGTTTGCTACGTGTGAAAGCACTGTTACAACTGAGATGAGTGTTCCTTTTCTCAGTACAAGCTTTACTTTGAAAGATAATCGCATTCATTTGAAAGATTATTAATTTCACGAAAGCGTTAGTAAGAAACATTAATGCGGTACATTATAAAGACAAGCAGTTTTTTGCTAAGTGTCAAAGCATTGTTAGAACTGAGATCAGTGTTCCTTTTCGCAGTACAAGCTTTACTTTGAAAGATAATCGCGTTCTTTTGAAAGATTATTAATTTCACGAAAGCTTTAGTAAGAAACACTAATGTGTTACATTATAAAGACAAGCTGTTTTTTGCTACGTGTGAAAACACTGTTAGAACTGAGAGCAGTGTTCCTTTTCTCAGTACTAGCTTTACTTTGAAAGATAATCACGTTCTTTGGAAAGTTTATTAATTTCACGAAAGCTTTAGTAAGAAACGCATGTGCGTTTCTTTGTAAAGACAAGCAGTTGTTTGCTACGTGTGAAAGCACTGTTACAACTGAGATGAGTGTTCCTTTTCTCAGTACAAGCTTTACTTTGAAAGATAATCGCGTTCTTTTGAAAGTTTATTAATTTCACGAAAGCTTTAGTAAGAAACATCAATGCGTTACATTATAAAAACAAACAGATTTTTGCTAAGTGTGAAAGCACTGTTAGAACTGAGATCAGTGTTCCTTTTCTCAGTAAAAGCTTTCCTTTGAAAGATAATCGCATTCTTTTGAAAGTCTATATATTTCAAGGAAGCTTTAGGATGAAACGCACATGTGTTTCTTTGTTAAGACAAGCAGTTGTTTGCTACGTGTGAAAGACCTGTTAGAACTGAGATGAGTGTTCCTTTTCTAAGTACAAGCTTTACTTTGAAAGATTATCGCGTTTTTTGAAAGTTTATTTCACGAAAGCGTTTGTAGGAAAGGCACATGCGTATCTTTGTAAAGACAAGCAGTTGCTACGTCTGAAAGCACTGTTAGAACTGAGATGAGTGTTCCTTTTCTCAGTACAAGCTTTACTTTGTAAGATAATCGTGTTCTTTTGAAAGTTTACTAATTTCAGGAAAGCTTTAGTAAGAAACGCACATGCCTGTCTTTGTAAAGACAAGCAGTTATTTGCTATGTGGGAAAGCACTGATAGAACTGAGATGAGTGTTCCTTTTCTCAGTACAAGCTTTACTTTGAAAGATAATCACGTTCTTTTGAAAGATTATTAATTTCACGAAAGCTTTAGTAAGAAACACTAATGCGTTTCATTATAAAGACAAGCAGTTGTTTGCTACGTGTGAAAGCACTGTTAGAACTGAGATCAGTGTTCCTTTTCTCAGTACAAGCTTTGTTTTGAAAGATAATCACGTTCTTGTGAAAGTTTATTAATTTCACGAAAGCTTTAGTAAGAAACGCACATGCTTTTCTTTGTAAAGACAAGCAGTTGTTTGCTACGTGGGAAAGCACTGTTAGAACTGAGAAGAGTGTTCCTTCTCTCAGTACAAGCCTTACTTTGAAAGATAATCGCGTTCTTTTGAAAGTTTATTAATTTCAGGAAAGCTTTAGTAAGAAACGCACATGGGTTTCTTTGTAAAGACAAGCAGTTGTTTGCTACGTGTGCAAGCACTTACAGAACTGCAATGAGTGTTTCTTTTCTCAGGACAAGTTTTACTTTGAAAGATAATCACATTCTTTTGAAAGATTATTAATTTCACGAAAGCTTTAGTAAGAAACAGTAATGCGTTTCATTATAAAGACAAGCAGTTGTTTGCTACGTGTGAAAGCACTGTTAGAACTGAGATCAGTGTTCCTTTTCTGAGTACAAGCTTTACTTTGAAAGATAATCGCGTTCTTTGAAAGTTTATTAATTTCACAAAAGCTTTAGTAAGAAACGCACGTGCGTTTCTGTGTAAAGACAAGCAGCTGTTTGCTACGTGTGAAAGCACTGTTACAACTGAGATGAGTGTTCCTTTTCTCAGTACAAGCTTTACTTTGAAAGATAATCGCATTCATTTGAAAGATTATTAATTTCACGAAAGCTTTAGTAAGAAACGCATGTGCGTTTCTTTGTAAAGACAAGCAGTTGTTTGCTACGTGTGAAAGCACTGTTACAACTGAGATGAATGTTCATTTTCTCAGTACAAGCTTTACTTTGAAAGATAATCGCGTTCTTTTGAAAGTTTATTAATTTCACGAAAGCTTTAGTAAGAAACATTAATGCGTTACATTATAAAAACAAACAGTTTTTTGCTAAGTGTGGAAGCACTGTTAGAACTGAGATCAGTGTTCCTTTTCTCAGTAAAAGCTCTCCTTTGAAAGATAATCGCATTCTTTTGAAAGTCTATATATTTCAAGGAAGCTTTAGGATGAAACGCACATGTGTTTCTTTGTTAAGACAAGCAGTTGTTTGCTACGTGTGAAAGACCTGTTAGAACTGAGATGAGTGTTCCTTTTCTAAGTACAAGCTTTACTTTGAAAGATTATCGTGTTTTTTGAAAGTTTATTTCACGAAAGCGTTTGTAGGAAAGGCACATGCGTATCTTTGTAAAGACAAGCAGTTGCTACGTCTGAAAGCACTGTTAGAACTGAGATGAGTGTTCCTTTTCTCAGTACAAGCTTTACTTTGTAAGATAATAGTGTTCTTTTGAAAGTTTACTAATTTCAGGAAAGCTTTAGTAAGAAACGCACATGCCTGTCTTTGTAAAGACAAGAAGTTATTTGCTATGTGTGAAAGCACTGATAGAACTGAGATGAGTGTTCCTTTTCTCAGTACAAGCTTTACTTTGAAAGATAATCACGTTCTTTTGAAAGATTATTAATTTCACGAAAGCTTTAGTAAGAAACACTAATGCGTTTCATTATAAAGACAAGCAGTTGTTTGCTACGTGTGAAAGCATTGTTAGAAGTGAGATCAGTGTTCCTTTTCTCAGTACAAGCTTCATTTTGAAAGATAATCGCGTTCTTGTGAAAGTTTATTAATTTCACGAAAGCTTTAGTAAGAAACGCACATGCTTTTCTTTGTAAAGACAAGCAGTTGTTTGCTACGTGGGAAAGCACTGTTAGAACTGAGAAGAGTGTTCCTTCTCTCAGTACAAGCCTTACTTTGAAAGATAATCGCGTTCTTTTGAAAGTTTATTAATTTCAGGAAAGCTTTAGTAAGAAACGCACATGGGTTTCTTTGTAAAGACAAGCAGTTGTTTGCTACGTGTGCAAGCACTCACAGAACTGCAATGAGTGTTCCTTTTCTCAGGACAAGTTTTACTTTGAATGATAATCACATTCTTTTGAAAGATTATTAATTTCACGAAAGCTTTAGTAAGAAACAGTAATGCGTTTCATTATAAAGACAAGCAGTTGTTTGCTACGTGTGAAAGCACTGTTAGAACTGAGATCAGTGTTCCTTTTCTCAGTACAAGCTTTACTTTGAAAGATAGTCGCGTTCTTTGAAAGTTTATTAATTTCACGAAAGCTTTAGTAAGAAACGCACGTGCGTTTCTGTGTAAAGACAAGCAGCTGTTTGCTACGTGTGAAAGCACTGTTACAACTGAGATGAGTGTTCCTTTTCTCAGTACAAGCTTTACTTTGAAAGATAATCGCATTCATTTGAAAGATTATTAATTTCACGAAAGCGTTAGTAAGAAACATTAATGCGGTACATTATAAAGACAAGCAGTTTTTTGCTAAGTGTCAAAGCACTGTTAGAACTGAGATCAGTGTTCCTTTTCGCAGTACAAGCTTTACTTTCAAAGATAATCGCGTTCTTTTGAAAGATTATTAATTTCACGAAAGCTTTAGTAAGAAACACTAATGTGTTACATTATAAAGACAAGCAGTTTTTTGCTACGTGTGAAAACACTGTTAGAACTGAGATCAGTGTTCCTTTTCTCAGTACTAGCTTTACTTTGAAAGATAATCACGTTCTTTGGAAAGTTTATTAATTTCACGAAAGCTTTAGTAAGAAACGCATGTGCGTTTCTTTGTAAAGACAAGCAGTTGTTTGCTACGTGTGAAAGCACTGTTACAACTGAGATGAGTGTTCCTTTTCTCAGTACAAGCTTTACTTTGAAAGATAATCGCGTTCTTTTGAAAGTTTATTAATTTCACGAAAGCTTTAGTAAGAAACATTAACGCGTTACATTATAAAAACAAACAGTTTTTTGCTAAGTGTGGAAGCACTGTTAGAACTGAGATCAGTGTTCCTTTTCTCAGTAAAAGTTTCCTTTGAAAGATAATCGCATTCTTTTGAAAGTCTATATATTTCAAGGAAGCTTTAGGATGAAACGCACATGTGTTTCTTTGTTAAGACAAGCAGTTGTTTGCTACGTGTGAAACACCTGTTAGAACTGAGATGAGTGTTCCTTTTCTAAGTACAAGCTTTACTTTGAAAGATTATCGTGTTTTTTGAAAGTTTATTTCACGAAAGCGTTTGTAGGAAAGGCACATGCGTATCTTTGTAAAGACAAGCAGTTGCTACGTCTGAAAGCACTGTTAGAACTGAGATGAGTGTTCCTTTTCTCAGTACAAGCTTTACTTTGTAAGATAATCGTGTTCTTTTGAAAGTTTACTAATTTCAGGAAAGCTTTAGTAAGAAACGCACATGCCTGTCTTTGTAAAGAGAAGCAGTTATTTGCTATGTGGGAAAGCACTGATAGAACTGAGATGAGTGTTCCTTTTCTCAGTACAAGCTTTACTTTGAAAGATAATCAGGTTCTTTTGAAAGATTATTAATTTCACGAAAGCTTTAGTAAGAAACACTAATGCGTTTCATTATAAAGACAAGCAGTTGTTTGCTACGTGTGAAAGCACTGTTAGAAGTGAGATCAGTGTTCCTTTTCTCAGTACAAGCTTCATTTTGAAAGATAATCGCGTTCTTTTGAAAGATTATTAATTTCACGAAATCTTTAGTAAGAAACACTAATGCGTTTCATTATAAAGACAAGCAGTTGTTTGGTACGTGTGAAAGCACTGTTAGAACTGAGATCAGTGTTCCTTTTCTCAGTACAAGCTTTGTTTTGAAAGATAATCACATTCTTGTGAAAGTTTATTAATTTCACGAAAGCTTTAGTAAGAAACGCACATGCTTTTCTTTGTAAAGACAAGCAGTTGTTTGCTACGTGGGAAAGCACTGTTAGAACTGAGAAGAGTGTTCCTTCTCTCAGTACAAGCCTTAATTTGAAAGATAATCGCGTTCTTTTGAAAGTTTATTAATTTTAGGAAAGCTTTAGTAAGAAACGCACATGGGTTTCTTTGTAAAGACAAGCAGTTGTTTGCTACGTGTGCAAGCACTTACAGAACTGCAATGAGTGTTCCTTTTCTCAGGACAAGTTTTACTTTGAAAGATAATCACGTTCTTTTGAAAGATTATTAATATCACGAAAGCTTTAGTAAGAAACAGTAATGCGTTTCATTATAAAGACAAGCAGTTGTTTGCTACGTGTGAAAGCACTGTTAGAACTGAGATCAGTGTTCCTTTTCTCAGTACAAGCTTTACTTTGAAAGATAATCGCGTTCTTTGAAAGTTTATTAATTTCACAAAAGCTTTAGTAAGAAACGCACGTGCGTTTCTGTGTAAAGACAAGCAGCTGTTTGCTACGTGTGAAAGCACTGTTACAACTGAGATGAGTGTTCCTTTTCTCAGTACAAGCTTTACTTTGAAAGATAATCGCATTCATTTGAAAGATTATTTCACGAAAGCGTTAGTAAGAAACATTAATGCGGTACATTATAAAGACAAGCACTTTTTTGCTAAGTGTCAAAGCACTGTTAGAACTGAGATGAGTGTTCCTTTTCTCAGTACAAGCTTTACTTTGTAAGATAATCGTGTTCTTTTGAAAGTTTACTAATTTCAGGAAAGCTTTAGTAAGAAACGCACATGCCTGTCTTTGTAAAGACAAGCAGTTATTTGCTATGTGGGAAAGCACTGGTAGAACTGAGATGAGTGTTCCTTTTCTCAGTACAAGCTTTACTTTGAAAGATAATCACGTTCTTTTGAAAGATTATTAATTTCACGAAAGCTTTAGTAAGAAACACTAATGTGTTACATTATAAAGACAAGCAGTTTTTTGCTACGTGTGAAAACACTGTTAGAACTGAGATCAGTGTTCCTTTTCTCAGTACTAGCTTTACTTTGAAAGATAATCACGTTCTTTGGAAAGTTTATTAATTTCATGAAAGCTTTAGTAAGAAACGCATGTGCGTTTCTTTGTAAAGACAAGCATTTGTTTGCTACGTGTGAAAGCACTGTTAGAACTGAGATCAGTGTTCCTTTTCTCAGTACAAGCTTTGTTTTGAAAGATAATATCGTTCTTGTGAAAGTTTATTAATTTCACGAAAGCTTTAGTAAGAAACGCACATGCTTTTCTTTGTAAAGACAAGCAGTTGTTTGCTACGTGGGAAAGCACTGTTAGAACTGAGAAGAGTGTTCCTTCTCTCAGTACAAGTCTTACTTTGAAAGATAATCGCGTTCTTTTGAAAGTTTATTAATTTCAGGAAAGCTTTAGTAAGAAACGCACATGGGTTTCTTTGTAAAGACAAGCAGTTGTTTGCTACGTGTGCAAGCACTTACAGAACTGCAATGAGTGTTCCTTTTCTCAGGACAAGTTTTACTTTGAAAGATAATCACATTCTTTTGAAAGATTATTAATTTCACGAAAGCTTTAGTAAGAAACAGTAATGCGTTTCATTATAAAGACAAGCAGTTGTTTGCTACGTGTGAAAGCACTGTTAGAACTGAGATCAGTGTTCCTTTTCTCAGTACAAGCTTTACTTTGAAAGATAATCGCGTTCTTTGAAAGTTTATTAATTTCACAAAAGCTTTAGTAAGAAATGCACGTGCGTTTCTGTGTAAAGACAAGCAGCTGTTTGCTACGTGTGAAAGCACTGTTACAACTGAGATGAGTGTTCCTTTTCTCATTACAAGCTTTACTTTGAAAGATAATCGCATTCATTTGAAAGATTATTAATTTCACGAAAGCGTTAGTAAGAAACATTAATGCGGTACATTATAAAGACAAGCACTTTTTTGCTAAGTGTCAAAGCACTGTTAGAACTGAGATCAGTGTTCCTTTTCGCAGTACAAGCTTTACTTTGAAAGATAATCGCGTTCTTTTGAAAGATTATTAATTTCACGAAAGCTTTAGTAATAAACACTAATGTGTTACATTATAAAGACAAGCAGTTTTTTGCTACGTGTGAAAACACTGTTAGAACTGAGATCAGTGTTCCTTTTCTCAGTACTAGCTTTACTTTGAAAGATAATCACGTTCTTTGGAAAGTTTATTAATTTCACGAAAGCTTTAGTAAGAAACGCATGTGCGTTTCTTTGTAAAGACATGCAGTTGTTTGCTACGTGTGAAAGCACTGTTACAACTGAGATGAGTGTTCCTTTTCTCAGTACAAGCTTTACTTTGAAAGATAATCGCGTTCTTTTGAAAGTTTATTAATTTCACGAAAGCTTTAGTAAGAAACATTAATGCGTTACATTATAAAAACAAACAGTTTTTTGCTAAGTGTGGAAGCACTGTTAGAACTGAGATCAGTGTTCCTTTTCTCAGTAAAAGCTTTCCTTTGAAAGATAATCGCATTTTTTGAAAGTCTATATATTTCAAGGAAGCTTTAGGATGAAACGCACATGTGTTTCTTTGTTAAGACAAGCAATTGTTTGCTACGTGTGAAACACCTGTTAGAATTGAGATGAGTGTTCCTTTTCTAAGTACAAGCTTTACGTTGAAAGATTATCGCGTTTTTTGAAAGTTTATTTCAGGAAAGCGTTTGTAGGAAAGGCACATGCGTATCTTTGTAAAGACAAGCAGTTGCTACGTCTGAAAGCACTGTTAGAACTGAGATGAGTGTTCCTTTTCTCAGTACAAGCTTTACTTTGTAAGATAATCGTGTTCTTTTGAAAGTTTACTAATTTCAGGAAAGCTTTAGTAAGAAACGCACATGCCTGTCTTTGTAAAGACAAGCAGTTATTTGCTATGTGGGAAAGCACTGGTAGAACTGAGATGAGTGTTCCTTTTCTCAGTACAAGCTTTACTTTGAAAGATAATCACGTTCTTTTGAAAGATTATTAATTTCACGAAAGCTTTAGTAAGAAACACTAATGTGTTACATTATAAAGACAAGCAGTTTTTTGCTACGTGTGAAAACACTGTTAGAACTGAGATCAGTGTTCCTTTTCTCAGTACTAGCTTTACTTTGAAAGATAATCACGTTCTTTGGAAAGTTTATTAATTTCATGAAAGCTTTAGTAAGAAACGCATGTGCGTTTCTTTGTAAAGACAAGCATTTGTTTGCTACGTGTGAAAGCACTGTTACAACTGAGATGAGTGTTCCTTTTCTCAGTACAAGCTTTACTTTGAAAGATAATCACGTTCTTTTGAAAGTTTATTAATTTCACGAAAGCGTTAGTAAGAAACATTAATGCGTTACATTATAAAGACAAGCAGTTTTTTGCTAAGTGTCAAAGCACTGTTAGAACTGAGATCAGTGTTCCTTTTCTCAGTAAAAGCGTTCCTTTGAAAGATAATCGCATTCTTTTGAAAGTCTATATATTTCACGGAAGCTTTAGGATGAAACGCACATGTGTTTCTTTGTTAAGACAAGCAGTTGTTTGCTACGTGTGAAAGACCTGTTAGAACGGAGATGAGTGTTCCTTTTCTCAGTACAAGCTTTACTTTGAAAGATTATCGCGTTCTTTTGAAAGTTTATTTCACGAAAGCGTTTGTAGGAAAGGCACATGCGTATCTTTGTAAAGACAAGCAGTTGTTTGCTACGTGTGATAGCACTGTTAGAACTGAGATGAGTGTTCCTTTTCTCAGTACAAGCTTTACTTTGTAAGATAATCATGTTCTTTTGAAAGTTTACTAATTTCAGGAAAGCTTTAGTAAGAAACGCACATGCGTTTCTTTGTAAAGACAAGCAGTTATTTGCTATGTGGGAAAGCACTGTTAGAACTGAGATGAGTGTTCCTTTTCTCAGTACAAGCTTTACTTTGAAAGATAATCACGTTCTTTTGAAAGATTATTAATTTCACGAAAGCTTTAGTAAGAAACACTAATGCGTTTCATTATAAAGACAAGCAGTTGTTTGCTACTTGTGAAAGCACTGTTAGAAGTGAGATCAGTGTTCCTTTTCTCAGTACCAGCTTCATTTTGAAAGATAATCGCGTTCTTTTGAAAGATTATAAATTTCACGAAATATTTAGTAAGAAACAATAATGCGTTTCATTATAAAGACAAGCAGTTGTTTGCTATGTGTGAAAGCACTGTTAGAACTGAGATCAGTGTTCCTTTTCTCAGGACAAGCTTTGTTTTGAAAGATAATCACGTTCTTGTGAAAGTTTATTAATTTCACGAAAGCTTTAGTAAGAAACGCACATGCTTTTCTTTGTAAAACAAGCAGTTGTTTGCTACGTGGGAAAGCACTGTTAGAACTGAGAAGAGTGTTCCTTCTCTCAGTACAAGCCTTACTTTGAAAGATAATCGCGTTCATTTGAAAGTCTATTTATTTCACAGAAGCTTTGGGATGAAATGCACATGTGTTTCTTTGTAAAGACAAGCAGTTGTTTGCTACGTGTGAAAGCACTGTTAGAACTGAGATAAGTGTTCCTTTTCTCATTACAAGTTTTACTTTGAAAGATAATCGCGTTCTTTTGTAAGTCTATTTATTTCACGAAAGCTTTAGTAAGAAACGAACATGCGTTTCTTTGTAAAGACAAGCAGTTGTTTGCAACGTGTGAAAGCACTGTTAGAACTGAGATCGGTGTTCCTTTTCTCAGTACAAGCTTTACTTTGAAAGATAATGGCGTTCTTTTGAAAGTTTATTTCACGAAAGCGTTTGTAGGAAAGGCACATGCGTATCTTTGTAAAGACAAGCAGTTTTTTGCTATGTGTGAAAACACTGTTAGAACTGAGATGAATGTTCCTTTTCTCAGTACAAGCTTTACTTTGAAAGATAATAGCATTCTTTTGAAAGATTATTAATTTCACGAAAGCTTTAGTAAGAAACATTAATGTGTTACATTATAAAGACAAGCAGTTGTTTGCTACGTTTGAAAGCACTGTTAGAACTGAGATCAGTGTTCCTTTTCTCAGTACAAGCTTTACTTTGAAAGATAGTCGCGTTCTTTTGAAAGTTTATTAATTTCACGAAAGCTTTAGTAAGAAACGCACGTGCGTTTCTTTGTAAAGACAAGCAGTTGTTTGCTACGTGGGAAAGCACTGTTAGAACTGAGAAGAGTGTTCCTTCTCTCAGTACAAGCCCTACTTTGAAAGATAATCACGTTCTTTTGAAAGTTTATTAATTTCAGGAAAGCTTTATTAAGAAACGCACAAGGGTTTCTTTGTAAAGACAAGCAGTTTTTTGCTACGTGTGCAAGCACTGTTAGAACTGACATGAGTGTTTCTTTTCTCAGGACAAGCTTTACTTTGAAAGATAATCACGTTCTTTTGAAAGATTATTAATTTCACGCAAGCTTTAATAAGAAACAGTAATGCGTTTCATTATAAAGTCAAGCAGTTGTTTGCTACGTGTGAAAGCAATGTTAGAACTGAGATCAGTGTTCCTTTTCTCAGTACAAGCTTTACTTTGAAACATAATCGCATTCTTTTGAAAGTTTACTAATTTCAGGAAAGCTTTAGTAAGAAACGCACATGCGTTTCTTTGTAAAGACAAGCAGTTATTTGCTATGTGGGAAAGCACTGTTAGAAGTGAGATGAGTGTTCCTTTTCTCAGTACAAGCTTTACTTTGAAAGATAATCACGTTCTTTTAAAAGATTATTAATTTCACGAATGCTTTAGTAAGAAAACACTAATGCGTTTCATTATAAAGACAAGCAGTTGTTTGCTACGTGTGAAAGCACTGTTAGAAGTGAGATCAGTGTTCCTTTTCTCAGTACCAGCTTCATTTTGAAAGATAATCGCGTTCTTTTGAAAGATTATTAATTTCACGAAATCTTTAGTAAGAAACAATAATGCGTTTCATTATAAAGACAAGCAGTTGTTTGCTATGTGTGAAAGCACTGTTAGAACTGAGATCAGTGTTCCTTTTCTCAGTACAAGCTTTGTTTTGAAAGATAATCACGTTCTTGTGAAAGTTTATTAATTTCACGAAAGCTTTAGTAAGAAACGCACATGCTTTTCTTTGTAAAACAAGCAGTTGTTTGCTACGTGGGAAAGCACTGTTAGAACTGAGAAGAGTGTTCCTTCTCTTAGTACAAGCCTTACTTTGAAAGATAATCACGTTCATTTGAAAGTCTATTTATTTCACGAAAGCTTTAGTAAGAAACGCACGTCCGTTTCTTTGTAAAGACAAGCAGCTGTTTGCTACGTGTGAAAGCACTGTTACAACTGAGATGAGTGTTCCTTTTCTCAGTACAAGCTTTACTTTGAAAGATAATCGCGTTCTTTTTAAAGTTTATTAATTTCACGAAAGCGTTAGTAAGAAACATTAATGCAGTACATTATAAAGACAAGCAGTTTTTTGCTAAGTGTCAAAGCACTGTTAGAACTGAGATCAGTGTTCCTTTTCTCAGTACAAGCTTTACTTTAAAAGATAATCGTGTTCTTTTGAAAGATTATTAATTTCACAAAGCTTTAGTAAGAAACACTAATGTGTTACATTATAAAGACAAGCAGTTGTTTGCTACGTGTGAAAACACTGTTAGAACTGAGATCAGCGTTCCTTTTCTCAGTACAAGCTTTACTTTGAAAGATAATCACGTTCTTTGGAAAGTTTATTAATTTCACGAAAGCTTTAGTAAGAAACGCACATGCTTTTCTTTGTAAAGACAAGCAGTTGTTTGCTACGTGGGAAAGCACTGTTAGAACTGAGAAGAGTGTTCCTTCTCTCAGTACAAGCCTTACTTTGAAAGATAATCGCGGTCTTTTGAAAGTTTATTAATTTCAGGAAAGCTTTATTAAGAAACGCACATGGGTTTCTTTGTAAAGACAAGCAGTTTTTTGCTACGTGTGCAAGCACTGTTAGAACTGACATGAGTGTTCCTTTTCTCAGGACAAGCTTTACTTTGAAAGATAATCACGTTCTTTTGAAACATTATTAATTTCACAAAAGCTTTAGTAAGAAACAGTAATGCGTTTCATTATAAAGTCAAGCAGTTGTTTGCTACGTGTGAAAGCAATGTTAGAACTGAGATCAGTGTTCCTTTTCTCAGTACAAGCTTTACTTTGAAAGATAATCGCGTTCTTTTGAAAGTTTATTAATTTCACGAAAGCTTTAGTAAGAAACATTAATGCGTTGCATTATAAAGACAAACAGTTTTTTGTTAAGTGTGAAAGCACTGTTAGAAGTTAGATCAGTGTTCCTTTTCTCAGTAAAAGCTTTCCTTTGAAAGATAATCACGTTCTTTTGAAAGTTTATTAATTTCACGAAAGCTTTAGTAAGAAACGCACGTGCGTTTCTGTGTAAAGACAAGCAGCTGTTTGCTACGTGTGAAAGCACTGTTACAACTGAGATGAGTGTTCCTTTTCTCAGTACAAGCTTTACTTTGAAAGATAATCGCATTCATTTGAAAGATTATTAATTTCACGAAAGCGTTAGTAAGAAACATTAATGCGGTACATTATAAAGACAAGCAGTTTTTTGCTAAGTGTCAAAGCACTGTTAGAACTGAGATCAGTGTTCCTTTTCGCAGTACAAGCTTTACTTTGAAAGATAATTGCGTTCTTTTGAAAGATTATTAATTTCACGAAAGCTTTAGTAATAAACACTAATGTGTTACATTATAAAGACAAGCAGTTTTTTGCTACGTGTGAAAACACTGTTAGAACTGAGATCAGTGTTCCTTTTCTCAGTACTAGCTTTACTTTGAAAGATAATCACGTTCTTTGGAAAGTTTATTAATTTCACGAAAGCTTTAGTAAGAAACGCATGTGCGTTTCTTTGTAAAGACAAGCAGTTGTTTGCTACGTGTGAAAGCACTGTTACAACTGAGATGAGTGTTCCTTTTCTCAGTACAAGCTTTACTTTGAAAGATAATCGCGTTCTTTTGAAAGTTTATTAATTTCATGAAAGCTTTAGTAAGAAACATTAATGCGTTACATTATAAAAACAAACAGATTTTTGCTAAGTGTGGAAGCACTGTTAGAACTGAGATCAGTGTTCCTTTTCTCAGTAAAAGCTTTCCTTTGAAAGATAATCGCATTCTTATGAAAGTCTATATATTTCAAGGAAGCTTTAGGATGAAACGCACATGTGTTTCTTTGTTAAGACAAGCAGTTGTTTGCTACGTGTGAAAGACCTGTTAGAACTGAGATGAGTGTTCCTTTTCTAAGTACAAGCTTTACTTTGAAAGATTATCGCGTTTTTTGAAAGTTTATTTCACGAAAGCGTTTGTAGGAAAGGCACATGCGTATCTTTTTAAAGACAAGCAGTTGCTACGTCTGAAAGCACTGTTAGAACTGAGATGAGTGTTCCTTTTCTCAGTACAAGCTTTACTTTGTTAGATAATCGTGTTCTTTTGAAAGTTTACTAATTTCAGGAAAGCTTTAGTAAGAAACGCACATGCCTGTCTTTGTAAAGACAAGCAGTTATTTGCTATGTGGGAAAGCACTGATAGAACTGAGATGAGTGTTCCTTTTCTCAGTACAAGCTTTACTTTGAAAGATAATCACGTTCTTTTGAAAGATTATTAATTTCACGAAAGCTTTAGTAAGAAACACTAATGCGTTTCATTATAAAGACAAGCAGTTGTTTGCTACGTGTGAAAGCACTGTTAGAAGTGAGATCAGTGTTCCTTTTCTCAGTACAAGCTTCATTTTGAAAGATAATCGCGTTCTTTTGAAAGATTATTAATTTCACGAAATCTTTAGTAAGAAACACTAATGCGTTTCATTATAAAGACAAGCAGTTGTTTGCTACGTGTGAAAGCACTGTTAGAACTGAGATCAGTGTTCCTTTTCTCAGTACAAGCTTTGTTTTGAAAGATAATCACGTTCTTGTGAAAGTTTATTAATTTCACGAAAGCTTTAGTAAGAAACGCACATGCTTTTCTTTGTAAAGACAAGCAGTTGTTTGCTACGTGGGAAAGCACTGTTAGAACTGAGAAGAGTGTTCCTTCTCTCAGTACAAGCCTTACTTTGAAAGATAATCGCGTTCTTTTGAAAGTTTATTAATTTCAGGAAAGCTTTAGTAAGAAACGCACATGGGTTTCTTTGTAAAGACAAGCACTTGTTTGCTACGTGTGCAAGCACTTACAGAACTGCAATGAGTGTTCCTTTTCTCAGGACAAGTTTTACTTTGAAAGATAATCACATTCTTTTGAAAGATTATTAATTTCACGAAAGCTTTAGTAAGAAACAGTAATGCGTTTCATTATAAAGACAAGCAGTTGTTTGCTACGTGTGAAAGCACTGTTAGAACTGAGATCAGTGTTCCTTTTCTCAGTACAAGCTTTACTTTGAAAGATAATCGCGTTCTTTGAAAGTTTATTAATTTCACGAAAGCTTTAGTAAGAAACGCACGTGCGTTTCTGTGTAAAGACAAGCAGCTGTTTGCTACGTGTGAAAGCACTGTTACAACTGAGATGAGTGTTCCTTTTCTCAGTACAAGCTTTACTTTGAAAGATAATCGCATTCATTTGAAAGATTATTAATTTCACGAAAGCGTTAGTAAGAAACATTAATGCGGTACATTATAAAGACAAGCACTTTTTTGCTAAGTGTCAAAGCACTGTTAGAACTGAGATCAGTGTTCCTTTTCGCAGTACAAGCTTTACTTTGAAAGATAATCACGTTCTTTTGAAAGATTATTAATTTCACGAAAGCTTTAGTAAGAAACACTAATGCGTTTCATTATAAAGACAAGCAGTTGTTTGCTACGTGTGAAAGCACTGTTAGAAGTGAGATCAGTGTTCCTTTTCTCAGTACAAGCTTTGTTTTGAAAGATAATCACGTTCTTGTGAAAGTTTATTAATTTCACGAAAGCTTTAGTAAGAAACGCACATGCTTTTCTTTGTAAAGACAAGCAGTTGTTTGCTACGTGGGAAAGCACTGTTAGAACTGAGAAGAGTGTTCCTTCTCTCAGTACAAGCCTTACTTTGAAAGATAATCGCGTTCTTTTGAAAGTTTATTAATTTCAGGAAAGCTTTAGTAAGAAACGCACATGGGTTTCTTTGTAAAGACAAGCAGTTGTTTGCTACGTGTGCAAGCACTTACAGAACTGCAATGAGTGTTTCTTTTCTCAGGACAAGTTTTCCTTTGAAAGATAATCACATTCTTTTGAAAGATTATTAATTTCACGAAAGCTTTAGTAAGAAACAGTAATGCGCTTCATTATAAAGACAAGCAGTTGTTTGCTACGTGTGAAAGCACTGTTAGAACTGAGATCAGTGTTCCTTTTCTCAGTACAAGCTTTACTTTGAAAGATAATCGCGTTCTTTGAAAGTTTATTAATTTCACAAAAGCTTTAGTAAGAAACGCACGTGCGTTTCTGTGTAAAGACAAGCAGCTGTTTGCTACGTGTGAAAGCACTGTTACAACTGAGATGAGTGTTCCTTTTCTCAGTACAAGCTTTACTTTGAAAGATAATCGCATTCATTTGAAAGATTATTAATTTCACGAAAGCGTTAGTAAGAAACATTAATGCGGTACATTATAAAGACAAGCACTTTTTTGCTAAGTGTCAAAGCACTGTTAGAACTGAGATCAGTGTTCCTTTTCGCAGTACAAGCTTTACTTTGAAAGATAATCGCGTTCTTTTGAAAGATTATTAATTTCACGAAAGCTTTAGTAATAAACACTAATGTGTTACATTATAAAGACAAGCAGTTTTTTGCTACGTGTGAAAACACTGTTAGAACTGAGATCAGTGTTCCTTTTCTCAGTACTAGCTTTACTTTGAAAGATAATCGCGTTCTTTTGAAAGTTTATTAATTTCACGAAAGCTTTAGTAAGAAACATTAATGCGTTACATTATAAAAACAAACAGTTTTTTGCTAAGTGTGGAAGCACTGTTAGAACTGAGATCAGTGTTCCTTTTCTCAGTAAAAGCTTTCCTTTGAAAGATAATCGCATTCTTATGAAAGTCTATATATTTCAAGGAAGCTTTAGGATGAAACGCACATGTGTTTCTTTGTTAAGACAAGCAATTGTTTGCTACGTGTGAAACACCTGTTAGAACTGAGATGAGTGTTCCTTTTCTAAGTACAAGCTTTACTTTGAAAGATTATCGCGTTTTTTGAAAGTTTATTTCACGAAAGCGTTTGTAGGAAAGGCACATGCGTATCTTTGTAAAGACAAGCAGTTGCTACGTCTGAAAGCACTGTTAGAACTGAGATGAGTGTTCCTTTTCTCAGTACAAGCTTTACTTTGTAAGATAATCGTGTTCTTTTGAAAGTTTACTAATTTCAGGAAAGCTTTAGTAAGAAACGCACATGCCTGTCTTTGTAAAGACAAGCAGTTATTTGCTATGTGGGAAAGCACTGATAGAACTGAGATGAGTGTTCCTTTTCTCAGTACAAGCTTTACTTTGAAAGATAATCACGTTCTTTTGAAAGATTATTAATTTCACGAAAGCTTTAGTAAGAAACACTAATGCGTTTCATTATAAAGACAAGCAGTTGTTTGCTACGTGTGAAAGCACTGTTAGAAGTGAGATGAGTGTTCCTTTTCTCAGTACAAGCTTCATTTTGAAAGATAATCGCGTTCTTGTGAAAGTTTATTAATTTCACGAAAGCTTTAGTAAGAAACGCACATGCTTTTCTTTGTAAAGACAAGCAGTTGTTTGCTACGTGGGAAAGCACTGTTAGAACTGAGAAGAGTGTTCCTTCTCTCAGTACAAGCCTTACTTTGAAAGATAATCGCGTTCTTTTAAAGTTTATTAATTTCAGGAAAGCTTTAGTAAGAAACGCACATGGGTTTCTTTGTAAAGACAAGCAGTTGTTTGCTACGTGTGCAAGCACTTACAGAACTGCAATGAGTGTTCCTTTTCTCAGGACAAGTTTTACTTTGAAAGATAATCACATTCTTTTGAAAGATTATTAATTTCACGAAAGCTTTAGTAAGAAACAGTAATGCGTTTCATTATAAAGACAAGCAGTTGTTTGCTACGTGTGAAAGCACTGTTAGAACTGAGATCAGTGTTCCTTTTCTCAGTACAAGCTTTACTTTGAAAGATAATCGCGTTCTTTGAAAGTTTATTAATTTCACAAAAGCTTTAGTAAGAAACGCACGTGCGTTTCTGTGTAAAGACAAGCAGCTGTTTGCTACGTGTGAAAGCACTGTTACAACTGAGATGAGTGTTCCTTTTCTCAGTACAAGCTTTACTTTGAAAGATAATCGCATTCATTTGAAAGATTATTAATTTCACGAAAGCGTTAGTAAGAAACATTAATGCGGTACATTATAAAGACAAGCAGTTTTTTGCTAAGTGTCAAAGCATTGTTAGAACTGAGATCAGTGTTCCTTTTCGCAGTACAAGCTTTACTTTGAAAGATAATCGCGTTCTTTTGAAAGATTATTAATTTCACGAAAGCTTTAGTAAGAAACACTAATGTGTTACATTATAAAGACAAGCTGTTTTTTGCTACGTGTGAAAACACTGTTAGAACTGAGAGCAGTGTTCCTTTTCTCAGTACTAGCTTTACTTTGAAAGATAATCACGTTCTTTGGAAAGTTTATTAATTTCACGAAAGCTTTAGTAAGAAACGCATGTGCGTTTCTTTGTAAAGACAAGCAGTTGTTTGCTACGTGTGAAAGCACTGTTACAACTGAGATGAGTGTTCCTTTTCTCAGTACAAGCTTTACTTTGAAAGATAATCGCGTTCTTTTGAAAGTTTATTAATTTCACGAAAGCTTTAGTAAGAAACATCAATGCGTTACATTATAAAAACAAACAGATTTTTGCTAAGTGTGAAAGCACTGTTAGAACTGAGATCAGTGTTCCTTTTCTCAGTAAAAGCTTTCCTTTGAAAGATAATCGCATTCTTTTGAAAGTCTATATATTTCAAGGAAGCTTTAGGATGAAACGCACATGTGTTTCTTTGTTAAGACAAGCAGTTGTTTGCTACCTGTGAAAGACCTGTTAGAACTGAGATGAGTGTTCCTTTTCTAAGTACAAGCTTTACTTTGAAAGATTATCGCGTTTTTTGAAAGTTTATTTCACGAAAGCGTTTGTAGGAAAGGCACATGCGTATCTTTGTAAAGACAAGCAGTTGCTACGTCTGAAAGCACTGTTAGAACTGAGATGAGTGTTCCTTTTCTCAGTACAAGCTTTACTTTGTAAGATAATCGTGTTCTTTTGAAAGTTTACTAATTTCAGGAAAGCTTTAGTAAGAAACGCACATGCCTGTCTTTGTAAAGACAAGCAGTTATTTGCTATGTGGGAAAGCACTGATAGAACTGAGATGAGTGTTCCTTTTCTCAGTACAAGCTTTACTTTGAAAGATAATCACGTTCTTTTGAAAGATTATTAATTTCACGAAAGCTTTAGTAAGAAACACTAATGCGTTTCATTATAAAGACAAGCAGTTGTTTGCTACGTGTGAAAGCACTGTTAGAACTGAGATCAGTGTTCCTTTTCTCAGTACAAGCTTTGTTTTGAAAGATAATCACGTTCTTGTGAAAGTTTATTAATTTCACGAAAGCTTTAGTAAGAAACGCACATGCTTTTCTTTGTAAAGACAAGCAGTTGTTTGCTACGTGGGAAAGCACTGTTAGAACTGAGAAGAGTGTTCCTTCTCTCAGTACAAGCCTTACTTTGAAAGATAATCGCGTTCTTTTGAAAGTTTATTAATTTCAGGAAAGCTTTAGTAAGAAACGCACATGGGTTTCTTTGTAAAGACAAGCAGTTGTTTGCTACGTGTGCAAGCACTTACAGAACTGCAATGAGTGTTTCTTTTCTCAGGACAAGTTTTACTTTGAAAGATAATCACATTCTTTTGAAAGATTATTAATTTCACGAAAGCTTTAGTAAGAAACAGTAATGCGTTTCATTATAAAGACAAGCAGTTGTTTGCTACGTGTGAAAGCACTGTTAGAACTGAGATCAGTGTTCCTTTTCTGAGTACAAGCTTTACTTTGAAAGATAATCGCGTTCTTTGAAAGTTTATTAATTTCACAAAAGCTTTAGTAAGAAACGCACGTGCGTTTCTGTGTAAAGACAAGCAGCTGTTTGCTACGTGTGAAAGCACTGTTACAACTGAGATGAGTGTTCCTTTTCTCAGTACAAGCTTTACTTTGAAAGATAATCGCATTCATTTGAAAGATTATTAATTTCACGAAAGCTTTAGTAAGAAACGCATGTGCGTTTCTTTGTAAAGACAAGCAGTTGTTTGCTACGTGTGAAAGCACTGTTACAACTGAGATGAATGTTCATTTTCTCAGTACAAGCTTTACTTTGAAAGATAATCGCGTTCTTTTGAAAGTTTATTAATTTCACGAAAGCTTTAGTAAGAAACATTAATGCGTTACATTATAAAAACAAACAGTTTTTTGCTAAGTGTGGAAGCACTGTTAGAACTGAGATCAGTGTTCCTTTTCTCAGTAAAAGCTTTCCTTTGAAAGATAATCGCATTCTTTTGAAAGTCTATATATTTCAAGGAAGCTTTAGGATGAAACGCACATGTGTTTCTTTGTTAAGACAAGCAGTTGTTTGCTACGTGTGAAAGACCTGTTAGAACTGAGATGAGTGTTCCTTTTCTAAGTACAAGCTTTACTTTGAAAGATTATCGTGTTTTTTGAAAGTTTATTTCACGAAAGCGTTTGTAGGAAAGGCACATGCGTATCTTTGTAAAGACAAGCAGTTGCTACGTCTGAAAGCACTGTTAGAACTGAGATGAGTGTTCCTTTTCTCAGTACAAGCTTTACTTTGTAAGATAATAGTGTTCTTTTGAAAGTTTACTAATTTCAGGAAAGCTTTAGTAAGAAACGCACATGCCTGTCTTTGTAAAGACAAGAAGTTATTTGCTATGTGTGAAAGCACTGATAGAACTGAGATGAGTGTTCCTTTTCTCAGTACAAGCTTTACTTTGAAAGATAATCACGTTCTTTTGAAAGATTATTAATTTCACGAAAGCTTTAGTAAGAAACACTAATGCGTTTCATTATAAAGACAAGCAGTTGTTTGCTACGTGTGAAAGCATTGTTAGAAGTGAGATCAGTGTTCCTTTTCTCAGTACAAGCTTCATTTTGAAAGATAATCGCGTTCTTGTGAAAGTTTATTAATTTCACGAAAGCTTTAGTAAGAAACGCACATGCTTTTCTTTGTAAAGACAAGCAGTTGTTTGCTACGTGGGAAAGCACTGTTAGAACTGAGAAGAGTGTTCCTTCTCTCAGTACAAGCCTTACTTTGAAAGATAATCGCGTTCTTTTGAAAGTTTATTAATTTCAGGAAAGCTTTAGTAAGAAACGCACATGGGTTTCTTTGTAAAGACAAGCAGTTGTTTGCTACGTGTGCAAGCACTCACAGAACTGCAATGAGTGTTCCTTTTCTCAGGACAAGTTTTACTTTGAATGATAATCACATTCTTTTGAAAGATTATTAATTTCACGAAAGCTTTAGTAAGAAACAGTAATGCGTTTCATTATAAAGACAAGCAGTTGTTTGCTACGTGTGAAAGCACTGTTAGAACTGAGATCAGTGTTCCTTTTCTCAGTACAAGCTTTACTTTGAAAGATAATCGCGTTCTTTGAAAGTTTATTAATTTCACGAAAGCTTTAGTAAGAAACGCACGTGCGTTTCTGTGTAAAGACAAGCAGCTGTTTGCTACGTGTGAAAGCACTGTTACAACTGAGATGAGTGTTCCTTTTCTCAGTACAAGCTTTACTTTGAAAGATAATCGCATTCATTTGAAAGATTATTAATTTCACGAAAGCGTTAGTAAGAAACATTAATGCGGTACATTATAAAGACAAGCAGTTTTTTGCTAAGTGTCAAAGCACTGTTAGAACTGAGATCAGTGTTCCTTTTCGCAGTACAAGCTTTACTTTGAAAGATAATCGCGTTCTTTTGAAAGATTATTAATTTCACGAAAGCTTTAGTAAGAAACACTAATGTGTTACATTATAAAGACAAGCAGTTTTTTGCTACGTGTGAAAACACTGTTAGAACTGAGATCAGTGTTCCTTTTCTCAGTACTAGCTTTACTTTGAAAGATAATCACGTTCTTTGGAAAGTTTATTAATTTCACGAAAGCTTTAGTAAGAAACGCATGTGCGTTTCTTTGTAAAGACAAGCAGTTGTTTGCTACGTGTGAAAGCACTGTTACAACTGAGATGAGTGTTCCTTTTCTCAGTACAAGCTTTACTTTGAAAGATAATCGCGTTCTTTTGAAAGTTTATTAATTTCACGAAAGCTTTAGTAAGAAACATTAATGCGTTACATTATAAAAACAAACAGTTTTTTGCTAAGTGTGGAAGCACTGTTAGAACTGAGATCAGTGTTCCTTTTCTCAGTAAAAGTTTCCTTTGAAAGATAATCGCATTCTTTTGAAAGTCTATATATTTCAAGGAAGCTTTAGGATGAAACGCACATGTGTTTCTTTGTTAAGACAAGCAGTTGTTTGCTACGTGTGAAACACCTGTTAGAACTGAGATGAGTGTTCCTTTTCTAAGTACAAGCTTTACTTTGAAAGATTATCGTGTTTTTTGAAAGTTTATTTCACGAAAGCGTTTGTAGGAAAGGCACATGCGTATCTTTGTAAAGACAAGCAGTTGCTACGTCTGAAAGCACTGTTAGAACTGAGATGAGTGTTCCTTTTCTCAGTACAAGCTTTACTTTGTAAGATAATCGTGTTCTTTTGAAAGTTTACTAATTTCAGGAAAGCTTTAGTAAGAAACGCACATGCCTGTCTTTGTAAAGAGAAGCAGTTATTTGCTATGTGGGAAAGCACTGATAGAACTGAGATGAGTGTTCCTTTTCTCAGTACAAGCTTTACTTTGAAAGATAATCAGGTTCTTTTGAAAGATTATTAATTTCACGAAAGCTTTAGTAAGAAACACTAATGCGTTTCATTATAAAGACAAGCAGTTGTTTGCTACGTGTGAAAGCACTGTTAGAAGTGAGATCAGTGTTCCTTTTCTCAGTACAAGCTTCATTTTGAAAGATAATCGCGTTCTTTTGAAAGATTATTAATTTCACGAAATCTTTAGTAAGAAACACTAATGCGTTTCATTATAAAGACAAGCAGTTGTTTGGTACGTGTGAAAGCACTGTTAGAACTGAGATCAGTGTTCCTTTTCTCAGTACAAGCTTTGTTTTGAAAGATAATCACATTCTTGTGAAAGTTTATTAATTTCACGAAAGCTTTAGTAAGAAACGCACATGCTTTTCTTTGTAAAGACAAGCAGTTGTTTGCTACGTGGGAAAGCACTGTTAGAACTGAGAAGAGTGTTCCTTCTCTCAGTACAAGCCTTAATTTGAAAGATAATCGCGTTCTTTTGAAAGTTTATTAATTTTAGGAAAGCTTTAGTAAGAAACGCACATGGGTTTCTTTGTAAAGACAAGCAGTTGTTTGCTACGTGTGCAAGCACTTACAGAACTGCAATGAGTGTTCCTTTTCTCAGGACAAGTTTTACTTTGAAAGATAATCACGTTCTTTTGAAAGATTATTAATATCACGAAAGCTTTAGTAAGAAACAGTAATGCGTTTCATTATAAAGACAAGCAGTTGTTTGCTACGTGTGAAAGCACTGTTAGAACTGAGATCAGTGTTCCTTTTCTCAGTACAAGCTTTACTTTGAAAGATAATCGCGTTCTTTGAAAGTTTATTAATTTCACAAAAGCTTTAGTAAGAAACGCACGTGCGTTTCTGTGTAAAGACAAGCAGCTGTTTGCTACGTGTGAAAGCACTGTTACAACTGAGATGAGTGTTCCTTTTCTCAGTACAAGCTTTACTTTGAAAGATAATCGCATTCATTTGAAAGATTATTTCACGAAAGCGTTAGTAAGAAACATTAATGCGGTACATTATAAAGACAAGCACTTTTTTGCTAAGTGTCAAAGCACTGTTAGAACTGAGATGAGTGTTCCTTTTCTCAGTACAAGCTTTACTTTGTAAGATAATCGTGTTCTTTTGAAAGTTTACTAATTTCAGGAAAGCTTTAGTAAGAAACGCACATGCCTGTCTTTGTAAAGACAAGCAGTTATTTGCTATGTGGGAAAGCACTGGTAGAACTGAGATGAGTGTTCCTTTTCTCAGTACAAGCTTTACTTTGAAAGATAATCACGTTCTTTTGAAAGATTATTAATTTCACGAAAGCTTTAGTAAGAAACACTAATGTGTTACATTATAAAGACAAGCAGTTTTTTGCTACGTGTGAAAACACTGTTAGAACTGAGATCAGTGTTCCTTTTCTCAGTACTAGCTTTACTTTGAAAGATAATCACGTTCTTTGGAAAGTTTATTAATTTCATGAAAGCTTTAGTAAGAAACGCATGTGCGTTTCTTTGTAAAGACAAGCATTTGTTTGCTACGTGTGAAAGCACTGTTAGAACTGAGATCAGTGTTCCTTTTCTCAGTACAAGCTTTGTTTTGAAAGATAATATCGTTCTTGTGAAAGTTTATTAATTTCACGAAAGCTTTAGTAAGAAACGCACATGCTTTTCTTTGTAAAGACAAGCAGTTGTTTGCTACGTGGGAAAGCAATGTTAGAACTGAGAAGAGTGTTCCTTCTCTCAGTACAAGTCTTACTTTGAAAGATAATCGCGTTCTTTTGAAAGTTTATTAATTTCAGGAAAGCTTTAGTAAGAAACGCACATGGGTTTCTTTGTAAAGACAAGCAGTTGTTTGCTACGTGTGCAAGCACTTACAGAACTGCAATGAGTGTTCCTTTTCTCAGGACAAGTTTTACTTTGAAAGATAATCACATTCTTTTGAAAGATTATTAATTTCACGAAAGCTTTAGTAAGAAACAGTAATGCGTTTCATTATAAAGACAAGCAGTTGTTTGCTACGTGTGAAAGCACTGTTAGAACTGAGATCAGTGTTCCTTTTCTCAGTACAAGCTTTACTTTGAAAGATAATCGCGTTCTTTGAAAGTTTATTAATTTCACAAAAGCTTTAGTAAGAAATGCACGTGCGTTTCTGTGTAAAGACAAGCAGCTGTTTGCTACGTGTGAAAGCACTGTTACAACTGAGATGAGTGTTCCTTTTCTCATTACAAGCTTTACTTTGAAAGATAATCGCATTCATTTGAAAGATTATTAATTTCACGAAAGCGTTAGTAAGAAACATTAATGCGGTACATTATAAAGACAAGCACTTTTTTGCTAAGTGTCAAAGCACTGTTAGAACTGAGATCAGTGTTCCTTTTCGCAGTACAAGCTTTACTTTGAAAGATAATCGCGTTCTTTTGAAAGATTATTAATTTCACGAAAGCTTTAGTAATAAACACTAATGTGTTACATTATAAAGACAAGCAGTTTTTTGCTACGTGTGAAAACACTGTTAGAACTGAGATCAGTGTTCCTTTTCTCAGTACTAGCTTTACTTTGAAAGATAATCACGTTCTTTGGAAAGTTTATTAATTTCACGAAAGCTTTAGTAAGAAACGCATGTGCGTTTCTTTGTAAAGACATGCAGTTGTTTGCTACGTGTGAAAGCACTGTTACAACTGAGATGAGTGTTCCTTTTCTCAGTACAAGCTTTACTTTGAAAGATAATCGCGTTCTTTTGAAAGTTTATTAATTTCACGAAAGCTTTAGTAAGAAACATTAATGCGTTACATTATAAAAACAAACAGTTTTTTGCTAAGTGTGGAAGCACTGTTAGAACTGAGATCAGTGTTCCTTTACTCAGTAAAAGCTTTCCTTTGAAAGATAATCGCATTTTTTGAAAGTCTATATATTTCAAGGAAGCTTTAGGATGAAACGCACATGTGTTTCTTTGTTAAGACAAGCAATTGTTTGCTACGTGTGAAACACCTGTTAGAACTGAGATGAGTGTTCCTTTTCTAAGTACAAGCTTTACGTTGAAAGATTATCGCGTTTTTTGAAAGTTTATTTCAGGAAAGCGTTTGTAGGAAAGGCACATGCGTATCTTTGTAAAGACAAGCAGTTGCTACGTCTGAAAGCACTGTTAGAACTGAGATGAGTGTTCCTTTTCTCAGTACAAGCTTTACTTTGTAAGATAATCGTGTTCTTTTGAAAGTTTACTAATTTCAGGAAAGCTTTAGTAAGAAACGCACATGCCTGTCTTTGTAAAGACAAGCAGTTATTTGCTATGTGGGAAAGCACTGGTAGAACTGAGATGAGTGTTCCTTTTCTCAGTACAAGCTTTACTTTGAAAGATAATCACGTTCTTTTGAAAGATTATTAATTTCACGAAAGCTTTAGTAAGAAACACTAATGTGTTACATTATAAAGACAAGCAGTTTTTTGCTACGTGTGAAAACACTGTTAGAACTGAGATCAGTGTTCCTTTTCTCAGTACTAGCTTTACTTTGAAAGATAATCACGTTCTTTGGAAAGTTTATTAATTTCATGAAAGCTTTAGTAAGAAACGCATGTGCGTTTCTTTGTAAAGACAAGCATTTGTTTGCTACGTGTGAAAGCACTGTTACAACTGAGATGAGTGTTCCTTTTCTCAGTACAAGCTTTACTTTGAAAGATAATCACGTTCTTTTGAAAGTTTATTAATTTCACGAAAGCGTTAGTAAGAAACATTAATGCGTTACATTATAAAGACAAGCAGTTTTTTGCTAAGTGTCAAAGCACTGTTAGAACTGAGATCAGTGTTCCTTTTCTCAGTAAAAGCGTTCCTTTGAAAGATAATCGCATTCTTTTGAAAGTCTATATATTTCACGGAAGCTTTAGGATGAAACGCACATGTGTTTCTTTGTTAAGACAAGCAGTTGTTTGCTACGTGTGAAAGACCTGTTAGAACGGAGATGAGTGTTCCTTTTCTCAGTACAAGCTTTACTTTGAAAGATTATCGCGTTCTTTTGAAAGTTTATTTCACGAAAGCGTTTGTAGGAAAGGCACATGCGTATCTTTGTAAAGACAAGCAGTTGTTTGCTACGTGTGATAGCACTGTTAGAACTGAGATGAGTGTTCCTTTTCTCAGTACAAGCTTTACTTTGTAAGATAATCATGTTCTTTTGAAAGTTTACTAATTTCAGGAAAGCTTTAGTAAGAAACGCACATGCGTTTCTTTGTAAAGACAAGCAGTTATTTGCTATGTGGGAAAGCACTGTTAGAACTGAGATGAGTGTTCCTTTTCTCAGTACAAGCTTTACTTTGAAAGATAATCACGTTCTTTTGAAAGATTATTAATTTCACGAAAGCTTTAGTAAGAAACACTAATGCGTTTCATTATAAAGACAAGCAGTTGTTTGCTACTTGTGAAAGCACTGTTAGAAGTGAGATCAGTGTTCCTTTTCTCAGACCCGCTTCATTTTGAAAGATAATCGCGTTCTTTTGAAAGATTATAAATTTCACGAATTATTTAGTAAGAAACAATAATGCGTTTCATTATAAAGACAAGCAGTTGTTTGCTATGTGTGAAAGCACTGTTAGAACTGAGATCAGTGTTCCTTTTCTCAGGACAAGCTTTGTTTTGAAAGATAATCACGTTCTTGTGAAAGTTTATTAATTTCACGAAAGCTTTAGTAAGAAACGCACATGCTTTTCTTTGTAAAACAAGCAGTTGTTTGCTACGTGGGAAAGCACTGTTAGAACTGAGAAGAGTGTTCCTTCTCTCAGTACAAGCCTTACTTTGAAAGATAATCGCGATCATTTGAAAGTCTATTTATTTCACAGAAGCTTTGGGATGAAATGCACATGTGTTTCTTTGTAAAGACAAGCAGTTGTTTGCTACGTGTGAAAGCACTGTTAGAACTGAGATAAGTGTTCCTTTTCTCATTACAAGTTTTACTTTGAAAGATAATCGCGTTCTTTTGTAAGTCTATTTATTTCACGAAAGCTTTAGTAAGAAACGAACATGCGTTTCTTTGTAAAGACAAGCAGTTGTTTGCAACGTGTGAAAGCACTGTTAGAACTGAGATCGGTGTTCCTTTTCTCAGTACAAGCTTTACTTTGAAAGATAATGGCGTTCTTTTGAAAGTTTATTTCACGAAAGCGTTTGTAGGAAAGGCACATGCGTATCTTTGTAAAGACAAGCAGTTTTTTGCTATGTGTGAAAACACTGTTAGAACTGAGATGAATGTTCCTTTTCTCAGTACAAGCTTTACTTTGAAAGATAATAGCATTCTTTTGAAAGATTATTAATTTCACGAAAGCTTTAGTAAGAAACATTAATGTGTTACATTATAAAGACAAGCAGTTGTTTGCTACGTTTGAAAGCACTGTTAGAACTGAGATCAGTGTTCCTTTTCTCAGTACAAGCTTTACTTTGAAAGATAGTCGCGTTCTTTTGAAAGTTTATTAATTTCACGAAAGCTTTAGTAAGAAACGCACGTGCGTTTCTTTGTAAAGACAAGCAGTTGTTTGCTACGTGGGAAAGCACTGTTAGAACTGAGAAGAGTGTTCCTTCTCTCAGTACAAGCCCTACTTTGAAAGATAATCACGTTCTTTTGAAAGTTTATTAATTTCAGGAAAGCTTTATTAAGAAACGCACAAGGGTTTCTTTGTAAAGACAAGCAGTTTTTTGCTACGTGTGCAAGCACTGTTAGAACTGACATGAGTGATTCTTTTCTCAGGACAAGCTTTACTTTGAAAGATAATCACGTTCTTTTGAAAGATTATTAATTTCACGCAAGCTTTAATAAGAAACAGTAATGCGTTTCATTATAAAGTCAAGCAGTTGTTTGCTACGTGTGAAAGCAATGTTAGAACTGAGATCAGTGTTCCTTTTCTCAGTACAAGCTTTACTTTGAAACATAATCGCATTCTTTTGAAAGTTTACTAATTTCAGGAAAGCTTTAGTAAGAAACGCACATGCGTTTCTTTGTAAAGACAAGCAGTTATTTGCTATGTGGGAAAGCACTGTTAGAAGTGAGATGAGTGTTCCTTTTCTCAGTACAAGCTTTACTTTGAAAGATAATCACGTTCTTTTAAAAGATTATTAATTTCACGAATGCTTTAGTAAGAAAACACTAATGCGTTTCATTATAAAGACAAGCAGTTGTTTGCTACGTGTGAAAGCACTGTTAGAAGTGAGATCAGTGTTCCTTTTCTCAGTACCAGCTTCATTTTGAAAGATAATCGCGTTCTTTTGAAAGATTATTAATTTCACGAAATCTTTAGTAAGAAACAATAATGCGTTTCATTATAAAGACAAGCAGTTGTTTGCTATGTGTGAAAGCACTGTTAGAACTGAGATCAGTGTTCCTTTTCTCAGTACAAGCTTTGTTTTGAAAGATAATCACGTTCTTGTGAAAGTTTATTAATTTCACGAAAGCTTTAGTAAGAAACGCACATGCTTTTCTTTGTAAAACAAGCAGTTGTTTGCTACGTGGGAAAGCACTGTTAGAACTGAGAAGAGTGTTCCTTCTCTTAGTACAAGCCTTACTTTGAAAGATAATCACGTTCATTTGAAAGTCTATTTATTTCACGAAAGCTTTAGTAAGAAACGCACGTCCGTTTCTTTGTAAAGACAAGCAGCTGTTTGCTACGTGTGAAAGCACTGTTACAACTGAGATGAGTGTTCCTTTTCTCAGTACAAGCTTTACTTTGAAAGATAATCGCGTTCTTTTTAAAGTTTATTAATTTCACGAAAGCGTTAGTAAGAAACATTAATGCAGTACATTATAAAGACAAGCAGTTTTTTGCTAAGTGTCAAAGCACTGTTAGAACTGAGATCAGTGTTCCTTTTCTCAGTACAAGCTTTACTTTAAAAGATAATCGTGTTCTTTTGAAAGATTATTAATTTCACAAAGCTTTAGTAAGAAACACTAATGTGTTACATTATAAAGACAAGCAGTTGTTTGCTACGTGTGAAAACACTGTTAGAACTGAGATCAGCGTTCCTTTTCTCAGTACAAGCTTTACTTTGAAAGATAATCACGTTCTTTGGAAAGTTTATTAATTTCACGAAAGCTTTAGTAAGAAACGCACATGCTTTTCTTTGTAAAGACAAGCAGTTGTTTGCTACGTGGGAAAGCACTGTTAGAACTGAGAAGAGTGTTCCTTCTCTCAGTACAAGCCTTACTTTGAAAGATAATCGCGGTCTTTTGAAAGTTTATTAATTTCAGGAAAGCTTTATTAAGAAACGCACATGGGTTTCTTTGTAAAGACAAGCAGTTTTTTGCTACGTGTGCAAGCACTGTTAGAACTGACATGAGTGTTCCTTTTCTCAGGACAAGCTTTACTTTGAAAGATAATCACGTTCTTTTGAAACATTATTAATTTCACGAAAGCTTTAGTAAGAAACAGTAATGCGTTTCATTATAAAGTCAAGCAGTTGTTTGCTACGTGTGAAAGCAATGTTAGAACTGAGATCAGTGTTCCTTTTCTCAGTACAAGCTTTACTTTGAAAGATAATCGCGTTCTTTTGAAAGTTTATTAATTTCACGAAAGCTTTAGTAAGAAACATTAATGCGTTGCATTATAAAGACAAACAGTTTTTTGTTAAGTGTGAAAGCACTGTTAGAAGTTAGATCAGTGTTCCTTTTCTCAGTAAAAGCTTTCCTTTGAAAGATAATCGCCTTCTTTGAAAGTCTATATATATCACGGAAGCTTTAGGATGAAACGCACATGTGTTTCTTTGTTAAGACAAGCAGTTGTTTGCTATGTGTGAAAGACCTTTTAGAACTGAGATGAGTGTTCCTTTTCTCAGTACAAGCTTTACTTTGAAAGATAATCGCGTTCTTTTGAAGGTTTATTTCAAGAAAGCTTTGGTAGGAAAGGCACATGCGTATGTTTGTAAAGACAAGCAGTTGTTTGCTACGTGTGAAAGCACTGTTAGAACTGAGATTAGAGTTCCTTTTCTCAGTACAAGCTTTACTTTGTAAGATAATCGTGTTCTTTTGAAAGTTTACTAATTTCACGAAAACTTTAGTAAGAAACAGTAATGCGTTACATTATAAAGACAAGCAGTTGTTTACTACGTGTGAAAGCACTGTTAGAACTGAGATGAGTGTTCCTTTTCTCAGTACAAGCTTTACTTTGAAAGATGATCACGTTCTTTTGAAAGTTTATTAATTTCACGAAAGCTTTAGTAAGAAACATTAATGCGTTGCATTATAAAGACAAACAGTTTTTTGCTAAGTGTGAAAGCACTGTTAGAACTTAGATCAGTGTTCCTTTTCTCAGTACAAGCTTTACTTTGAAAGATAATCGTGTTCTTTTGAAAGTTCCTTAATTTCATGAAAGCATTTGTAAGAAAGGCACATGCGTTTCTTTGTAAAGAAAAGCAGTTATTTGCTAAGTGTGAAAGCACTGTTGGAACTGATATCAGTGTTCCTTTTCTCAGTAAAAGCTTTCCTTTGAAAGATAATCGCATTCTTTTGAAAGTCTATATATTTCAAGGAAGCTTTAGGATGAAACGCACATGTGTTTCTTTGTTAAGACAAGCAGTTGTTTGCTACGTGTGAAAGACCTGTTAGAACTGAGATGAGTGTTCCTTTTCTAAGTACAAGCTTTACTTTGAAAGATTATCGCGTTCTTTTGAAAGTTTATTTCACGAAAGCGTTTGTAGGAAAGGCACATGCGTATCTTTGTAAAGACAAGCAGTTGCTACGTCTGAAAGCACTGTTAGAACTGAGATGAGTGTTCCTTTTCTCAGTACAAGCTTTAATTTGTAAGATAATCGTGTTCTTTTGAAAGTTTACTAATTTCAGGAAAGCTTTAGTAAGAAACGCACATGCCTGTCTTTGTAAAGACAAGCAGTTATTTGCTATGTGGGAAAGCACTGATAGAACTGAGATGAGTGTTCCTTTTCTCAGTACAAGCTTTACTTTGAAAGATAATCACGTTCTTTTGAAAGATTATTAATTTCACGAAAGCTTTAGTAAACAACACTAATGCGTTTCATTATAAAGACAAGCAGTTGTTTACTACGTGTTAAAGCACTGTTAGAAGTGAGATCAGTGTTCCTTTTCTCAGTACAAGCTTCATTTTGAAAGATAATCGCGTTCTTTTGAAAGATTATTAATTTCATGAAATCTTTAGTAAGAAACACTAATGCCTTTCATTATAAAGACAAGCAGTTGTTTGCTACGTGTGAAAGCACTGTTAGAACTGAGATCAGTGTTCCTTTTCTCAGTACAAGCTTTGTTTTGAAAGATAATCACGTTCTTGTGAAAGTTTATTAATTTCACGAAAGCTTTAGTAAGAAACGCACATGCTTTTCTTTGTAAAGACAAGCAGTTGTTTGCTACGTGGCAATGCACTGTTAGAACTGAGAAGAGTGTTCCTTCTCTCAGTACAAGCCTTACTTTGAAAGATAATCGCGTTCTTTTTAAAGTTTATTAATTTCAGGAAAGCTTTAGTAAGAAACGCACATGGGTTTCTTTGTAAAGACAAGCAGTTGTTTGCTACGTGTGCAAGCACTTACAGAACTGCAATGAGTGTTCCTTTTCTCAGGACAAGAGTTACTTTGAAAGATAATCACGTTCTTTTGAAAGATTATTAATTTCACGAAAGCTTTAGTAAGAAACAGTAATGCGTTTCATTATAAAGACAAGCAGTTGTTTGCTACATGTGAAAGCACTGTTAGAACTGAGATCAGTGTTCCTTTTCTCAGTACAAGCTTTACTTTGAAAGATAATTGCGTTCTTTTGAAAGTTTATTAATTTCACGAAAGCTTTAGTAAGAAACGCACGTGCGTTTCTGTGTAAAGACAAGCAGCTGTTTGCTACGTGTGAAAGCACTGTTACAACTGAGATGAGTGTTCCTTTTCTCAGTACAAGCTTTACTTTGAAAGATAATCGCATTCTTTTGAAAGATTATTAATTTCACGAAAGCGTTAGCAAGAAACATTAATGCGGTTCATTATGAAGACAAGCAGTTTTTTGCTTAGTGTCAAAGCACTGTTAGAACTGAGATCAGTGTTCCTTTACTCAGTACAACTTTACTTTAAAGATAATCGCGTTCTTATGAAAGATTATTAATTTCACGAAAGCTTTAGTAAGAAACGCACATGTGTTTCTTTGTAAAGACAAGCAGTTGTTTGCTATGTGTGAAAGCACTGGTAGAAATGAGATCTGTGTTCCTTTTCTCAGGACAAGCTTTACTTTGAAAGATAATCGCGTTCTTTTGAAAGTTTATTAATTTCACGAAAGCGTTAGTAAGAAATGCACATGCGTTTCTTAGTAAAGACAAGCAGTTGTTTCCTACGTGTGCAAGCACTGTTAGAACTGAGATCAGTGTTCCTTTTCTCAGTACAAGCTTTACTTTGAAAGATAATCGCGATCTTTTGAAAGATTATTAATTTCACGAAAGCTTTATTAAGAAACACTAATGTGTTACATTATAAAGACAAGCAGTTGTTTGCTACGTGTGAAAACACTGTTAGAACTGAGATCGGTGTTCCTTTTCTCAGTACAAGCTTTACTTTAAAAGATAATAGCGTTCTTTTGAAAGTTTATTAATTTCACGAAAGCTTTAGTAAGAAATACACGTACGTTTCTTTGTAAAGACAAGCAGTTTTTTGCTACGTGTGAAAGCACTGTTACAACTGAGATGAGTATTCCTTTTCTCAGTACAAGCTTTACTTTGAAAGATAATCGCATTCTTTTGAAAGTTTATTAATTTCACGAAAGCTTTAGTAAGAAACATTAATGCGTTACATTATAAAGACAAGCAGTTTTTTGCTAAGTGTGAAAGCACTGTTAGAACTGAGATCAGTGTTCCTTTTCTCAGTAAAAGCTTTCCTTTGAAAGATAATCGCATTCTTTTGAAAGTCTATTTATTTCACGGAAGCTTTAGGATGAAACGCACATGTGTTTCTTTGTGAAGACAAGCAGTTGTTTGCTACGTGTGAAAGACCTGTTAGAACTGAGATGAGCGTTCCTTTTCTCAGTACAAGCTTTAATTTGTAAGATAATCGTGTTCTTTTGAAAGTTTATTAATTTCAGGAAAGCTTTAGGAAGAAACGCACATGCGTTTCTTTGTAAAGACAAGCAGTTGTTCGCTACGTGTGCAGCACTGTTAGAACTGAGATGAGTGTTCCTTTTCTCAGTACAAGCTTTACTTTGAAAGATAATCACGTTCATTTGAAAGATTATTAATTTCACGAAAGCTTTAGTAAGAAACACCAATGCGTTTCATTTTAAAGACAAGCAGTTGTTTGCTACGTGGTAAAGCACTGATAGAAGTGAGATGAGGGTTCCTTCGCTCAGTACAAGCCTTACTTTGAAAGACAATCGCGTTCTTTTGAAAGTTTATTAATTTCAGGCAAGCTTTAGTAAGAAACGCACTTGGATTTCTTTGTAAAGACAAGCAGTTGTTTGCTACGTGTGCGAGCACTTTTTGAACTGACATGAGTGTTCCTTTTCTCAGTACAAGCTTTACTTTGAAAGATAATCACGTTCTTTGAAAGATTATTAATTTCACGAAAGATTTAGTAAGAAACAGTAATGCGTTTCATTATATAGACAAGAAGTTGTTTGCTACATGCGAAAGCACTGTTAGAACTGAGATGAGTGTTCCTTTTCTCAGTACAAGCTTTACTTTGAAAGATAATCACGTTCTTTTGAAAATTTATTAATTTCACAAAAGCTTTAGGAAGAAACGCACATGCGTTTCTTTGTAAACACAAGCAGTTGTTTGCTAAGTGTGCAAGCACTGTTAGAACTGAGATGAGTGTTCCTTTTCTCAGTACAAGCTTTACTTTGAAAGATAATCGTGTTCTTTTGAAAGTTACTTAATTTCACGAAAGCGTTTGTAAGAAAGGCACATGCGTTTCTTTGTAAAGAAAAGCAGTTGTTTGCTACGTGTGAAAGCACTGTTAGAACTGAGATGAGTGTTTCTTTTCTCAGTACAAGCTTTACTTTGAAAGATAATCGCGTTCTTTTGTAAGATTATTAATTTCACGAAAGCTTTAGTAAGAAACACTAATGCGTTTCATTATAAAGACAAGCAGTTGTTTGCTACGTGTGAAAGCACTGGTAGAACTGAGATCTGTGTTCCTTTTCTCAGGACAAGCTTTACTTTGAAAGTTAATCGCGTTCTTTTGAAAGTTTATTAATTTCACGAAAGCTTTAGTAAGAAACGCACATGGGTTTCTTTGTAAAGACAAGCAGTTGTTTGCTACATGTGAAAGCACTGTTAGAACTGACATGAGTGTTCCTTTTCTCAGTACAAGCTTTACTTTGAAAGATAATCGCGTTCTTTTGAAAGTTTATTTATTTCACGAAAGCTTTAGGAAGAAATGCTCATGCGTTTCTTTGTAAAGACAAGCAGTTGTTTACTACGTGTGAAAGCACTGTTAGAACTGATATGAGTGTTCCTATTCTCAGTACAAGCTTTACTTTGAAAGATAATCCCGTTCTTTGATAGTTTATTAATTTCACAAAAGCGTTTGTAAGAAAGGCACATGCGTTACTTTTTAAAGACAAGCAGTTGTTTGCTACGTGTGAAAGCACTGTTAGAACTGTAATGAGTGTTCCTTTTCTAAGTACAAGCTTTACTTTGAAAGATAATCGCGTTCTTTTGAAAGTTTATTAATTTCACTAAAGCTTTAGTAAGAAACGCACATGCGTTTCCTTGTAAAGACAAGCAGTTGTTTGCTACGTGTGAAAGCACTGTTAGAACTGAGATGAGTGTTCCTTTTCTCAGTACAAGCTTTACTTTGAAAGATAATCGCGTTCTTATGAAAGTTTATTTATTTCGCGAAAGCTTTAGGAAGAAACGCACATGCGTTTCTTTGTAAAGACAAGCAGTTTTTTGCTATGTGTGAAAGCACTGTTAGAACTGAGATGAGTGTTCCTTTACTCAGTACAACTTTACTTTAAAGATAATCGCGTTCTTATGAAAGATTATTAATTTCACGAAAGCTTTAGTAAGAAACGCACATGTGTTTCTTTGTAAAGACAAGCAGTTGTTTGCTACGTGTGAAAGCACTGGTAGAAATGAGATGTGTGTTCCTTTTCTCAGGACAAGCTTTACTTTGAAAGATAATCGCGTTCTTTTGAAAGTTTATTAATTTCACGAAAGCTTTAGTAAGAAATGCACATGCGTTTCTTAGTAAAGACAAGCAGTTGTTTCCTACGTGTGCAAGCACTGTTAGTACTGAGATCAGTGTTCCTTTTCTCAGTACAAGCTTTACTTTGAAAGATAATCGCGATCTTTTGAAAGATTATTAATTTCACGAAAGCTTTAGTAAGAAACACTAATGTGTTACATTATAAAGACAAGCAGTTGTTTGCTACGTGTGAAAACACTATTAGAACTGAGATCGGTTATCCTTTCTCAGTACAAGTTTTACTTTGAAAGATAATAGCGTTCTTTTGAAAGTTTATTAATTTCACGAAAGCTTTAGTAAGAAATACACGTACGTTTCTTTGTAAAGACAAGCAGTTTTTTGCTACGTGTGAAAGCACTGTTACAACTGAGATGAGTATTCCTTTTCTCAGTACAAGCTTTACTTTGAAAGATAATCGCATTCTTTTGAAAGTTTATTAATTTCACGAAAGCTTTAGTAAGAAACATTAATGCGTTACATTATAAAGACAAGCAGTTTTTTGCTAAGTGTGAAAGCACTGTTAGAACTGAGATCGGTGTTCCTTTTCTCAGTAAAAGCTTTCCTTTGAAAGATAATCGCATTCTTTTGAAAGTCTATTTATTTCACGGAAGCTTTAGGATGAAACGCACATGTGTTTCTTTGTGAAGACAAGCAGTTGTTTGCTACGTGTGAAAGACCTGTTAGAACTGAGATGAGTGTTCCTTTTCTCAGTACAAGCTTTACTTTGTAAGATAATCGTGTTCTTTTGAAAGTTTATTAATTTCAGGAAAGCTTTAGTAAGAAACGCACATGCGTTTCTTTGTAAAGTCAAGCAGTTGTTTGCTACGTGTGAAAGCACTGTTAGAACTGAGATGAGTGTTTCTTTTCTCAGTACAAGCTTTACTTTGAAAGATAATCGCATTCTTTTGAAAGGTTATTAATTTCACGAAAGCTTCAGGAAGAAACGCACATGCGTTTCTTTGTAAAGACAAGCAGTTGTTTGCTACGTGTGAAAGCACTGTTAGAAGTGAGATCAGTGTTCCTTTTCTCAGTACAAGCTTTACTTTGAAAGATAATCGCGTTCTTTTGAAAGATTATTAATTTCACGAAAGCTTTAGTAAGAAATATTAATGCGGTACATTATAAAGACAAGCAGTTTTTTGCTAAGTGTCAAAGCACTGTTAGAACTGAGATCAGTGTTCCTTTTCTCAGTACAAGCTTTACTTTGAAAGATAATCGTGTTCTTTTGAAAGGTTATTAATTTCACGAATGCTTTAGTAAGAAACGCACATGCCTTTCTTTGTAAAGACAAGCAGTTGTTTGCTACGTGTGAAAGCACTGTTAGAACTGAGATGAGTGTTCCTTTTCTCAGTACAATCTTTACTTTGAAAGATAATCGCGTTCCTTTGAAAGTTTATTAATGTCACGAAAGCTTTAGTAAGAAAGGAACATGCGTTTCTTTGTAAAGACAAGCAGTTGTTTCCTACGTGTGAATGCACTGTTAGAACTGAGATGAGTGTTCCTTTTCTCAGTACAAGCTTTACTTTGAAAGATAATCGCGCTCTTATGAAAGTTTATTAATTTCGGGAAAGCTTTAGGAAGAAAGGCACATGCGTTTCTTTGTAAAGACAAGCAGTTGTTTGCTACGTGTGAAAGCACTGTTAGAACTGAGATGAGTGTTTCTTTTCTCAGTACAAGCTTTCCTTTGAAAGATAATAGCGTTTTTTTGAAAGATTATTAATTACACGAAAGCTTTAGTAAGAAACACTAATGCGTTTCTTTGTAAAGACAAGCAGTTGTTTGCTACGTGTGAAAGCACTGTTAGAACTGTGATCTGTGTTCATTTTCTCAGGACAAGCTTTAATTTGAAAGTTAATCGCGTTCTTTTGAAAGTTTATTATTTTCACGAAAGCTTTAGTAAGAAACACTAATGCGTTTCATTATAAAGACAAGCAGTTGTTTGCTACGTTTGAAAGCAGTGTTAGAACTGAGATCAGTGTTCCTTTTCTCAGTACAAGCTTTACTTTGAAAGATAATCGCGTTCTTTTGAAAGATTATTAATTTCATGAAAGCTTTAGTATGAAACACTAATGTGTTACATTATAAAGACAAGCAGCTGTTTGCTACGTGTGAAAACACTGTTAGAACTGAGATCGGTGTTCCTTTTCTCAGTACAAGCTTTACTTTGAAAGATAATCGCGTTCTTTGGAAAGTTTATTAATTTCACGAAAGCTTTAGTAAGAAATGCACGTACGTTTCTTTGTAAAGACAAGCAGTTTTTTGCTACGTGTGAAAGCACTGTTACAACTGAGATGAGTGTTCCTTTTCTCATTACAAGCTTTAATTTGAAAGATAATCGCGTTCTTTTGAAAGTTTATTAATTTCACGAAAGCTTTAGTAAGAAACATTAATGCGTTACATTATAACGACAAGCAGTTTTTTGCTAAGTGTGAAAGCACTGTTAGAACTGAGATCAGTGTTCCTTTTCTCAGTAAAAGCTTTCCTTTGAAAGATAATCACATTCTTTTGAAAGTCTATTTATTTCAAGGAAGCTTTAGGATGAAACGCACATGTGTTTCTTTGTGAAGACAAGCAGTGGTTTGCTACGTGCGAAAGACCTGTTAGAACTGAGATGAGTGTTCCTTTTCTCAGTACAAGCTTTACTTTGTAAGATAATCGTGTTCTTTTGAAAGTTTATTAATTTCAGGAAAGCTTTAGGAAGAAACGCACATGCGTTTCTTTGTAAAGACAAGCAGTTGTTTGCTATGTGTGAAAGCACTGTTAGAACTGAGATGAGTGTTCCTTTTCTCAGTACAAGCTTTACTTTGAAAGATAATCGCATTCTTTTGAAAGGTTATTAATTTCACGAAAGCTTTAGGAAGAAACGCACATGCGTTTCTTTGTAAAGACAAGCAGTTGTTCGCTACGTGTGCAAGCACTGTTAGAATGAGATGAGTGTTGCTTTTCTCAGTACAAGCTTTACTTTGAAAGATAATCACGTTCATTTGAAAGGTTATTAATTTCACGAAAGCTTTAGTAAGAAACACTAATGCGTTTCGTTATAAAGACAAGCAGTTGTTTGCTACGTGGTAAAGCACTGTTAGAAGTGAGATGAGGGTTCCTTCTCTCAGTACAAGCCTTACTTTGAAAGATAATCGCGTTCTTTTGAAAGTTTATTAATTTCAGGAAAGCTTTAGTAAGAAACGCACTTGGGTTTCTTTGTAAAGACAAGCAGTTGTTTGCTACGTGTGCGAGCACTTTTGAACTGACATGAGTGTTCCGTTTCTCAGTACAAGCTTTACTTTGAAAGGTAATCGTGTTCTTTTGAAAGTTACTTAATTTCACGAAAGCGTTTGTAAGAAAGGCACATGCGTTTCTTTGTAAAGAAAAGCAGTTGTTTGCTACGTGTGAAAGCACTGTTAGAACTGAGATGAGTGTTTCTTTTCTCAGTACAAGCTTTCCTTTGAAAGATAATCGCGTTCTTTTGTAAGATTATTAATTTCACGAAAGCTTTAGTAAGAAACACTAATGCGTTTCATTATAAAGACAAGCAGTTGTTTGCTACGTGTGAAAGCACTGGTAGAACTGAGATCTGTGTTCCTTTTCTCAGGACAAGCTTTACTTTGAAAGATAATCCCGTTCTTTGGAAAGTTTATTAATTTCACGAAAGCTTTAGTAAGAAATGCACGTACGTTTCTTTGTAAAGACAAGCAGTTTTTTGCTACGTGTGAAAGCACTGTTACAACTGAGATGAGTGTTCCTTTTCTCATTACAAGCTTTAATTTGAAAGATAATCGCGTTCTTTTGAAAGTTTATTAATTTCACGAAAGCTTTAGTAAGAAACATTAATGCGTTACATTATAACGACAAGCAGTTTTTTGCTAAGTGTGAAAGCACTGTTAGAACTGAGATCAGTGTTCCTTTTCTCAGTAAAAGCTTTCCTTTGAAAGATAATCGCATTCTTTTGAAAGTCTATTTATTTCAAGGAAGCTTTAGGATGAAACGCACATGTGTTTCTTTGTGAAGACAAGCAGTGGTTTGCTACGTGCGAAAGACCTGTTAGAACTGAGATGAGTGTTCCTTTTCTCAGTACAAGCTTTACTTTGTAAGATAATCGTGTTCTTTTGAAAGTTTATTAATTTCAGGAAAGCTTTAGGAAGAAACGCACATGCGTTTCTTTGTAAAGACAAGCAGTTGTTTGCTATGTGTGAAAGCACTGTTAGAACTGAGATGAGTGTTCCTTTTCTCAGTACAAGCTTTACTTTGAAAGATAATCGCATTCTTTTGAAAGGTTATTAATTTCACGAAAGCTTTAGGAAGAAACGCACATGCGTTTCTTTGTAAAGACAAGCAGTTGTTCGCTACGTGTGCAAGCACTGTTAGAATGAGATGAGTGTTGCTTTTCTCAGTACAAGCTTTACTTTGAAAGATAATCACGTTCATTTGAAAGGTTATTAATTTCACGAAAGCTTTAGTAAGAAACACTAATGCGTTTCGTTATAAAGACAAGCAGTTGTTTGCTACGTGGTAAAGCACTGTTAGAAGTGAGATGAGGGTTCCTTCTCTCAGTACAAGCCTTACTTTGAAAGATAATCGCGTTCTTTTGAAAGTTTATTAATTTCAGGAAAGCTTTAGTAAGAAACGCACTTGGGTTTCTTTGTAAAGACAAGCAGTTGTTTGCTACGTGTGCGAGCACTTTTTGAACTGACATGAGTGTTCCGTTTCTCAGTACAAGCTTTACTTTGAAAGGTAATCGTGTTCTTTTGAAAGTTACTTAATTTCACGAAAGCGTTTGTAAGAAAGGCACATGCGTTTCTTTGTAAAGAAAAGCAGTTGTTTGCTACGTGTGAAAGCACTGTTAGAACTGAGATGAGTGTTTCTTTTCTCAGTACAAGCTTTACTTTGAAAGATAATCGCATTCTTTTGTAAGATTATTAATTTCACGAAAGCTTTAGTAAGAAACACTAATGCGTTTCATTATAAAGACAAGCAGTTGTTTGCTACGTGTGAAAGCACTGGTAGAACTGAGATCTGTGTTCCTTTTCTCAGGACAAGCTTTACTTTGAAAGATAATCCCGTTCTTTTGAAAGTTTATTAATTTCACGAAAGCTTTAGGAAGAAATGCTCATGCGTTTCTTTGTAAAGACAAGCAGTTGTTTACTACGTGTGAAAGCTCTGTTAGAACTGAGATGAGTGTTCCTATTCTCAGTACAAGCTTTACTTTGAAAGATAATCCCGTTCTTTGATAGTTTATTAATTTCACAAATGCGTTTGTAAGAAAGGCACATGCGTTTCTTTTTAAAGACAAGCAGTTGTTTGCTACGTGTGAAAGCACTGTTAGAACTGTAATGAGTGTTCCTTTTCTCAGTACAAGCTTTACTTTGAAAGATAATCACGTTCTTTTGAAAGTTTATTAATTTCACGAAAGCTTTAGTAAGAAACGCACATGCGTTTCCTTGTAAAGACAAGCAGTTGTTTGCTACGTGAGAAAGCACTGTTAGAACTGAGATGAGTGTTCCTTTACTCAGTACAATCTTTACTTTGAAAGATAATCGGCTCTTTACTTCCTGCTCCGGTTCGGCGACTAGACTTCTTCCTAATTGCGCAGAGGGCTCTTGTCTGGGACGGTGATCTACAGTTCCGGGCGGCGGAGGCACCGGCAGGCAGGCCCGGGCGGCGGAGGCACTGGATACAGGATAGTGCGGGCAAGAAACAGTGAAGCCTGCACTGAGAACAGATTGCCCCGCTACAATTAAATCAAACCCAATAGATAGCATCGGTAAGAGGAGATGGGCAGACGCCAAGGCAAGAATTCACCCAACAATCTGAAAAACAACATGAAAACACCAGAACCCAATGATCTTACAACACAAGGACTTGAACACCCTATCACAGGAGAAGAGGAAAAAACTGACTTTTTGAAAGCAATAGAGTCCCTTAAACAACATGTAAAAAACGCCCTCATAGAAATGGATGAGAAGTATAACAAAAAGTTTGAAGAAATGAGTAAATACGTAAATGATACCCTGGGAAGCCAAGAAAAAACGATCAAACAGGTAATGGAAACAGTCCAAGAATTGAAAACTGAAATGGAAGCAAGGAAGAAAACACAAACTGAGGACCAGCTGGATATGGCAAATATAGGTCAACGATCAGAGACTACAGAAACAAGCATAATCAATAGAATACAAGAGATAGAAGAAAGAATCTCAGATTCTGAAGACAACATAGAGAAAATAAACGGACTGATCAAAGAAAACACCAAAACCAACAAATTCTCATCACAAAACATTCAGGAAATATGGGACACAATAAAAAGACCAAACCTAAGAATAATAGGGATAGAAGAAGGAGAAGAGGCACAGCTCAAAGGTCCAGAAAAAATTTTTAACAAAATTATGGAAGAAAACTTCCCCAACATAAAGAAAGATATTCCTTTGAATATTCAAGAAGCATACAGAACACCAAACAGACTGGATCAAAAAAAAACGTCCCCTCGCCATATAATAATCAAAACACAAAATATACAGATTAAAGAAAGAATATTAAGAGCTGCAAAGGAAAAAGGCCAAGTAACTTATAAAGGTAAACCGATCAGACTTACACCTGACTTCTCTATGGAAACCATGAAAGCCAGAAGGTCCTGGATAGAGGTACTACAGAAACTAAGAGACCATGGATGCAAACCCAAACTACTATACCCAGCCAAGCTATCGTTCACTATCAATGGAGAAAACAAGACATTCCAGGATAAGAACAAATTTAAACAATACGTTGCCACAAATCCAGCCCTACAGAAAGTAATAGAAGGAAAATCACAACCCAAGGAATCCAACATTGCCAACACTGCCTACAATAACCCAGGCATCTAGCGACCCTTCAACAGCACAACTCAAAGAAGGGAGACACACAAACTCTTCTACCAAAAGCAGTAAGAATAACCGGAGTTAACAACCACTGGTCATTAATATCACTTAATATTAATGGTCTCAATTCACCAATAAAAAGGCACAGGCTAAGAGATTGGATACGAAAACAGGATCCAACAGTCTGCTGTTTGCAAGAAACTCATCTCAACCACAAAGACAGGCATCTACTCAGAGTAAAGGGTTGGGAAAAGGTTTTTCAAGCAAATGGTCCTAAGAAAAAAGCAGGTGTGGCCATACTAATTTCTAACAAAACTGACTTCAAACTAAAATCAATCAGAAGAGATCGACAGGGACACTTTATACTCATAACAGGAACGATTCAGCAGGATGAAGTCTCAATCCTGAATATCTATGCCCCTAATATAAAAGCACCCACTTATGTAAAAGAAATATTGCTAAAACTCAAGGCAGACATCAAATCACACACACTAGTAGTAGGAGACTTCAACACACCTCTCTCACCAATGGACAGGTCAATCAGACAGAAAACTAATAGAGAATTAAGAGAATTGTTGGAGGTAATGAATCAAATGGACTTAACAGACATCTATAGAACACTCCACCCAAATAGGAAAGAATACACCTTCTTCTCTGCAGCTCATGGAACCTTCTCGAAAATTGACCACATACTTGGAAACAAAGGAAACCTCCACAGATACAAAAAAATATCAGTGTCCACCTGTGTCTTATCAGATCACCACGGATTAAAGTTAGAAGCCACCAACAAAGCTACCCCCAGAAAGCTGACAAACTCATGGAAACTGAACAGTCAACTACTGAACCACACCTGGGTCAAGGAAGAAATTAAGAAAGAAATTAAAGTCTTCCTTGAATTTAATGAAAACAAAGAGACAACATACTCAAACCTATGGGACACGATGAAAGCAGTGCTAAGAGGAAAGTTCATAGCACTAAGTGCCCACTTAAAGAAAACGGAGAAAGCATACATTGGGGACTTAACAGCACACCTGAAAGCTCTAGAAAAAAAAGAAGCAGACGCACCCAGGAGGAGTAGAAGACTGGAAATAATCAAACTGAGGGCAGAAATCAACAAAATAGAAACACAGAAAACAGTCCAAAGAATCAATGAAACAAAAAGTTGGTTCTTGGAGAAAATCAACAAGATTGACAAACCCCTTTCCAAACTAATTAAACGACAGAGAGAGAACACACAAATAAATAAGATCAGAAATGAAAAGGGGGACATAACCACAGACACAGAGGAAATTCAGAGAATCATTAGATCTTACTACAAAAGCCTGTATGCCACAAAACTGGAAAATGCAAAAGAAATGGACACTTTTTTAGATAAGTACCATATACCAAACCTAAACCAAGACCAGGTGAACGATCTAAATAGACCTGTTAGTCGCGAAGAATTAGAAACAGTTATCAAAAATCTCCCTTCCAAAAAAAGCCCAGGGCCAGATGGTTTCAATGCAGAATTCTACCAGAACTTCCAAGAAGAGCTAATACCTATACTTCTTAATGTATTTCACAATATAGAAACAGAAGAGTCATTGCCAAATTCCTTTTATGAAGCTACAGTTACCCTGATACCAAAACCACACAAAGACCCAACCAAGAAAGAGAATTACAGGCCTATCTCACTCATGAACATCGACGCAAAAATTCTCAATAAAATACTGGCAAACCGAATCCAAGAACACATTAGAAAAGTTATCCATTATGATCAAGTAGGCTTCATTCCAGAGATGCAGGGCTGGTTCAACATACGCAAATCTATCAATGTAATCAACCATATAAATAAACTGAAAGAAAAAAACCATATGATCATTTCATTAGATGCTGAAAAAGCATTCGACAAAATTCAACACTCCTTTATGATAAAGGTCTTGGAGAGATTAGGGATACAAGGGGCATACCTAAATATAATAAAAGCTATTTACAGCAAGCCGACAGCTAACATTAAATTAAATGGAGAAAAACTCAAAGCCATCCCACTAAAATCAGGAACACGACAAGGATGTCCACTCTCTCCATACCTCTTCAATATAGTGCTTGAAGTTCTAGCAATAGCAATAAGACAACATAAGGGGATCAAGGGGATCCATATTGGAAAGGAAGAAGTTAAGCTTTCATTATTTGCAGATGATATGATAGTATACATAACCGACCCCAAAAACTCTACCAAAGAACTCCTACAGCTGATAAACACCTTTGGTAATGTGGCAGGATACAAAATCAACTCCAAAAAATCAGTTGCCTTCCTATACACTAAGGATAAGGAAGCAGAGAGGGAAATCAGAGAAGCATCACCTTTCACGATAGCCACAAATAGCATAAAATACCTTGGGGTAACTCTGACCAAGGAAGTGAAAGATCTATTTGGCAAGAACTTTAAGTCTTTGAAGAAAGAAATTGAAGAGGACACCAGAAAATGGAAGGACCTCCCTTGCTCTTGGATTGGGAGGATCAACATAGTAAAAATGGCAATTCTACCAAAAGCAATCTATAGATTCAACGCAATCCCCATCAAAATCCCATCAAAATTCTTCACAGATCTGGAGAAGACAATAATCAACTTTATATGGAAAAACAAAAAACCCAGGATAGCCAAAACAATCTTATACAATAAAGGATTGTCTGGAGGCATTACCATCCCTGACTTCAAACTCTATTACAGAGCTACAGTACTAAAAACGGCTTGGTACTGGCATAAAAACAGAGAAGTCGACCAATGGAATAGAATAGAAGACCCTGACTTTAGCCCACAAACCTATGAACACCTGATTTTCGATAAAGGAGCTAAAAATATACAATGGAAAAAAGAGAGCATCTTCAACAAATTGTGCTGGCAAAACTGGAAGTCAATCTGTAGAAGAATGAAAATAGATCCATATATATCACCATGCACAAAACTCAAGTCCAAATGGATTAAAGACCTCAATATCAGTCCAAACACACTGAATCTGATAGAAGAGAAAGTGGGAAGTACTCTACAACACATGGGCACAGGAGAACACTTCCTACGTACAACCCCAGCAGCACAAACACTAAGGACATCATTGAATAAATGGGACCTCCTGAGACTGAGAAGCTTCTGTAAAGCAAAGGACACTGTCACTAAGACAGAAAGGCAACCCACTGACTGGGAGAAGATCTTCACCAACCCCGCAACTGACAAAGGTCTGATATCCAAAATATACAAAGAACTCAAGAAATTAGACCGTAAAAGGTTAATCAATCCAATTATAAAATGGGGCACTGAGCTGAACAGAGACTTTTCAACAGAAGAAGTTCAAATGGCCAAAAGTCACTTAAGATCATGCTCAACTTCCTTAGCAATCAGGGAAATGCAAATCAAGACAACATTAAGATACCATCTTACACCGGTCAGAATGGCTAAAATCAAAAACACCAATGATAGCCTCTGCTGGAGAGGTTGTGGAGAAAGGGGCACTCTCATCCATTGCTGGTGGGAATGCAAACTTGTGCAACCACTTTGGAAAGCAGTGTGGCGGTTTCTCAGGAAAGTCGGGTTCAACCTACCTCTTGACCCAGCAATACCACTATTGGGAATATACCCAAGAGATGCCCAAACATACAACAAAAGTATATGCTCAACTATGTTCATAGCAGCATTGTTTGTAATTGCCAGAACCTGGAAACAACCTAGATGTCCTTCAATGGAAGAATGGATGAAGAAAGTATGGAATATATACATATTAGAGTACTACTCAGCAGTAAAAAACAATGACTTCTTGAATTTTGCATACAAATGGACGGAAATTGAAAACACTATCCTGAGTGAGGTAAGCCAGACCCAAAAAGAGGAACATGGGATGTACTCACTCATATTTGGTTTCTAGCCATAAATAAAGGACATTGAGACTATAATTCGTGACTCTAGAGAAGCTAAATAAGAAGGTGAACCCAAAGAAAAACATATAAGCATCCCCCTGAATATTAACCTTCATCAGGCGATGAAAGAAGACAGAGACAGAGACCAACATTGGAGCACTGGACTGAAGTCTCACGATCCAAAGGAGGAGCAGAAGGAGAGTGAGCACGAGCAAGGAACTCAGGACGGCGAGGGGTGCACCCACACACTGAGGCAATGGGGATGATCTATCGGGAACTCACCAAGGCCAGCTGGCCGGGGACTGAAAAAGCATGGGACAAAACCGGTCTCGCTGAACATAATGGACAATGAGGACTACTGAGAACTGAAGAACAATGGCAATGGGTTCTTGATCCTATTGCATGTAATGGCTTTGTGGGAGCCCAGGTAGTTTGGATGCTCACCTTAATAGACCTGGATGGAGGTGGGTGGTCCTTGGACCTCCCACAGGGCAGAGAAACCTGCTTACTCTTTGGGCTGAGGAGGAAGGAAGACTTGATTGGGGGAGGGGGAGGGAATGGGAGGTGGTGGCGGGGAAGAGGCAGAAATCTTTAATAATTAAATTAATTAATTAATAAAAATCAGAAAGAAAAAAAAAAAAAAAAAAAAAAACAAAATATTCCTTAATAATAAGAAAGTATAGGGATGAATGAGGGCAAACTCTGTATTAAAAAAAATAAATCTAGTCAGGCTTTGTCTAGTGCATTTAAAAAAAAAAAAAAAAAAAAGTGTGTGGCCCTCTTGGCTGCTAGATTCTGTACCAGTTCTCAGTTCATGCAGAAGACTGCCCCTTGCTACTCTTTCTATGACTGTATTCCCAGATAAATAAACCTTTGTTATACTCCAAAAAAAAAAAAAAAAAAAAAAACTGTGTTGGCATGTACATTGAGGGTACAAAAAGCCATGGGGGATAAAACCATCAGTGTCTAATAAACTCCTCCATTTCATTTTATTCTTTACCAGAGTGTGGTACCAAATGCTTCCTGTCGTTGTACTCTTTACCAGCATGCATTTGTAGGAAAACCAAGTTCCAGTCTCACATAGAAATGTCCTTGATGATGCAATACTTTTAATCTTATTAATTCTAAGCCATTGAGCACAACTTAGCACGCTATGTGCCAAGACTGGCAGTACACATAGCACTCCTGGGCTGCTCCGTGTGTGGTTGGAGACAAAGCATTGTACAATTAAGCCGTGACCCTGCTCGCTAATTCTTCCCGGACTGCTATTTTTAAAACTGGACAAAAATGACTAATGGACAAAGAATATTTTTTAGATCAACTTTTCAAGGTATTTTCTCAAAAAGAAATGATAAAAGTCTTTTCTTTGAGGGGAATGTTTGTTGCTAGGAAAATTTGGTATTTATAACAAAAATTATTGGGCAAAACATGCACCCACCAGAATAAGTTTAAACAGTTGCCAAACGTGGCTTTTAAAAGAACAGTGTTGATTATAATAAATGTGAGTCTCTCCTATCTTAGGATAAAAATATCTCCATTTTGATCTGTACCACCAGTAAATCAGTGTCTCCTACATGATACAGAGATAGTGTTGTAAAGTCTGGTATTAATAAAGAATTACTCAGAGTAAAACATAATAGAGTCTATTTGCAGCTAATTTTAAATAAATATTAGATAATATCAAAGAGAAACATCTACAACTATCTGAAAATGTATGAAATTCTCTTTTTTTGAGCTAGGCACAGTGGCCTCGCTACAGTCTGTAGTCTCTATAGGAGGTTGAGACAGAAATATCATTTAACCTTAAGGGCTCAGATCCAAACTGGGCAGCATAGTGAAACACTATTGTGGGTGGGGACAGACAGAGACAAATAGAAAGAAATAAAACATAAAAAAAGAAAAAAAAAAAAAAAAAAAAAAGAAAGATAATCGCGTTCCTTTGAAAGTTTATTAATGTCACGAAAGCTTTAGTAAGAAAGGCACATGCGTTTCTTTATAAAGACAAGCAGTTGTTTCCTACGTGTGAAAGCACTGTTAGAACTGAGATCAGTGTTCATTTTCTCAGTACTAGCTTTGTTTTGAAAGATAATCGCGTTCTTTTAAAAGATTATTAATTTCACGAAAGCTTTAGTAAGAAACATTAATGCGGTACATTATAAACACAAGCAGTTTTTTGCTAAGTGTCAAAGCACTGTCAGAACTGAGATCAGTGTTCCTTTTCTCAGTACAAGCTTTACTTTGAAAGATAATCGCGTTCTTTTGAAAGATTATTAATTTCACCAAAGCTTTAGTAAGAAACATTAATGCGGTACATTATAAAGACAAGCAGTTTTTTGCTAAGTGTCAAAGCACTGTTAGAACTGAGATCAGTGTTCCTTTTCTAGTTACATGCTTTCCTTTGAAAAATAATCGCGTTCTTTTGAAAGGTTATTAATTTCACGAATGCTTTAGTAAGAAACGCACATGCCTTTCTTTGTAAAGACAAGCAGTTGTTTGCTACGTGTGAAAGCACTGTTAGAACTGAGATGAGTGTTCCTTTTCTCAGTACAAGCTTTACTTTGAAAGATAATCGCGTTCTTTTGAAAGTTTATTAATTTCACGAAAGCTTTAGTAAGAAATGCACATGCGTTTCTTTGTAAAGACAAGCAGTTGTTTGCTACGTGTGTAAGCACTGTTAGAACTGTGATGAGTGTTTCTTTTCTCAGTAGAAGCTTTACTTTGAAAGATAATAGCGTTTTTTTTGAAAGATTATTAATTTCACGAAACCTTTAGTAAGAAACGCACGTGTGTTTCTTTGTAAAGACAAGCAGTTGTTTGATACGTGTGAAAGCACTGGTAGAAATGAGATCTGTGTTCCTTTTCTCAGGACAAGCTTTACTTTGAAAGTTAATCGCATTCTTTTGAAAGTTTATTATTTTCACGAAAGCTTTAGTAAGAAACATTAATGCGTTTCATTATAAAGACAAGCAGTTGTTTACTACGTGTGAAAGCACTGTTAGAACTGAGATCAGTGTTCATTTTCTCAGTACTAGCTTTGTTTTGAAAGATAATCGCGTTCTTTTAAAGGATTATTAATTTCACGAAAGCTTTAGTAAGAAACATTAATGCGGTACATTATAAACACAAGCACTTTTTTGCTAAGTGTCAAGGCACTGTTAGAACTTCGATCAGTGTTCCTTTTCTCAGTACAAGCTTTACTTTGAAAGATAATCGTGTTCTTTTGAAAGTTCCTTAATTTCATGAAAGCATTTGTAAGAAAGGCACATGCGTTTCTTTGTAAAGAAAAGCAGTTATTTGCTAAGTGTGAAAGCACTGTTGGAACTGATATCAGTGTTCCTTTTCTCAGTAAAAGCTTTCCTTTGAAAGATAATCGCATTCTTTTGAAAGTCTATATATTTCAAGGAAGCTTTAGGATGAAACGCACATGTGTTTCTTTGTTAAGACAAGCAGTTGTTTGCTACGTGTGAAAGACCTGTTAGAACTGAGATGAGTGTTCCTTTTCTAAGTACAAGCTTTACTTTGAAAGATTATCGCGTTCTTTTGAAAGTTTATTTCACGAAAGCGTTTGTAGGAAAGGCACATGCGTATCTTTGTAAAGACAAGCAGTTGCTACGTCTGAAAGCACTGTTAGAACTGAGATGAGTGTTCCTTTTCTCAGTACAAGCTTTACTTTGTAAGATAATCGTGTTCTTTTGAAAGTTTACTAATTTCAGGAAAGCTTTAGTAAGAAACGCACATGCCTGTCTTTGTAAAGACAAGCAGTTATTTGCTATGTGGGAAAGCACTGATAGAACTGAGATGAGTGTTCCTTTTCTCAGTACAAGCTTTACTTTGAAAGATAATCACGTTCTTTTGAAAGATTATTAATTTCACGAAAGCTTTAGTAAGAAACACTAATGCGTTTCATTATAAAGACAAGCAGTTGTTTGCTACGTGTGAAAGCACTGTTAGAAGTGAGATCAGTGTTCCTTTTCTCAGTACAAGCTTAATTTTGAAAGATAATCGCGTTCTTTTGAAAGATTATTAATTTCACGAAATCTTTAGTAAGAAACACTAATGCCTTTCATTATAAAGACAAGCAGTTGTTTGCTACGTGTGAAAGCACTGTTAGAACTGAGATCAGTGTTCCTTTTCTCAGTACAAGCTTTGTTTTGAAAGATAATCACGTTCTTGTGAAAGTTTATTAATTTCACGAAAGCTTTAGTAAGAAACGCACATGCTTTTCTTTGTAAAGACAAGCAGTTTTTTGCTACGTGGGAAAGCACTGTTAGAACTGAGAAGAGTGTTCCTTCTCTCAGTACAAGCCTTACTTTGAAAGATAATCGCGTTCTTTTTAAAGTTTATTAATTTCAGGAAAGCTTTAGTAAGAAACGCACATGGGTTTCTTTGTAAAGACAAGCAGTTGTTTGCTACGTGTGCAAGCACTTACAGAACTGCAATGAGTGTTCCTTTTCTCAGGACAAGAGTTACTTTGAAAGATAATCACGTTCTTTTGAAAGATTATTAATTTCACGAAAGCTTTAGTAAGAAACAGTAATGCGTTTCATTATAAAGACAAGCAGTTGTTTGCTACATGTGAAAGCACTGTTAGAACTGAGATCAGTGTTCCTTTTCTCAGTACAAGCTTTACTTTGAAAGATAATTGCGTTCTTTTGAAAGTTTATTAATTTCACGAAAGCTTTAGTAAGAAACGCACGTGCGTTTCTGTGTAAAGACAAGCAGCTGTTTGCTACGTGTGAAAGCACTGTTACAACTGAGATGAGTGTTCCTTTTCTCAGTACAAGCTTTACTTTGAAAGATAATCGCATTCTTTTGAAAGATTATTAATTTCACGAAAGCGTTAGCAAGAAACATTAATGCGGTTCATTATAAAGACAAGCAGTTTTTTGCTAAGTGTCAAAGCACTGTTAGAACTGAGATCAGTGTTCCTTTACTCAGTACAACTTTACTTTAAAGATAATCGCGTTCTTATGAAAGATTATTATTTTCACGAAAGCTTTAGTAAGAAACGCACATGTGTTTCTTTGTAAAGACAAGCAGTTGTTTGCTATGTGTGAAAGCACTGGTAGAAATGAGATCTGTGTTCCTTTTCTCAGAACAAGCTTTACTTTGAAAGATAATCGCGTTCTTTTGAAAGTTTATTAATTTCACGAAAGCGTTAGTAAGAACTGCACATGCGTTTCTTAGTAAAGACAAGCAGTTGTTTCCTACGTGTGCAAGCACTGTTAGAACTGAGATCAGTGTTCCTTTTCTCAGTACAAGCTTTACTTTGAAAGATAATCGCGATCTTTTGAAAGATTATTAATTTCACGAAAGCTTTAGTAAGAAACACTAATGTGTTACATTATAAAGACAAGCAGTTGTTTGCTACGTGTGAAAACACTGTTAGAACTGAGATCGGTGTTCCTTTTCTCAGTACAAGCTTTACTTTAAAAGATAATAGCGTTCTTTTGAAAGTTTATTAATTTCACGAAAGCTTTAGTAAGAAATACACGTACGTTTCTTTCTAAAGACAAGCAGTTTTTTGCTACGTGTGAAAGCACTGTTACAACTGAGATGAGTATTCCTTTTCTCAGTACAAGCTTTACTTTGAAAGATAATCGCATTCTTTTGAAAGTTTATTAATTTCACGAAAGCTTTAGTAAGAAACATTAATGCGTTACATTATAAAGACAAGCAGTTTTTTGCTAAGTGTGAAAGCACTGTTAGAACTGAGATCAGTGTTCCTTTTCTCAGTAAAAGCTTTCCTTTGAAAGATAATCGCATTCTTTTGAAAGTCTATTTATTTCACGGAAGCTTTAGGATGAAACGCACATGTGTTTCTTTGTGAAGACAAGCAGTTGTTTGCTACGTGTGAAAGACCTGTTAGAACTGAGATGAGCGTTCCTTTTCTCAGTACAAGCTTTAATTTGTAAGATAATCGTGTTCTTTTGAAAGTTTATTAATTTCAGGAAAGCTTTAGGAAGAAACGCACATGCGTTTCTTTGTAAAGACAAGCAGTTGTTCGCTACGTGTGCAGCACTGTTAGAACTGAGATGAGTGTTCCTTTTCTCAGTACAAGCTTTACTTTGAAAGATAATCACGTTCATTTGAAAGATTATTAATTTCACGAAAGCTTTAGTAAGAAACACCAATGCGTTTCATTTTAAAGACAAGCAGTTGTTTGCTACGTGGTAAAGCACTGATAGAAGTGAGATGAGGGTTCCTTCGCTCAGTACAAGCCTTACTTTGAAAGACAATCGCGTTCTTTTGAAAGTTTATTAATTTCAGGAAAGCTTTAGTAAGAAACGCACTTGGGTTTCTTTGTAAAGACAAGCAGTTGTTTGCTACGTGTGCGAGCACTTTTTGAACTGACATGAGTGTTCCTTTTCTCAGTACAAGCTTTACTTTGAAAGATAATCACGTTCTTTGAAAGATTATTAATTTCACGAAAGCTTTAGTAAGAAACAGTAATGCGTTTCATTATATAGACAAGAAGTTGTTTGCTACATGCGAAAGCACTGTTAGAACTGAGATGAGTGTTCCTTTTCTCAGTACAAGCTTTACTTTGAAAGATAATCACGTTCTTTTGAAAATTTATTAATTTCACAAAAGCTTTAGGAAGAAACGCACATGCGTTTCTTTGTAAAGACAAGCAGTTGTTTGCTAAGTGTGCAAGCACTGTTAGAACTGAGATGAGTGTTCCTTTTCTCAGTACAAGCTTTACTTTGAAAGATAATCGTGTTCTTTTGAAAGTTACTTAATTTCATGAAAGCGTTTGTAAGAAAGGCACATGCGTTTCTTTGTAAAGAAAAGCAGTTGTTTGCTACGTGTGAAAGCACTGTTAGAACTGAGATGAGTGTTTCTTTTCTCAGTACAAGCTTTACTTTGAAAGATAATCGTGTTCTTTTGTAAGATTATTAATTTCACGAAAGCTTTAGTAAGAAACACTAATGCGTTTCATTATAAAGACAAGCAGTTGTTTGCTACGTGTGAAAGCACTGGTAGAACTGAGATCTGTGTTCCTTTTCTCAGGACAAGCTTTACTTTGAAAGTTAATCGCGTTCTTTTGAAAGTTTATTAATTTCACGAAAGCTTTAGTAAGAAACGCACATGGGTTTCTTTGTAAAGACAAGCAGTTGTTTGCTACATGTGAAAGCACTGTTAGAACTGACATGAGTGTTCCTTTTCTCAGTACAAGCTTTACTTTGAAAGATAATCGCATTCTTTTGAAAGTTTATTAATTTCACGAAAGCTTTAGGAAGAAATGCTCATGCGTTTCTTTGTAAAGACAAGCAGTTGTTTACTACGTGTGAAAGCACTGTTAGAACTGAGATGAGTGTTCCTATTCTCAGTACAAGCTTTACTTTGAAAGATAATCCCGTTCTTTGATAGTTTATTAATTTCACAAAAGCGTTTGTAAGAAAGGCACATGCGTTACTTTTTAAAGACAAGCAGTTGTTTGCTACATGTGAAAGCACTGTTAGAACTGTAATGAGTGTTCCTTTTCTAAGTACAAGCTTTACTTTGAAAGATAATCGCGTTCTTTTGAAAGTTTATTAATTTCACTAAAGCTTTAGTAAGAAACGCACATGCGTTTCCTTGTAAAGACAAGCAGTTGTTTGCTACGTGAGAAAGCACTGTTAGAACGGAGATGAGTGTTCCTTTACTCAGTACAATCTTTACTTTGAAAGATAATCGCGTTTCTTTGAAAGTTTATTAATGTCACGAAAGCTTTAGTAAGAAAGGCACATGCGTTTCTTTGTAAAGACAAGCAGTTGTTTCCTACGTGTGAAAGCACTGTTAGAACTGAGATGAGTGTTCCTTTACTCAGTACAACTTTACTTTAAAGATAATCGCGTTCTTATGAAAGATTATTAATTTCACGAAAGCTTTAGTAAGAAACGCACATGTGTTTCTTTGTAAAGACAAGCAGTTGTTTGCTACGTGTGAAAGCACTGGTAGAAATGAGATCTGTGTTCCTTTTCTCAGGACAAGCTTTACTTTGAAAGATAATCGCGTTCTTTTGAAAGTTTATTAATTTCACGAAAGCTTTAGTAAGAAATGCACATGCGTTTCTTAGTAAAGACAAGCAGTTGTTTCCTACGTGTGCAAGCACTGTTAGTACTGAGATCAGTGTTCCTTTTCTCAGTACAAGCTTTACTTTGAAAGATAATCGCGATCTTTTGAAAGATTATTAATTTCACGAAAGCTTTAGTAAGAAACACTAATGTGTTACATTATAAAGACAAGCAGTTATTTGCTACGTGTGAAAACACTGTTAGAACTGAGATCGGTGTTCCTTTTCTCAGTACAAGCTTTACTTTGAAAGATAATAGCGTTCTTTTGAAAGTTTATTAATTTCACGAAAGCTTTAGTAAGAAATACACGTACGTTTCTTTGTAAAGACAAGCAGTTTTTTGCTACGTGTGAAAGCACTGTTACAACTGAGATGAGTATTCCTTTTCTCAGTACAAGCTTTACTTTGAAAGATAATCGCATTCTTTTGAAAGTTTATTAATTTCACGAAAGCTTTAGTAAGAAACATTTATGCGTTACATTATAAAGACAAGCAGTTTTTTGCTAAGTGTGAAAGCACTGTTAGAACTGAGATCGGTGTTCCTTTTCTCAGTAAAAGCTTTCCTTTGAAAGATAATCGCATTCTTTTGAAAGTCTATTTATTTCACGGAAGCTTTAGGATGAAACGCACATGTGTTTCTTTGTGAAGACAAGCAGTTGTTTGCTACGTGTGAAAGACCTGTTAGAACTGAGATGAGTGTTCCTTTTCTCAGTACAAGCTTTACTTTGTAAGATAATCGTGTTCTTTTGAAAGTTTATTAATTTCAGGAAAGCTTTAGTAAGAAACGCACATGCGTTTCTTTGTAAAGACAAGCAGTTGTTTCCTACGTGTGAAAGCACTGTTAGAACTGAGATGAGTGTTCCTTTTCTCAGTACAAGTTTTACTTTGAAAGATAATCGCATTCTTTTGAAAGGTTATTAATTTCACGAAAGCTTCAGGAAGAAACGCACATGCGTTTCTTTGTAAAGACAAGCAGTTGTTTGCTACGTGTGAAAGCACTGTTAGAAGTGAGATCAGTGTTCCTTTTCTCAGTACAAGCTTTACTTTGAAAGATAATCGCGTTCTTTTGAAAGATTATTAATTTCACAAAAGCTTTAGTAAGAAACATTAATGCGGTACATTATAAAGACAAGCAGTTTTTTGCTAAGTGTCAAAGCACTGTTAGAACTGAGATCAGTGTTCCTTTTCTCAGTACAAGCTTTCCTTTGAAAGATAATCGTGTTCTTTTGAAAGGTTATTAATTTCACGAATGCTTTAGTAAGAAACGCACATGCCTTTCTTTGTAAAGACAAGCAGTTGTTTGCTACGTGTGAAAGCACTGTTAGAACTGAGATGAGTGTTCCTTTTCTCAGTACAATCTTTACTTTGAAAGATAATCGCGTTCCTTTGAAAGTTTATTAATGTCACGAAAGCTTTAGTAAGAAAGGAACATGCGTTTCTTTGTAAAGACAAGCAGTTGTTTCCTACGTGTGAAAGCACTGTTAGAACTGAGATGAGTGTTCATTTTCTCAGTACAAGCTTTACTTTGAAAGATAATCGCGCTCTTATGAAAGTTTATTAATTTCGGGAAAGCTTTAGGAAGAAAGGCACATGCGTTTCTTTGTAAAGACAAGCAGTTGTTTGCTACGTGTGAAAGCACTGTTAGAACTGAGATGAGTGTTCCTTTACTCAGTACAACTTTACTTTAAAGATAATCGCGTTCTTATGAAAGATTATTAATTTCACGAAAGCTTTAGTAAGAAACGCACATGTGTTTCTTTGTAAAGACAAGCAGTTGTTTGCTACGTGTGAAAGCACTGGTAGAAATGAGATCTGTGTTCCTTTTCTCAGGACAAGCTTTACTTTGAAAGTTAATCGCATTCTTTTGAAAGTTTATTATTTTCACGAAAGCTTTAGTAAGAAACACTAATGCGTTTCATTATAAAGACAAGCAGTTGTTTACTACGTGTGAAAGCACTGTTAGAACTGAGATCAGTGTTCATTTTCTCAGTACTAGCTTTGTTTTGAAAGATAATCGCATTCTTTTAAAAGATTATTAATTTCACGAAAGCTTTAGTAAGAAACATTAATGCGGCACATTATAAACACAAGCAGTTTTTTGCTAAGTGTCAAAGCACTGTTAGAACTGAGATCAGTGTTCCTTTTCTCAGTACAAGCTTTACTTTGCAAGATAATCACGTTTTTTGAAAGATTATTAATTTCACGAAAGCTTTAGTAAGAAACATTAATGCGGTACATTATAAAGACAAGCAGTTTTTTGCTAAGTGTGAAAGCACTGTTAGAACTGAGATCAGTGTTCCTTTTCTCAGTAAAAGCTTTCCTTTGAAAGATAATCGCATTCTTTTGAAAGTCTATTTATTTCAAGGAAGCTTTAGGATGAAACGCACATGTGTTTCTTTGTGAAGACAAGCAGTTGTTTGCTACGTGTGAAAGACCTGTTAGAACTGAGATGAGTGTTCCTTTTCTCAGTACAAGCTTTACTTTGTAAGATAATCGTGTTCTTTTGAAAGTTTATTAATTTCAGGAAAGCTTTAGTAAGAAACGCACATGCGTTTCTTTGTAAAGACAAGCAGTTGTTTGCTATGTGTGAAAGCACTGTTGGAACTGAGATGAGTGTTCCTTTTCTCAGTACAAGTTTTACTTTGAAAGATAATCGTATTCTTTTGAAAGGTTATTAATTTCACGAAAGCTTCAGGAAGAAACGCACATGCGTTTCTTTGTAAAGACAAGCAGTTGTTCGCTACGTGTGCAAGCACTGTTAGAACTGACATGAGTGTTGCTTTTCTCAGTACAAGCTTTAATTTGAAAGATAATCACGTTCATTTGAAAGATTGTTAATTTCACGAAAGCTTTAGTAAGTAACACTAATGCGTTTCATTATAAAGACAAGCAGTTGATTGCTACGTGTGAAAGCACTGTTAGAAGTGAGATCAGTGTTCCTTTTCTCAGTACAAGCTTTACTTTGAAAGATAATCGCGTTCTTTTGAAAGATTATTAATTTCACGAAAGCTTTAGTAAGAAACATTAATGCGGTACATTATAAAGACAAGCAGTTTTTTGCTAAGTGTCAAAGCACTGTTAGAACTGAGATCAGTGTTCCTTTTCTCAGTACAAGCTTTCCTTTGAAAGATAATCGTGTTCTTTTGAAAGGTTATTAATTTCACGAATGCTTTAGTAAGAAACGCACATGCCTTTCTTTGTAAAACCAGCAGTGGTTTGCTACGTGTAAAAGCACTGTTAGAACTGAGATGAGTGTTCCTTTTCTCAGTACAAGCTTAACTTTGAAAGATAATCGCTTTCTTTTGAAAGTCTATTAATTTCACGAAAGCTTTAGTAAGAAATGCACATGCGTTTCTTTGTAAAGACAAGCAGTTGTTTGCTACGTGTGTAAGCACTGTTAGAACTGAGATTAGTGTTTCTTTTCTCAGTACAAGCTTTAATTTGAAAGATAATCGCGTTCTTTTGAAAGTTTATTAATTTCACGAAAGCTTTAGTAAGAAACATTAATGCGTTACATTATAACGACAAGCAGTTTTTTGCTAAGTGTGAAAGCACTGTTAGAACTGAGATCAGTGTTCCTTTTCTCAGTAAAAGCTTTCCTTTGAAAGATAATCGCATTCTTTTGAAAGTCTATTTATTTCAAGGAAGCTTTAGGATGAAACGCACATGTGTTTCTTTGTGAAGACAAGCAGTGGTTTGCTACGTGCGAAAGACCTGTTAGAACTGAGATGAGTGTTCCTTTTCTCAGTACAAGCTTTACTTTGTAAGATAATCGTGTTCTTTTGAAAGTTTATTAATTTCAGGAAAGCTTTAGTAAGAAACGCACATGCGTTTCTTTGTAAAGACAAGCAGTTGTTTGCTATGTGTGAAAGCACTGTTAGAACTGAGATGAGTGTTCCTTTTCTCAGTACAAGCTTTACTTTGAAAGATAATCGCATTCTTTTGAAAGGTTATTAATTTCACGAAAGCTTTAGGAAGAAACGCACATGCGTTTCTTTGTAAAGACAAGCAGTTGTTCGCTACGTGTGCAAGCACTGTTAGAATGAGATGAGTGTTGCTTTTCTCAGTACAAGCTTTACTTTGAAAGATAATCACGTTCATTTGAAAGGTTATTAATTTCACGAAAGCTTTAGTAAGAAACACTAATGCGTTTCGTTATAAAGACAAGCAGTTGTTTGCTACGTGGTAAAGCACTGTTAGAAGTGAGATGAGGGTTCCTTCTCTCAGTACAAGCCTTACTTTGAAAGATAATCGCGTTCTTTTGAAAGTTTATTAATTTCAGGAAAGCTTTAGTAAGAAACGCACTTGGGTTTCTTTGTAAAGACAAGCAGTTGTTTGCTACGTGTGCGAGCACTTTTTGAACTGACATGAGTGTTCCGTTTCTCAGTACAAGCTTTACTTTGAAAGGTAATCGTGTTCTTTTGAAAGTTACTTAATTTCACGAAAGCGTTTGTAAGAAAGGCACATGCGTTTCTTTGTAAAGAAAAGCAGTTGTTTGCTACGTGTGAAAGCACTGTTAGAACTGAGATGAGTGTTTCTTTTCTCAGTACAAGCTTTACTTTGAAAGATAATCGCGTTCTTTTGTAAGATTATTAATTTCACGAAAGCTTTAGTAAGAAACATTAATGCGTTTCATTATAAAGACAAGCAGTTGTTTGCTACGTGTGAAAGCACTGGTAGAACTGAGATCTGTGTTCCTTTTCTCAGGACAAGCTTTACTTTGAAAGATAATCCCGTTCTTTTGAAAGTTTATTAATTTCACGAAAGCTTTAGGAAGAAACGCTCATGCGTTTCTTTGTAAAGACAAGCAGTTGTTTACTACGTGTGAAAGCACTGTTAGAACTGAGATGAGTGTTCCTATTCTCAGTACAAGCTTTACTTTGAAAGATAATCCCGTTCTTTGATAGTTTATTAATTTCACGAAAGCTTTAGTAAGAAACGCACATGCGTTTCCTTGTAAAGACAAGCAGTTGTTTGCTACGTGAGAAAGCACTGTTAGAACTGAGATGAGTGTTCCTTTACTCAGTACAATCTTTACTTTGAAAGATAATCGCGTTCCTTTGAAAGTTTATTAATGTCACGAAAGCTTTAGTAAGAAAGGCACATGCGTTTCTTTGTAAAGACAAGCAGTTGTTTCCTACGTGTGAAAGCACTGTTAGAACTGAGATCAGTGTTCATTTTCTCAGTACTAGCTTTGTTTTGAAAGATAATCGCGTTCTTTTAAAAGATTATTAATTTCACGAAAGCTTTAGTAAGAAACATTAATGCGGTACATTATAAACACAAGCAGTTTTTTGCTAAGTGTCAAAGCACTGTTAGAACTGAGATCAGTGTTCCTTTTCTCAGTACAAGCTTTACTTTGAAAGATAATCGCGTTCTTTTGAAAGATTATTAATTTCACCAAAGCTTTAGTAAGAAACATTAATGCGGTACATTATAAAGACAAGCAGTTTTTTGCTAAGTGTCAAAGCACTGTTAGAACTGAGATCAGTGTTCCTTTTCTAGTTACATGCTTTCCTTTGAAAAATAATCGCGTTCTTTTGAAAGGTTATTAATTTCACGAATGCTTTAGTAAGAAACGCACATGCCTTTCTTTGTAAAGACAAGCAGTGGTTTGCTACGTGTAAAAGCACTGTTAGAACTGAGATGAGTGTTCCTTTTCTCAGTACAAGCTTTACTTTGAAAGATAATCGCGTTCTTTTGAAAGTTTATTAATTTCACGAAAGCTTTAGTAAGAAATGCACATGCGTTTCTTTGTAAAGACAAGCAGTTGTTTGCTACGTGTGTAAGCACTGTTAGAACTGTGATGAGTGTTCCTTTTCTCAGTACAAGCTTTTATTTGAAACATAATCGCGTTCTTTTGAAAGTTTATTAATTTCACGAAAGCTTTAGTAAGAAACACTAATGCGTTTCATTATAAAGACAAGCGGTTGTTTGCTACGTGTGAAAGCACTGGTAGAACTGAGATCTGTGTCTTTTTCTCAGGACAAGCTTTAATTTGAAAGTTAATCGCGTTCTTTTGAAAGTTTATTATTTTCACGAAAGCTTTAGTAAGAAACACTAATGCGTTTCATTATAAAGACAAGCAGTTGTTTGCTACGTGTGAAAGCAGTGTTAGAACTGAGATCAGTGTTCCTTTTCTCAGTACAAGCTTTACTTTGAAAGATAATCGCGTTCTTTTGAAAGATTATTAATTTCACGAAAGCTTTAGTATGAAACACTAATGTGTTACATTATAAAGACAAGCAGCTGTTTGCTACGTGTGAAAACACTGTTAGAACTGAGATCGGTGTTCCTTTTCTCAGTACAAGCTTTACTTTGAAAGATAATCGCGTTCTTTGGAAAGTTTATTAATTTCACGAAAGCTTTAGTAAGAAATGCACGTACGTTTCTTTGTAAAGACAAGCAGTTTTTTGCTACGTGTGAAAGCACTGTTACAACTGAGATGAGTGTTCCTTTTCTCATTACAAGCTTTAATTTGAAAGATAATCGCGTTCTTTTGAAAGTTTATTAATTTCACGAAAGCTTTAGTAAGAAACATTAATGCGGTACATTATAACGACAAGCAGTTTTTTGCTAAGTGTGAAAGCACTGTTAGAACTGAGATCAGTGTTCCTTTTCTCAGTAAAAGCTTTCCTTTGAAAGATAATCGCATTCTTTTGAAAGTCTATTTATTTCAAGGAAGCTTTAGGATGAAACGCACATGTGTTTCTTTGTGAAGACAAGCAGTGGTTTGCTACGTGCGAAAGACCTGTTAGAACTGAGATGAGTGTTCCTTTTCTCAGTACAAGCTTTACTTTGTAAGATAATCGTGTTCTTTTGAAAGTTTATTAATTTCAGGAAAGCTTTAGTAAGAAACGCACATGCGTTTCTTTGTAAAGACAAGCAGTTGTTTGCTATGTGTGAAAGCACTGTTAGAACTGAGATGAGTGTTCCTTTTCTCAGTACAAGCTTTACTTAGAAAGATAATCGCATTCTTTTGAAAGGTTATTAATTTCACGAAAGCTTTAGGAAGAAACGCACATGCGTTTCTTTGTAAAGACAAGCAGTTGTTCGCTACGTGTGCAAGCACTGTTAGAATGAGATGAGTGTTGCTTTTCTCAGTACAAGCTTTACTTTGAAAGATAATCACGTTCATTTGAAAGGTTATTAATTTCACGAAAGCTTTAGTAAGAAACACTAATGCGTTTCGTTATAAAGACAAGCAGTTGTTTGCTACGTGGTAAAGCACTGTTAGAAGTGAGATGAGGGTTCCTTCTCTCAGTACAAGCCTTACTTTGAAAGATAATCGCATTCTTTTGAAAGTTTATTAATTTCAGGAAAGCTTTAGTAAGAAACGCACTTGGGTTTCTTTGTAAAGACAAGCAGTTGTTTGCTACGTGTGCGAGCACTTTTTGAACTGACATGAGTGTTCCGTTTCTCAGTACAAGCTTTACTTTGAAAGGTAATCGTGTTCTTTTGAAAGTTACTTAATTTCACGAAAGCGTTTGTAAGAAAGGCACATGCGTTTCTTTGTAAAGAAAAGTACTTGTTTGCTACGTGTGAAAGCACTGTTAGAACTGAGATGAGTGTTTCTTTTCTCAGTACAAGCTTTACTTTGAAAGATAATCGCGTTCTTTTGTAAGATTATTAATTTCACGAAAGCTTTAGTAAGAAACACTAATGCGTTTCATTATAAAGACAAGCAGTTGTTTGCTACGTGTGAAAGCACTGGTAGAACTGAGATCTGTGTTCCTTTTCTCAGGACAAGCTTTACTTTGAAAGATAATCCCGTTCTTTTGAAAGTTTATTAATTTCACGAAAGCTTTAGGAAGAAATGCTCATGCGGTTCTTTGTAAAGAAAAGCAGTTGTTTACTACGTGTGAAAGCACTGTTAGAACTGAGATGAGTGTTCCTATTCTCAGTACAAGCTTTACTTTGAAAGATAATCCCGTTCTTTGATAGTTTATTAATTTCACGAAAGCTTTAGTAAGAAACGCACATGCGTTTCCTTGTAAAGACAAGCAGTTGTTTGCTACGTGAGAAAGCACTGTTAGAACTGAGATGAGTGTTCCTTTACTCAGTACAATCTTTACTTTGAAAGATAATCGCGTTCCTTTGAAAGTTTATTAATGTCACGAAAGCTTTAGTAAGAAACATTAATGCGGTACATTATAAACACAAGCAGTTTTTTGCTAAGTGTCAAAGCACTGTTAGAACTGAGATCAGTGTTCCTTTTCTCAGTACAAGCTTTACTTTGAAAGATAATCGCGTTCTTTTGAAAGATTATTAATTTCACCAAAGCTTTAGTAAGAAACATTAATGCGGTACATTATAAAGACAAGCAGTTTTTTGCTAAGTGTCAAAGCACTGTTAGAACTGAGATCAGTGTTCCTTTTCTAGTTACATGCTTTCCTTTGAAAAATAATCGCGTTCTTTTGAAAGGTTATTAATTTCACGAATGCTTTAGTAAGAAACGCACATGCCTTTCTTTGTAAAGACAAGCAGTTGTTTGCTACGTGTAAAAGCACTGTTAGAACTGAGATGAGTGTTCCTTTTCTCAGTACAAGCTTTACTTTGAAAGATAATCGCGTTCTTTTGAAAGTTTATTAATTTCACGAAAGCTTTAGTAAGAAATGCACATGCGTTTCTTTGTAAAGACAAGCAGTTGTTTGCTACGTGTGTAAGCACTGTTAGAACTGTGATGAGTGTTTCTTTTCTCAGTAGAAGCTTTACTTTGAAAGATAATAGCATTTTTTTGAAAGATTATTAATTTCACGAAACCTTTAGTAAGAAACGCACGTTTGTTTCTTTGTAAAGACAAGCAGTTGTTTGATACGTGTGAAAGCACTGGTAGAAATGAGATCTGTGTTCCTTTTCTCAGGACAAGCTTTACTTTGAAAGTTAATCGCATTCTTTTGAAAGTTTATTATTTTCACGAAAGCTTTAGTAAGAAACATTAATGCGTTTCATTATAAAGACAAGCAGTTGTTTACTACGTGTGAAAGCACTGTTAGAACTGAGATCAGTGTTCATTTTCTCAGTACTAGCTTTGTTTTGAAAGATAATCGCGTTCTTTTAAAGGATTATTAATTTCACGAAAGCTTTAGTAAGAAACATTAATGCGGTACATTATAAACACAAGCAGTTTTTTGCTAAGTGTCAAAGCACTGTTAGAACTGAGATCAGTGTTCCTTTTCTCAGTACAAGCTTTACTTAGAAAGATAATCGCGTTCTTTTGAAAGATTATTAATTTCACGAAAGCTTTAGTAAGAAACATTAATGCGGTACATTATAAAGACAAGCAGTTTTTTGCTAAGTGTCAAAGCACTGTTAGAACTGAGATCAGTGTTCCTTTTCTAGTTACAAGCTTTCCTTTGAAAGATAATCGCGTTCTTTTGAAAGGTTATTAATTTCACGAATGCTTTAGTAAGAAACGCACATGCCTTTCTTTGTAAAGACAAGCAGTTGTTTGCTACGTGTGTAAGCACTGTTAGAACTGAGATGAGTGTTTCTTTTCTCAGTACAAGCTTTACTTTGAAAGATAATAGCGTTTTTTTGAAAGATTATTAATTACACGAAAGCTTTAGTAAGAAACGCACATGCGTTTCTTTGTAAAGACAAGCAGTTGTTTTCTACGTTTGAAAGCACTGGTAGAACTGAGATCTGTGTTCATTTTCTCAGGACAAGCTTTAATTTGAAAGTTAATCGCGTTCTTTTGAAAGTTTATTATTTTCACGAAAGCTTTAGTAAGAAACACTAATGCGTTTCATTATAAAGACAAGCAGTTGTTTGCTACGTGTGCAAGCACTGTTAGAACTGAGATCAGTGTTCCTTTTCTCAGTACAAGCTTTACTTTGAAAGATAATCGCGATCTTTTGAAAGATTATTAATTTCACGAAAGCTTTAGTAAGAAACACTAATGTGTTACATTATAAAGACAAGCAGTTGTTTGCTACGTGTGAAAACACTGTTAGAACTGAGATCGGTGTTCCTTTTCTCAGTACAAGCTTTCCTTTGAAAGATAATCGCGTTCTTTTGAAAGTTTATTAATTTCACGAAAGCTTTAGTAAGAAATACACGTACGTTTCTTTGTAAAGACAAGCAGTTGTTTGCTACGTGTGAAAGCACTGTTACAACTGAGATGAGTATTCCTTTTCTCAGTACAAGCTTTACTTTGAAAGATAATCGCATTCTTTGAAAGTTTATTAATTTCACGAAAGCTTTAGTAAGAAACATTAATGCGTTACATTATAAAGACAAGCAGTTTTTTGCTAAGTGTGAAAGCACTGTTAGAACTGAGATCAGTGTTCCTTTTCTCAGTAAAAGCTTTCCTTTGAAAGATAATCGCATTCTTTTGAAAGTCTATTTATTTCAGGGAAGCTTTAGGATGAAACGCACATGTGTTTCTTTGTGAAGACAGGCAGTTGTTTGCTACGTGTGAAAGCACTGTTACAACTGAGATGAGTATTCCTTTTCTCATTACAAGCTTTACTTTGAAAGATAATCGCATTTTTTGAAAGATTATTAATTTCATGAAAGCTTTAGTACGAAACGCACATGCGTTACATTATAAAGAAAAGCAGTTGTTTCCTACGTGTAAAGCACTGTTAGAACTGAGATGAGTGTTCCTTTTCTCAGTACAAGCTTTACTTTGAAAGATAATCACGTTCTTTGAAAGATTATTAATTTCACGAAAGCTTTAGTAAGAAACTGTAATGTGTTTCATTATAAAGACAAGAAGTTGTTTGCTACGTGTGAAAGCACTGTTAGAACTGAGATCAGTGTTCCTTTTCTCATTACAAGCTTTACTTTGAAACACAATCGCGTTCTTTTGAAAGATTATTAATTTCACGAAAACTTTAGTAAGAAACACTAATGCGTAACATTATAAAGACAAGCAGTTTTTTGCTACGTGTGAAAGCACTGTTAGAACTGAGATGAGTGTTCCTTTTCTCAGTACAAGCTTTACTTTGAAAGATAATCACGTTCTTTTGAAAGTTTATTAATTTCACAAAAGCTTTAGTAAGAAACGCACATGCGTTTCTTTGTAAAGACAAGCAGTTGTTTGCTACGTGTGAAAGACCTGTTAGAACTGAGATCAGTGTTCCTTTTCTCAGTACAAGCTTTACTTTGAAAGATAATCGCTTTCTTTTGAAAGATTATTTATTTCACGAAAGCTTTAATAAGAAACACTAATGCGTTTCATTATAAAGACAAGCAGTTGTTTGCTACGTGTAAAAGCACTGGTAGAACTGAGATCTGTGTTCCTTTTCTCAGGACAAGCTTTACTTTGAAAGTTAATAGCGTTCTTTTGAAAGTTTATTAATTTCAGGAAAGCTTTAGTAAGAAATGCACATGGGTTTCTTTGTAAAGAGAAGCAGTTGTTTGCTACATGTGAAAGCACTGTTAAAACTGACATGAGTGTTCCTTTTCTCAGTACAAGCTTTACTTTGAAAGATAATCGCGTTCTTTTGAAAGTTTATTAATTTCACGAAAGCTTTAGTAAGAAACGCACATGCCTATCTTTGTAAAGACAAGCAGTTGTTTGCTACGTGTGTAAGCACTGTTAGAACTGAGATGATTGTTTCTTTTCTCAGTACAAGCTTTACTTTGAAAGATAATCGCGTTCTTTTGAAAGATTATTAATTACATGAAAGCTTTAGTAAGAAACGCACATGCGTTTCTTTGTAAAGACAAGCAGTTGTTTGCTATGTGTGAAAGCACTGTTAGAACTGAGATCTGTGTTCATTTTCTCAGGACAAGCTTTACTTTGAAAGTTAATCGCGTTCTTTTGAAAGTTTATTATTTTCACGAAAGCTTTAGTAAGAAACACTAATGCGTTTCATTATAAAGACAAGCAGTTGTTTGCTACGTGTGCAAGCACTGTTATAACTGAGATCAGTGTTCCTTTTCTCAGTACAAGCTTTACTTTGAAAGATAATCGCGTTCTTTTGAAAGATTATTAATTTCACGAAAGCTTTAGTAAGAAACACTAATGTGTTACATTATAAAGACAAGCAGTTGTTTGCTACGTGTGAAAACACTGTTAGAACTGAGATCAGTGTTCCTTTTCTCAGTACAAGCTTTACTTTGAAAGATAATCGCGTTCTTTGGAAAGTTTATTAATTTCACGAAAGCTTTAGTAAGAAACGCACGTACGTTTCTTTGTAAAGACAAGCAGTTGTTTGCTACGTGTGAAAGCACTGTTACAACTGAGATGAGTATTCCTTTTCTCAGTACAAGCTTTACTTTGGAAGATAATCGCGTTCTTTTGAAAGTTTATTAATTTCACGAAAGCTTTAGTAAGAAACATTAATGCGTTACATTATAAAGACAAGCAGTTTTTTGCTAAGTGTGAAAGCACTGTTAGAACTGAGATCAGTGTTCCTTTTCTCAGTAAAAGCTTTCCTTTGAAATATAATCGCATTCTTTTGAAAGTCTATTTATTTCACGGAAGCTTTAGGATGAAACGCACATGTGTTTATTTGTGAAGACAAGCAGTTGTTTGCTACGTGTGAAAGCACTGTTAGAACTGAGATCAGAGTTGCTTTTCTCAGTACAAGCTTTACTTTGAAAGATAATCGCGTTCTTTTGAAAGTTTATTATTTTCACGAAAGCTTTAGTAAGAAACACTAATGTGTTACATTATAAAGACAAGCAGCTGTTTGCTACGTGTGAAAACACTGTTAGAACTGAGATCGGTGTTCCTTTTCTCAGTACAAGCTTTACTTTGAAAGATAATCGCGTTCTTTGGAAAGTTTATTAATTTCACGAAAGCTTTAGTAAGAAATGCACGTACGTTTCTTTGTAAAGACAAGCAGTTTTTTGCTACGTGTGAAAGCACTGTTACAACTGAGATGAGTGTTCCTTTTCTCATTACAAGCTTTAATTTGAAAGATAATCGCGTTCTTTTGAAAGTTTATTAATTTCACGAAAGCTTTAGTAAGAAACATTAATGCGGTACATTATAACGACAAGCAGTTTTTTGCTAAGTGTGAAAGCACTGTTAGAACTGAGATCAGTGTTCCTTTTCTCAGTAAAAGCTTTCCTTTGAAAGATAATCGCATTCTTTTGAAAGTCTATTTATTTCAAGGAAGCTTTAGGATGAAACGCACATGTGTTTCTTTGTGAAGACAAGCAGTGGTTTGCTACGTGCGAAAGACCTGTTAGAACTGAGATGAGTGTTCCTTTTCTCAGTACAAGCTTTACTTTGTAAGATAATCGTGTTCTTTTGAAAGTTTATTAATTTCAGGAAAGCTTTAGTAAGAAACGCACATGCGTTTCTTTGTAAAGACAAGCAGTTGTTTGCTATGTGTGAAAGCACTGTTAGAACTGAGATGAGTGTTCCTTTTCTCAGTACAAGCTTTACTTAGAAAGATAATCGCATTCTTTTGAAAGGTTATTAATTTCACGAAAGCTTTAGGAAGAAACGCACATGCGTTTCTTTGTAAAGACAAGCAGTTGTTCGCTACGTGTGCAAGCACTGTTAGAATGAGATGAGTGTTGCTTTTCTCAGTACAAGCTTTACTTTGAAAGATAATCACGTTCATTTGAAAGGTTATTAATTTCACGAAAGCTTTAGTAAGAAACACTAATGCGTTTCGTTATAAAGACAAGCAGTTGTTTGCTACGTGGTAAAGCACTGTTAGAAGTGAGATGAGGGTTCCTTCTCTCAGTACAAGCCTTACTTTGAAAGATAATCGCGTTCTTTTGAAAGTTTATTAATTTCAGGAAAGCTTTAGTAAGAAACGCACTTGGGTTTCTTTGTAAAGACAAGCAGTTGTTTGCTACGTGTGCGAGCACTTTTTGAACTGACATGAGTGTTCCGTTTCTCAGTACAAGCTTTACTTTGAAAGGTAATCGTGTTCTTTTGAAAGTTACTTAATTTCACGAAAGCGTTTGTAAGAAAGGCACATGCGTTTCTTTGTAAAGAAAAGTAGTTGTTTGCTACGTGTGAAAGCACTGTTAGAACTGAGATGAGTGTTTCTTTTCTCAGTACAAGCTTTACTTTGAAAGATAATCGCGTTCTTTTGTAAGATTATTAATTTCACGAAAGCTTTAGTAAGAAACACTAATGCGTTTCATTATAAAGACAAGCAGTTGTTTGCTACGTGTGAAAGCACTGGTAGAACTGAGATCTGTGTTCCTTTTCTCAGGACAAGCTTTACTTTGAAAGATAATCCCGTTCTTTTGAAAGTTTATTAATTTCACGAAAGCTTTAGGAAGAAATGCTCATGCGGTTCTTTGTAAAGACAAGCAGTTGTTTACTACGTGTGAAAGCACTGTTAGAACTGAGATGAGTGTTCCTATTCTCAGTACAAGCTTTACTTTGAAAGATAATCCCGTTCTTTGATAGTTTATTAATTTCACGAAAGCTTTAGTAAGAAACGCACATGCGTTTCCTTGTAAAGACAAGCAGTTGTTTGCTACGTGAGAAAGCACTGTTAGAACTGAGATGAGTGTTCCTTTACTCAGTACAATCTTTACTTTGAAAGATAATCGCGTTCCTTTGAAAGTTTATTAATGTCACGAAAGCTTTAGTAAGAAACATTAATGCGGTACATTATAAACACAAGCAGTTTTTTGCTAAGTGTCAAAGCACTGTTAGAACTGAGATCAGTGTTCCTTTTCTCAGTACAAGCTTTACTTTGAAAGATAATCGCGTTCTTTTGAAAGATTATTAATTTCACCAAAGCTTTAGTAAGAAACATTAATGCGGTACATTATAAAGACAAGCAGTTTTTTGCTAAGTGTCAAAGCACTGTTAGAACTGAGATCAGTGTTCCTTTTCTAGTTACATGCTTTCCTTTGAAAAATAATCGCGTTCTTTTGAAAGGTTATTAATTTCACGAATGCTTTAGTAAGAAACGCACATGCCTTTCTTTGTAAAGACAAGCAGTTGTTTGCTACGTGTAAAAGCACTGTTAGAACTGAGATGAGTGTTCCTTTTCTCAGTACAAGCTTTACTTTGAAAGATAATCGCGTTCTTTTGAAAGTTTATTAATTTCACGAAAGCTTTAGTAAGAAATGCACATGCGTTTCTTTGTAAAGACAAGCAGTTGTTTGCTACGTGTGTAAGCACTGTTAGAACTGTGATGAGTGTTTCTTTTCTCAGTAGAAGCTTTACTTTGAAAGATAATAGCATTTTTTTGAAAGATTATTAATTTCACGAAACCTTTAGTAAGAAACGCACGTTTGTTTCTTTGTAAAGACAAGCAGTTGTTTGATACGTGTGAAAGCACTGGTAGAAATGAGATCTGTGTTCCTTTTCTCAGGACAAGCTTTACTTTGAAAGTTAATCGCATTCTTTTGAAAGTTTATTATTTTCACGAAAGCTTTAGTAAGAAACATTAATGCGTTTCATTATAAAGACAAGCAGTTGTTTACTACGTGTGAAAGCACTGTTAGAACTGAGATCAGTGTTCATTTTCTCAGTACTAGCTTTGTTTTGAAAGATAATCGCGTTCTTTTAAAGGATTATTAATTTCACGAAAGCTTTAGTAAGAAACATTAATGCGGTACATTATAAACACAAGCAGTTTTTTGCTAAGTGTCAAAGCACTGTTAGAACTGAGATCAGTGTTCCTTTTCTCAGTACAAGCTTTACTTAGAAAGATAATCGCGTTCTTTTGAAAGATTATTAATTTCACGAAAGCTTTAGTAAGAAACATTAATGCGGTACATTATAAAGACAAGCAGTTTTTTGCTAAGTGTCAAAGCACTGTTAGAACTGAGATCAGTGTTCCTTTTCTAGTTACAAGCTTTCCTTTGAAAGATAATCGCGTTCTTTTGAAAGGTTATTAATTTCACGAATGCTTTAGTAAGAAACGCACATGCCTTTCTTTGTAAAGACAAGCAGTTGTTTGCTACGTGTGTAAGCACTGTTAGAACTGAGATGAGTGTTTCTTTTCTCAGTACAAGCTTTACTTTGAAAGATAATAGCGTTTTTTTGAAAGATTATTAATTACACGAAAGCTTTAGTAAGAAACGCACATGCGTTTCTTTGTAAAGACAAGCAGTTGTTTTCTACGTTTGAAAGCACTGGTAGAACTGAGATCTGTGTTCATTTTCTCAGGACAAGCTTTAATTTGAAAGTTAATCGCGTTCTTTTGAAAGTTTATTATTTTCACGAAAGCTTTAGTAAGAAACACTAATGCGTTTCATTATAAAGACAAGCAGTTGTTTGCTACGTGTGCAAGCACTGTTAGAACTGAGATCAGTGTTCCTTTTCTCAGTACAAGCTTTACTTTGAAAGATAATCGCGATCTTTTGAAAGATTATTAATTTCACGAAAGCTTTAGTAAGAAACACTAATGTGTTACATTATAAAGACAAGCAGTTGTTTGCTACGTGTGAAAACACTGTTAGAACTGAGATCGGTGTTCCTTTTCTCAGTACAAGCTTTCCTTTGAAAGATAATCGCGTTCTTTTGAAAGTTTATTAATTTCACGAAAGCTTTAGTAAGAAATACACGTACGTTTCTTTGTAAAGACAAGCAGTTGTTTGCTACGTGTGAAAGCACTGTTACAACTGAGATGAGTATTCCTTTTCTCAGTACAAGCTTTACTTTGAAAGATAATCGCATTCTTTGAAAGTTTATTAATTTCACGAAAGCTTTAGTAAGAAACATTAATGCGTTACATTATAAAGACAAGCAGTTTTTTGCTAAGTGTGAAAGCACTGTTAGAACTGAGATCAGTGTTCCTTTTCTCAGTAAAAGCTTTCCTTTGAAAGATAATCGCATTCTTTTGAAAGTCTATTTATTTCAGGGAAGCTTTAGGATGAAACGCACATGTGTTTCTTTGTGAAGACAGGCAGTTGTTTGCTACGTGTGAAAGCACTGTTACAACTGAGATGAGTATTCCTTTTCTCATTACAAGCTTTACTTTGAAAGATAATCGCATTTTTTGAAAGATTATTAATTTCATGAAAGCTTTAGTACGAAACGCACATGCGTTACATTATAAAGAAAAGCAGTTGTTTCCTACGTGTAAAGCACTGTTAGAACTGAGATGAGTGTTCCTTTTCTCAGTACAAGCTTTACTTTGAAAGATAATCACGTTCTTTGAAAGATTATTAATTTCACGAAAGCTTTAGTAAGAAACTGTAATGTGTTTCATTATAAAGACAAGAAGTTGTTTGCTACGTGTGAAAGCACTGTTAGAACTGAGATCAGTGTTCCTTTTCTCATTACAAGCTTTACTTTGAAACACAATCGCGTTCTTTTGAAAGATTATTAATTTCACGAAAACTTTAGTAAGAAACACTAATGCGTAACATTATAAAGACAAGCAGTTTTTTGCTACGTGTGAAAGCACTGTTAGAACTGAGATGAGTGTTCCTTTTCTCAGTACAAGCTTTACTTTGAAAGATAATCACGTTCTTTTGAAAGTTTATTAATTTCACAAAAGCTTTAGTAAGAAACGCACATGCGTTTCTTTGTAAAGACAATCAGTTGTTTGCTACGTGTGAAAGACCTGTTAGAACTGAGATCAGTGTTCCTTTTCTCAGTACAAGCTTTACTTTGAAAGATAATCGCGTTCTTTTGAAAGATTATTTATTTCACGAAAGCTTTAATAAGAAACACTAATGCGTTTCATTATAAAGACAAGCAGTTGTTTGCTACGTGTAAAAGCACTGGTAGAACTGAGATCTGTGTTCCTTTTCTCAGGACAAGCTTTACTTTGAAAGTTAATAGCGTTCTTTTGAAAGTTTATTAATTTCAGGAAAGCTTTAGTAAGAAATGCACATGGGTTTCTTTGTAAAGAGAAGCAGTTGTTTGCTACGTGTGAAAGCACTGTTAAAACTGACATGAGTGTTCCTTTTCTCAGTACAAGCTTTACTTTGAAAGATAATCGCGTTCTTTTGAAAGTTTATTAATTTCACGAAAGCTTTAGTAAGAAACGCACATGCCTATCTTTGTAAAGACAAGCAGTTGTTTGCTACGTGTGTAAGCACTGTTAGAACTGAGATGATTGTTTCTTTTCTCAGTACAAGCTTTACTTTGAAAGATAATCGCTTTCTTTTGAAAGATTATTAATTACATGAAAGCTTTAGTAAGAAACGCACATGCGTTTCTTTGTAAAGACAAGCAGTTGTTTGCTATGTGTGAAAGCACTGTTAGAACTGAGATCTGTGTTCATTTTCTCAGGACAAGCTTTACTTTGAAAGTTAATCGCGTTCTTTTGAAAGTTTATTATTTTCACGAAAGCTTTAGTAAGAAAAACTAATGCGTTTCATTATAAAGACAAGCAGTTGTTTGCTACGTGTGCAAGCACTGTTATAACTGAGATCAGTGTTCCTTTTCTCAGTACAAGCTTTACTTTGAAAGATAATCGCGTTCTTTTGAAAGATTATTAATTTCACGAAAGCTTTAGTAAGAAACACTAATGTGTTACATTATAAAGACAAGCAGTTGTTTGCTACGTGTGAAAACACTGTTAGAACTGAGATCAGTGTTCCTTTTCTCAGTACAAGCTTTACTTTGAAAGATAATCGCGTTCTTTGGAAAGTTTATTAATTTCACGAAAGCTTTAGTAAGAAACGCACGTACGTTTCTTTGTAAAGACAAGCAGTTGTTTGCTACGTGTGAAAGCACTGTTACAACTGAGATGAGTATTCCTTTTCTCAGTACAAGCTTTACTTTGGAAGATAATCGCGTTCTTTTGAAAGTTTATTAATTTCACGAAAGCTTTAGTAAGAAACATTAATGCGTTACATTATAAAGACAAGCAGTTTTTTGCTAAGTGTGAAAGCACTGTTAGAACTGAGATCAGTGTTCCTTTTCTCAGTAAAAGCTTTCCTTTGAAATATAATCGCATTCTTTTGAAAGTCTATTTATTTCACGGAAGCTTTAGGATGAAACGCACATGTGTTTATTTGTGAAGACAAGCAGTTGTTTGCTACGTGTGAAAGCACTGTTAGAACTGAGATCAGAGTTGCTTTTCTCAGTACAAGCTTTACTTTGAAAGATAATCGCGTTCTTTTGAAAGTTTATTAATTTCACGAAAGCTTTAGGATGAAACTCACATGTGTTTCTTTCTAAAGACAAGCAGTTGTTTGCTACGTGTGAAAGCACTGTTAGAACTGAGATGAGTGTTCCTTTTCTCAGTACAAGCTTTGCTTTGAAAGATAATCGTGTTCTTTTGAAAGTTACTTAATTTCACGAAAGCGTTTGTAAGAAAGGCACATGCGTTTCTTTGTAAAGAAAAGCAGTTGTTTGCTACGTGTGAAAGCACTGTTAGAACTGAGATGAGTGTTTCTTTTCTCAGTACAAGCTTTACTTTGAAAGATAATCGCGTTCTTTTGTAAGATTATTAATTTCACGAAAGCTTTAGTAAGAAACACTAATGCGTTTCATTATAAAGACAAGCAGTTGTTTGCTACGTGAGAAAGCACTGGTAGAACTGAGATCTGTGTTCCTTTTCTCAGGACAAGCTTTACTTTGAAAGTTAATCGCGTTCTTTTGAAAGTTTATTAATTTCACGAAAGCTTTAGTAAGAAACGCACATGGGTTTCTTTGTAAAGACAAGCAGTTGTTTGCTACATGTGAAAGCACTGTTAGAACTGACATGAGTGTTCCTATTCTCAGTACAAGCTTTACTTTGAAAGATAATCCCGTTCTTTGATAGTTTATTAATTTCACAAAAGCGTTTGTAAGAAAGGCACATGCGTTTCTTTTTAAAGACAAGCAGTTGTTTGCTACGTGTGAAAGCACTGTTAGAACTGTAATGAGTGTTCCTTTTCTAAGTACAAGCTTTACTTTGAAAGATAATCGCGTTCTTTTGAAAGTTTATTAATTTCACGAAAGCTTTAGTAAGAAACGCACATGCGTTTCCTTGTAAAGACAAGCAGTGGTTTGCTACGTGAGAAAGCACTGTTAGAACTGAGATGAGTGTTCCTTTACTCAGTACAATCTTTACTTTGAAAGATAATCGCGTTCCTTTGAAAGTTTATTAATGTCACGAAAGCTTTAGTAAGAAAGGCACATGCGTTTCTTTGTAAAGACAAGCAGTTGTTTCCTACGTGTGAAAGCACGGTTAGAACTGAGATGAGTGTTCCTTTTCTCAGTACAAGCTTTACTTTGAAAGATAATCGCGTTCTTATGAAAGTTTATTAATTTCGCGAAAGCTTTAGGAAGAAACGCATGTGCGTTTCTTTGTAAAGACAAGCAGTTGTTTGCTACGTGTGAAAGCACTGTTAAAACTGAGATGAGTGTTCCTTTACTCAGTACAACTTTACTTTAAAGATAATCGCGTTCTTATGAAAGATTATTAATTTTAGGAAAGCTTTAGTAAGAAACGCACATGTGTTTCTTTGTAAAGACAAGCAGTTGTTTGCTACGTGTGAAAGCACTGATAGAAATGAGATCTGTGTTGCTTTTCTCAGGACAAGCTTTACTTTGAAAGATAATCGCGTTCTTTTGAAAGTTTATTAATTTCACGAAAGCTTTAGTAAGAAATGCACATGCGTTTCTTAGTAAAGACAAGCAGTTGTTTCCTACGTGTGCAAGCACTGTTAGAACTGAGATCAGTGTTCCTTTTATCAGTACAAGCTTTACTTTGAAAGATAATCGCGATCTTTTGAAAGATTATTAATTTCACGAAAGATTTAGTAAGAAACACTAATGTGTTACTTTATAAAGACAAGCAGTTGTTTGCTACGTGTGAAAACACTGTTAGAACTGAGATCGGTGTTCTTTTTCTCAGTACAAGCTTTACTTTGAAAGATAATAGCGTTCTTTTGAAAGTTTATTAATTTCACGAAAGCTTTAGTAAGAAACATTAATGCGTTACATTATAAAGACAAGCAGTTTTTTGCTAAGTGTGAAAGCACTGTTAGAACTGAGATCAGTGTTCCTTTTCTCAGTACAAGTTTTACTTTGAAAGATAATCGCATTCTTTTGAAAGTCTATTTATTTCATGGAAGCTTTAGGATGAAACGCACATGTGTTTCTTTGTGAAGACAAGCAGTTGTTTGCTACGTGTGAAAGACCTGTTAGAACTGAGATGAGTGTTCCTTTTCTCAGTACAAGCTTTACTTTGTAAGATAATCGTGTTCTTTTGAAAGTTTATTAATTTCAGGAAAGCTTTAGTAAGAAACGCACATGCGTTTCTTTGTAATGACAAGCAGTTGTTTGCTATGTGTGAAAGCACTGTTAGAACTGAGATGAGTGTTCCTTTTCTCAGTACAAGTTTTACTTTGAAAGATAATCGCATTCTTTTGAAAGGTTATTAATTTCACGAAAGCTTCAGGAAGAAACGCACATGCGTTTCTTTGTAAAGACAAGCAGTTGTTTGCTACGTGTGAAAGCACTGTTAGAAGTGAGATCAGTGTTCCTTTTCTCAGTACAAGCTTTACTTTGAAAGATAATCGCGTTCTTTTGAAAGATTATTAATTTCACGAAAGCTTTAGTAAGAAACATTAATGCGGTACATTATAAAGACAAGCAGTTTTTTGCTAAGTGTCAAAGCACTGTTAGAACTGAGATCAGTGTTCCTTTTCTCAGTACAAGCTTTCCTTTGAAAGATAATCGTGTTCTTTTGAAAGGTTATTAATTTCACGAATGCTTTAGTAAGAAACGCATATGCCTTTCTTTGTAAAGACAAGCAGTTGTTTGCTACATGTGAAAGCACTGTTAGAACTGAGATGAGTGTTCCTTTTTTCAGTACAATCTTTACTTTGAAAGATAATCGCGTTCCTTTGAAAGTTTATTAATGTCACGAAAGCTTTAGTAAGAAAGGAACATGCGTTTCTTTGTAAAGACAAGCAGTTGTTTCCTACGTGTGAAAGCACTGTTAGAACTGAGATGAGTGTTCCTTTTCTCAGTACAAGCTTTACTTTGAAAGATAATCGCATTCTTATGAAAGTTTATTAATTTCGGGAAAGCTTTAGGAAGAAAGGCACATGCGTTTCTTTGTAAAGACAAGCAGTTGTTTGCTACGTGTGAAAGCACTGTTAGAACTGAGATGAGTGTTCCTTTACTCAGTACAACTTTACTTTAAAGATAATCGCGTTCTTATGAAAGATTATTAATTTCACGAAAGCTTTAGTAAGGAACGCACATGTGTTTCTTTGTAAAGACAAGCAGTTGTTTGCTACGTGTGAAAGCACTGGTAGAAATGAGATCTGTGTTCCTTTTCTCAGGACAAGCTTTACTTTGAAAGTTAATCGCATTCTTTTGAAAGTTTATTATTCTCACGAAAGCTTTAGTAAGAAACACTAATGCGTTTCATTATAAAGACAAGCAGTTGTTTACTACGTGTGAAAGCACTGTTAGAACTGAGATCAGTGTTCATTTTCTCAGTACTAGCTTTGTTTTGAAAGATAATCGCGTTCTTTTAAAAGATTATTAATTTCACGAAAGCTTTAGTAAGAAACATTAATGCGGCACATTATAAACACAAGCAGTTTTTTGCTAAGTGTCAAAGCACTGTTAGAACTGAGATCAGTGTTCCTTTTCTCAGTACAAGCCTTACTTTGCAAGATAATCACGTTCTTTTGAAAGATTATTAATTTCACGAAAGTTTTAGTAAGAAACATTAATGCGGTACATTATAAAGACAAGCAGTTTTTTGCTAAGTGTGAAAGCACTGTTAGAACTGAGATCAGTGTTCCTTTTCTCAGTAAAAGCTTTCCTTTGAAAGATAATCGCATTCTTTTGAAAGTCTATTTAGTTCACGGAAGCTTTAGGATGAAACGCACATGTGTTTCTTTGTGAAGACAAGCAGTTGTGTGCTACGTGTGAAATACCTGTTACAACTGAGATGAGTGTTCCTTTTCTCAGTACAAGCTTTACTTTGTAAGATAATTGTGTTCTTTTGAAAGTTTATTAATTTCAGGAAAGCTTTAGTAAGAAACGCACATGCGTTTCGTTGTAAAGACAAGCAGTTGTTTGCTATGTGTGAAAGCACTGTTAGAACTGAGATGAGTGTTCCTTTTCTCAGTACAAGTTTTACTTTGAAAGATAATCGTATTCTTTTGAAAGGTTATTAATTTCACGAAAGCTTCAGGAAGAAACGCACATGCGTTTCTTTGTGAAGACAAGCAGTTGTTCGCTACGTGTGCAAGCACTGTTAGTACTGACATGAGTGTTGCTTTTCTCAGTACAAGCTTTATTTGAAAGATAATCACGTTCATTTGAAAGATTATTAATTTCACGAAAGCTTTAGTAAGAAACACTAATGCGTTTCATTATAAAGACAAGCAGTTGATTGCTACGTGTGAAAGCACTGTTAGAAGTGAGATCAGTGTTCCTTTTCTCAGTACAAGCTTTACTTTGAAAGATAATCGCGTTCTTTTGAAAGATTATTAATTTCACGAAAGCTTTAGTAAGAAACATTAATGCGGTACATTATAAAAACAAGCAGTTTTTTGCTAAGTGTCAAAGCACTGATAGAACTGAGATCAGTGTTCCTTTTCTCAGTACAAGCTTTCCTTTGAAAGATAATCGTGTTCTTTTGAAAGGTTATTAATTTCACGAATGCTTTAGTAAGAAACGCACATGCCTTTCTTTGTAAAGACAAGCAGTTGTTTGCTACGTGTAAAAGCACTGTTAGAACTGAGATGAGTGTTCCTTTTCTCAGTACAAGCTTTACTTTGAAAGATAATCGCGTTCTTTTGAAAGTCTATTAATTTCACGAAAGCTTTAGTAAGAAATGCACATGCGTTTCTTTGTAAGGACAAACAGTTGTTTGCTACGTGTGTAAGCACTGTTAGAACTGAGATTAGTGTTTCTTTTCTCAGTACAAGCTTTACTTTGAAAGATAATAGCGTTTTTTTGAAAGATTATTAATTACACCAAAGCTTTAGTAAGAAACGCACATTGGTTTCTTTGTAAAGACAAGCAGTTGTTTGCTACGTGTGAAAGCACTGTTAGAACTGAGATCTGTGTTCATTTTCTCAGGACAAGCTTTAATTTGAAAGTTAATCGCGTTCTTTTGAAAGTTTATTATTTTCACGAAAGCTTTAGTAAGAAACACTAATGCGTTTCATTATAAAGACAAGCAGTTGTTTGCTACGTGTGAAAGCACTGTTAGAAGTGAGATCAGTGTTCCTTTTCTCAGTACAAGCTTTACTTTGAAAGATAATCGCATTCTTTTGAAAGTTTATTAATTTCACGAAAGCTTTAGTAAGAAACATTAATGCGTTACATTATAAAGACAAGCAGTTTTTTGCTAAGTGTGAAAGCACTGTTAGAACTGAGATCAGTGTTCCTTTTCTCAGTAAAAGCTTTCCTTTGAAAGATAATCGCATTCTTTTGAAAGTCTATTTATTTCACGGAAGCTTTAGGATGAAACGCACATGTGTTTCTTTGTGAAGACAAGCAGTTGTTTGCTACGTGAGAAAGACCTGTTAGAACTGAGATGAGTGTTCCTTTTCTCAGTACAAGCTTTACTTTGTAAGATAATCGTGTTCTTTTGAAAGTTTATTAATTTCACGAAAGCTTTAGGAAGAAACGCACATGCGTTTCTTTGTAAAGACAAGCAGTTGTTCGCTACGTGTGCAAGCACTGTTAGAATGAGATGAGTGTTGCTTTTCTCAGTACAAGCTTTACTTTGAAAGATAATCACGTTCATTTGAAAGGTTATTAATTTCACGAACGCTTTAGTAAGAAACACTAATGCGTTTCGTTATAAAGACAAGCAGTTGTTTGCTACGTGTGAAAGCACTGTTAGAACTGACATGAGTGTTCCTTTTCTCAGTACAAGCTTTACTTTGAAAGATAATCACGTTCATTTGAAAGATTATTAATTTCACGAAAGCTTTAGTAAGAAACACCAATGCGTTTCATTTTAAAGACAAGCAGTTGTTTGCGACGTGGTAAAGCACTGTTAGAAGTGAGATGAGGGTTCCTTCTCTCAGTACAAGCCTTACTTTGAAAGATAATCGCGTTCTTTTGAAAGTTTATTAATTTCAGGAAAGCTTTAGTAAGAAACGCACTTGGGTTTCTTTGTAAAGACAAGCAGTTGTTTGCTACGTGTGCGAGCACTTTTTGAACTGACATGAGTGTTCCGTTTCTCAGTACAAGCTTTACTTTGAAAGGTAATCGTGTTCTTTTGAAAGTTACTTAATTTCACGAAAGCGTTTGTAAGAAAGGCACATGCGTTTCTTTGTAAAGAAAAGCAGTTGTTTGCTACGTGTGAAAGCACTGTTAGAACTGAGATGAGTGTTTCTTGTCTCAGTACAAGCTTTACTTTGAAAGATAATCGCGTTCTTTTGTAAGATTATTAATTTCACGAAAGCTTTAGTAAGAAACACTAATGCGTTTCTTTGTAAAGACAAGCAGTTGTTTCCTACGTGTGAAAGCACTGTTAGAACTGAGATGAGTGTTCCTTTTCTCAGTACAAGCTTTACTTTGAAAGATAATCGCATTCTTATGAAAGTTTATTAATTTCGGGAAAGCTTTAGGAAGAAAGGCACATGCGTTTCTTTGTAAAGACAAGCAGTTGTTTGCTACGTGTGAAAGCACTGTTAGAACTGAGATGAGTGTTCCTTTACTCAGTACAACTTTACTTTAAAGATAATCGCGTTCTTATGAAAGATTATTAATTTCACGAAAGCTTTAGTAAGGAACGCACATGTGTTTCTTTGTAAAGACAAGCAGTTGTTTGCTACGTGTGAAAGCACTGGTAGAAATGAGATCTGTGTTCCTTTTCTCAGGACAAGCTTTACTTTGAAAGTTAATCGCATTCTTTTGAAAGTTTATTATTCTCACGAAAGCTTTAGTAAGAAACACTAATGCGTTTCATTATAAAGACAAGCAGTTGTTTACTACGTGTGAAAGCACTGTTAGAACTGAGATCAGTGTTCATTTTCTCAGTACTAGCTTTGTTTTGAAAGATAATCGCGTTCTTTTAAAAGATTATTAATTTCACGAAAGCTTTAGTAAGAAACATTAATGCGGCACATTATAAACACAAGCAGTTTTTTGCTAAGTGTCAAAGCACTGTTAGAACTGAGATCAGTGTTCCTTTTCTCAGTACAAGCCTTACTTTGCAAGATAATCACGTTCTTTTGAAAGATTATTAATTTCACGAAAGTTTTAGTAAGAAACATTAATGCGGTACATTATAAAGACAAGCAGTTTTTTGCTAAGTGTGAAAGCACTGTTAGAACTGAGATCAGTGTTCCTTTTCTCAGTAAAAGCTTTCCTTTGAAAGATAATCGCATTCTTTTGAAAGTCTATTTAGTTCACGGAAGCTTTAGGATGAAACGCACATGTGTTTCTTTGTGAAGACAAGCAGTTGTGTGCTACGTGTGAAATACCTGTTACAACTGAGATGAGTGTTCCTTTTCTCAGTACAAGCTTTACTTTGTAAGATAATTGTGTTCTTTTGAAAGTTTATTAATTTCAGGAAAGCTTTAGTAAGAAACGCACATGCGTTTCGTTGTAAAGACAAGCAGTTGTTTGCTATGTGTGAAAGCACTGTTAGAACTGAGATGAGTGTTCCTTTTCTCAGTACAAGTTTTACTTTGAAAGATAATCGTATTCTTTTGAAAGGTTATTAATTTCACGAAAGCTTCAGGAAGAAACGCACATGCGTTTCTTTGTGAAGACAAGCAGTTGTTCGCTACGTGTGCAAGCACTGTTAGTACTGACATGAGTGTTGCTTTTCTCAGTACAAGCTTTATTTGAAAGATAATCACGTTCATTTGAAAGATTATTAATTTCACGAAAGCTTTAGTAAGAAACACTAATGCGTTTCATTATAAAGACAAGCAGTTGATTGCTACGTGTGAAAGCACTGTTAGAAGTGAGATCAGTGTTCCTTTTCTCAGTACAAGCTTTACTTTGAAAGATAATCGCGTTCTTTTGAAAGATTATTAATTTCACGAAAGCTTTAGTAAGAAACATTAATGCGGTACATTATAAAAACAAGCAGTTTTTTGCTAAGTGTCAAAGCACTGATAGAACTGAGATCAGTGTTCCTTTTCTCAGTACAAGCTTTCCTTTGAAAGATAATCGTGTTCTTTTGAAAGGTTATTAATTTCACGAATGCTTTAGTAAGAAACGCACATGCCTTTCTTTGTAAAGACAAGCAGTTGTTTGCTACGTGTAAAAGCACTGTTAGAACTGAGATGAGTGTTCCTTTTCTCAGTACAAGCTTTACTTTGAAAGATAATCGCGTTCTTTTGAAAGTCTATTAATTTCACGAAAGCTTTAGTAAGAAATGCACATGCGTTTCTTTGTAAGGACAAACAGTTGTTTGCTACGTGTGTAAGCACTGTTAGAACTGAGATTAGTGTTTCTTTTCTCAGTACAAGCTTTACTTTGAAAGATAATAGCGTTTTTTTGAAAGATTATTAATTACACCAAAGCTTTAGTAAGAAACGCACATTGGTTTCTTTGTAAAGACAAGCAGTTGTTTGCTACGTGTGAAAGCACTGTTAGAACTGAGATCTGTGTTCATTTTCTCAGGACAAGCTTTAATTTGAAAGTTAATCGCGTTCTTTTGAAAGTTTATTATTTTCACGAAAGCTTTAGTAAGAAACACTAATGCGTTTCATTATAAAGACAAGCAGTTGTTTGCTACGTGTGAAAGCACTGTTAGAAGTGAGATCAGTGTTCCTTTTCTCAGTACAAGCTTTACTTTGAAAGATAATCGCATTCTTTTGAAAGTTTATTAATTTCACGAAAGCTTTAGTAAGAAACATTAATGCGTTACATTATAAAGACAAGCAGTTTTTTGCTAAGTGTGAAAGCACTGTTAGAACTGAGATCAGTGTTCCTTTTCTCAGTAAAAGCTTTCCTTTGAAAGATAATCGCATTCTTTTGAAAGTCTATTTATTTCACGGAAGCTTTAGGATGAAACGCACATGTGTTTCTTTGTGAAGACAAGCAGTTGTTTGCTACGTGAGAAAGACCTGTTAGAACTGAGATGAGTGTTCCTTTTCTCAGTACAAGCTTTACTTTGTAAGATAATCGTGTTCTTTTGAAAGTTTATTAATTTCACGAAAGCTTTAGGAAGAAACGCACATGCGTTTCTTTGTAAAGACAAGCAGTTGTTCGCTACGTGTGCAAGCACTGTTAGAATGAGATGAGTGTTGCTTTTCTCAGTACAAGCTTTACTTTGAAAGATAATCACGTTCATTTGAAAGGTTATTAATTTCACGAACGCTTTAGTAAGAAACACTAATGCGTTTCGTTATAAAGACAAGCAGTTGTTTGCTACGTGTGAAAGCACTGTTAGAACTGACATGAGTGTTCCTTTTCTCAGTACAAGCTTTACTTTGAAAGATAATCACGTTCATTTGAAAGATTATTAATTTCACGAAAGCTTTAGTAAGAAACACCAATGCGTTTCATTTTAAAGACAAGCAGTTGTTTGCGACGTGGTAAAGCACTGTTAGAAGTGAGATGAGGGTTCCTTCTCTCAGTACAAGCCTTACTTTGAAAGATAATCGCGTTCTTTTGAAAGTTTATTAATTTCAGGAAAGCTTTAGTAAGAAACGCACTTGGGTTTCTTTGTAAAGACAAGCAGTTGTTTGCTACGTGTGCGAGCACTTTTTGAACTGACATGAGTGTTCCGTTTCTCAGTACAAGCTTTACTTTGAAAGGTAATCGTGTTCTTTTGAAAGTTACTTAATTTCACGAAAGCGTTTGTAAGAAAGGCACATGCGTTTCTTTGTAAAGAAAAGCAGTTGTTTGCTACGTGTGAAAGCACTGTTAGAACTGAGATGAGTGTTTCTTGTCTCAGTACAAGCTTTACTTTGAAAGATAATCGCGTTCTTTTGTAAGATTATTAATTTCACGAAAGCTTTAGTAAGAAACACTAATGCGTTTCATTATAAAGACAAGCAGTTGTTTGCTACGTGGGAAAGCACTGGTAGAACTGAGATCTGTGTTCTTTTTCTCAGGACAAGCTTTACTTTGAAAGTTAATCGCGTTCTTTTGAAAGTTTATTAATTTCCCGAAAGCTTTAGTAAGAAACGCACATGGGTTTCTTTGTAAAGACAAGCAGTTGTTTGCTACATGTGAAAGCACTGTTAGAACTGACATGAGTGTTCCTTTTCTCAGTACAAGCTTTACTTTGAAAGATAATCGCGTTCTTTTGAAAGTTTATTAATTTCACGAAAGCTTTAGGAAGAAATGCTCATGCGTTTCTTTGTAAAGACAAGCAGTTGTTTACTACGTGTGAAAGCACTGTTAGAACTGAGATGAGTGTTCCTATTCTCAGTACAAGCTTTACTTTGAAAGATAATCCCGTTCTTTGATAGTTTATTAATTTCACAAATGCGTTTGAAAGAAAGGCACATGTGTTTCTTTTTAAAGACAAGCAGTTGTTTGCTACGTGTGAAAGCACTGTTAGAACTGTAATGAGTGTTCCTTTTCTCAGTACAAGCTTTACTTTGAAAGATAATCACGTTCTTTTGAAAGTTTATTAATTTAACGAAAGCTTTAGTAAGAAACGCACATGCGTTTCCTTGTAAAGACAAGCAGTTGTTTGCTACGTGAGAAAGCACTGTTAGAACTGAGATGAGTGTTCCTTTACTCAGTACAATCTTTACTTTGAAAGATAATCGTGTTCCTTTGAAAGTTTATTAATGTCACAAAGCTTTAGTAAAAAAGGCACATGCGTTTCTTTGTAAAGACAAGCAGTTGTATCCTACGTGTGAAAGCACTGTTAGAACTGAGATCAGTGTTCATTTTCTCAGTACTAGCTTTGTTTTGAAAGATAATCGCGTTCTTTTAAAAGATTATTAATTTCACGAAAGCTTTAGTAAGAAACATTAATGCGGTACATTATAAACACAAGCAGTTTTTTGCTAAGTGTCAAAGCACTGTTAGAACTGAGATCAGTGTTCCTTTTCTCAGTACAAGCTTTACTTTGAAAGATAATCGCGTTCTTTTGAAAGATTATTAATTTCACCAAAGCTTTAGTAAGAAACATTAATGCGGTACATTATAAAGACAAGCAGTTTTTTGCTAAGTGTCAAAGCACTGTTAGAACTGAGATCAGTGTTCCTTTTCTAGTTACATGCTTTCCTTTGAAAAATAATCGCGTTCTTTTGAAAGGTTATTAATTTCACGAATGCTTTAGTAAGAAAAGCACATGCCTTTCTTTGTAAAGACAAGCAGTTGTTTGCTACGTGTGAAAGCACTGTTAGAACTGAGATGAGTGTTCCTTTTCTCAGTACAAGCTTTACTTTGAAAGATAATCGCGTTCTTTTGAAAGTTTATAAATTTCACGAAAGCTTTAGTAAGAAATGCACATGCGTTTCTTTGTAAAGACAAGCAGTTGTTTGCTACGTGTGTAAGCACTGTTAGAACTGAGATGAGTGTTTCTTTTCTCAGTAGAAGCTTTACTTTGAAAGATAATAGCGTTTTTTTGAAAGATTATTAATTTCACGAAAGCTTTAGTAAGAAACACTAATGCGTTTCGTTATAAAGACAAGCAGTTGTTTGCTACGTGTGAAAGCACTGTTAGAACTGACATGAGTGTTCCTTTTCTCAGTACAAGCTTTACTTTGAAAGATAATCACGTTCATTTGAAAGATTATTAATTTCACGAAAGCTTTAGTAAGAAACACCAATGCGTTTCATTTTAAAGACAAGCAGTTGTTTGCGACGTGGTAAAGCACTGTTAGAAGTGAGATGAGGGTTCCTTCTCTCAGTACAAGCCTTACTTTGAAAGATAATCGCGTTCTTTTGAAAGTTTATTAATTTCAGGAAAGCTTTAGTAAGAAACGCACTTGGGTTTCTTTGTAAAGACAAGCAGTTGTTTGCTACGTGTGCGAGCACTTTTTGAACTGACATGAGTGTTCCGTTTCTCAGTACAAGCTTTACTTTGAAAGGTAATCGTGTTCTTTTGAAAGTTACTTAATTTCACGAAAGCGTTTGTAAGAAAGGCACATGCGTTTCTTTGTAAAGAAAAGCAGTTGTTTGCTACGTGTGAAAGCACTGTTAGAACTGAGATGAGTGTTTCTTGTCTCAGTACAAGCTTTACTTTGAAAGATAATCGCGTTCTTTTGTAAGATTATTAATTTCACGAAAGCTTTAGTAAGAAACACTAATGCGTTTCATTATAAAGACAAGCAGTTGTTTGCTACGTGGGAAAGCACTGGTAGAACTGAGATCTGTGTTCTTTTTCTCAGGACAAGCTTTACTTTGAAAGTTAATCGCGTTCTTTTGAAAGTTTATTAATTTCCCGAAAGCTTTAGTAAGAAACGCACATGGGTTTCTTTGTAAAGACAAGCAGTTGTTTGCTACATGTGAAAGCACTGTTAGAACTGACATGAGTGTTCCTTTTCTCAGTACAAGCTTTACTTTGAAAGATAATCGCGTTCTTTTGAAAGTTTATTAATTTCACGAAAGCTTTAGGAAGAAATGCTCATGCGTTTCTTTGTAAAGACAAGCAGTTGTTTACTACGTGTGAAAGCACTGTTAGAACTGAGATGAGTGTTCCTATTCTCAGTACAAGCTTTACTTTGAAAGATAATCCCGTTCTTTGATAGTTTATTAATTTCACAAATGCGTTTGAAAGAAAGGCACATGTGTTTCTTTTTAAAGACAAGCAGTTGTTTGCTACGTGTGAAAGCACTGTTAGAACTGTAATGAGTGTTCCTTTTCTCAGTACAAGCTTTACTTTGAAAGATAATCACGTTCTTTTGAAAGTTTATTAATTTAACGAAAGCTTTAGTAAGAAACGCACATGCGTTTCCTTGTAAAGACAAGCAGTTGTTTGCTACGTGAGAAAGCACTGTTAGAACTGAGATGAGTGTTCCTTTACTCAGTACAATCTTTACTTTGAAAGATAATCGTGTTCCTTTGAAAGTTTATTAATGTCACAAAGCTTTAGTAAAAAAGGCACATGCGTTTCTTTGTAAAGACAAGCAGTTGTATCCTACGTGTGAAAGCACTGTTAGAACTGAGATCAGTGTTCATTTTCTCAGTACTAGCTTTGTTTTGAAAGATAATCGCGTTCTTTTAAAAGATTATTAATTTCACGAAAGCTTTAGTAAGAAACATTAATGCGGTACATTATAAACACAAGCAGTTTTTTGCTAAGTGTCAAAGCACTGTTAGAACTGAGATCAGTGTTCCTTTTCTCAGTACAAGCTTTACTTTGAAAGATAATCGCGTTCTTTTGAAAGATTATTAATTTCACCAAAGCTTTAGTAAGAAACATTAATGCGGTACATTATAAAGACAAGCAGTTTTTTGCTAAGTGTCAAAGCACTGTTAGAACTGAGATCAGTGTTCCTTTTCTAGTTACATGCTTTCCTTTGAAAAATAATCGCGTTCTTTTGAAAGGTTATTAATTTCACGAATGCTTTAGTAAGAAAAGCACATGCCTTTCTTTGTAAAGACAAGCAGTTGTTTGCTACGTGTGAAAGCACTGTTAGAACTGAGATGAGTGTTCCTTTTCTCAGTACAAGCTTTACTTTGAAAGATAATCGCGTTCTTTTGAAAGTTTATAAATTTCACGAAAGCTTTAGTAAGAAATGCACATGCGTTTCTTTGTAAAGACAAGCAGTTGTTTGCTACGTGTGTAAGCACTGTTAGAACTGAGATGAGTGTTTCTTTTCTCAGTAGAAGCTTTACTTTGAAAGATAATAGCGTTTTTTTGAAAGATTATTAATTTCACGAAAGCTTTAGTAAGAAACACTAATGCGTTTCGTTATAAAGACAAGCAGTTGTTTGCTACGTGTGAAAGCACTGTTAGAACTGACATGAGTGTTCCTTTTCTCAGTACAAGCTTTACTTTGAAAGATAATCACGTTCATTTGAAAGATTATTAATTTCACGAAAGCTTTAGTAAGAAACACCAATGCGTTTCATTTTAAAGACAAGCAGTTGTTTGCGACGTGGTAAAGCACTGTTAGAAGTGAGATGAGGGTTCCTTCTCTCAGTACAAGCCTTACTTTGAAAGATAATCGCGTTCTTTTGAAAGTTTATTAATTTCAGGAAAGCTTTAGTAAGAAACGCACTTGGGTTTCTTTGTAAAGACAAGCAGTTGTTTGCTACGTGTGCGAGCACTTTTTGAACTGACATGAGTGTTCCGTTTCTCAGTACAAGCTTTACTTTGAAAGGTAATCGTGTTCTTTTGAAAGTTACTTAATTTCACGAAAGCGTTTGTAAGAAAGGCACATGCGTTTCTTTGTAAAGAAAAGCAGTTGTTTGCTACGTGTGAAAGCACTGTTAGAACTGAGATGAGTGTTTCTTGTCTCAGTACAAGCTTTACTTTGAAAGATAATCGCGTTCTTTTGTAAGATTATTAATTTCACGAAAGCTTTAGTAAGAAACACTAATGCGTTTCATTATAAAGACAAGCAGTTGTTTGCTACGTGGGAAAGCACTGGTAGAACTGAGATCTGTGTTCTTTTTCTCAGGACAAGCTTTACTTTGAAAGTTAATCGCGTTCTTTTGAAAGTTTATTAATTTCCCGAAAGCTTTAGTAAGAAACGCACATGGGTTTCTTTGTAAAGACAAGCAGTTGTTTGCTACATGTGAAAGCACTGTTAGAACTGACATGAGTGTTCCTTTTCTCAGTACAAGCTTTACTTTGAAAGATAATCGCGTTCTTTTGAAAGTTTATTAATTTCACGAAAGCTTTAGGAAGAAATGCTCATGCGTTTCTTTGTAAAGACAAGCAGTTGTTTACTACGTGTGAAAGCACTGTTAGAACTGAGATGAGTGTTCCTATTCTCAGTACAAGCTTTACTTTGAAAGATAATCCCGTTCTTTGATAGTTTATTAATTTCACAAATGCGTTTGAAAGAAAGGCACATGTGTTTCTTTTTAAAGACAAGCAGTTGTTTGCTACGTGTGAAAGCACTGTTAGAACTGTAATGAGTGTTCCTTTTCTCAGTACAAGCTTTACTTTGAAAGATAATCACGTTCTTTTGAAAGTTTATTAATTTAACGAAAGCTTTAGTAAGAAACGCACATGCGTTTCCTTGTAAAGACAAGCAGTTGTTTGCTACGTGAGAAAGCACTGTTAGAACTGAGATGAGTGTTCCTTTACTCAGTACAATCTTTACTTTGAAAGATAATCGTGTTCCTTTGAAAGTTTATTAATGTCACAAAGCTTTAGTAAAAAAGGCACATGCGTTTCTTTGTAAAGACAAGCAGTTGTATCCTACGTGTGAAAGCACTGTTAGAACTGAGATCAGTGTTCATTTTCTCAGTACTAGCTTTGTTTTGAAAGATAATCGCGTTCTTTTAAAAGATTATTAATTTCACGAAAGCTTTAGTAAGAAACATTAATGCGGTACATTATAAACACAAGCAGTTTTTTGCTAAGTGTCAAAGCACTGTTAGAACTGAGATCAGTGTTCCTTTTCTCAGTACAAGCTTTACTTTGAAAGATAATCGCGTTCTTTTGAAAGATTATTAATTTCACCAAAGCTTTAGTAAGAAACATTAATGCGGTACATTATAAAGACAAGCAGTTTTTTGCTAAGTGTCAAAGCACTGTTAGAACTGAGATCAGTGTTCCTTTTCTAGTTACATGCTTTCCTTTGAAAAATAATCGCGTTCTTTTGAAAGGTTATTAATTTCACGAATGCTTTAGTAAGAAAAGCACATGCCTTTCTTTGTAAAGACAAGCAGTTGTTTGCTACGTGTGAAAGCACTGTTAGAACTGAGATGAGTGTTCCTTTTCTCAGTACAAGCTTTACTTTGAAAGATAATCGCGTTCTTTTGAAAGTTTATAAATTTCACGAAAGCTTTAGTAAGAAATGCACATGCGTTTCTTTGTAAAGACAAGCAGTTGTTTGCTACGTGTGTAAGCACTGTTAGAACTGAGATGAGTGTTTCTTTTCTCAGTAGAAGCTTTACTTTGAAAGATAATAGCGTTTTTTTGAAAGATTATTAATTTCACGAAAGCTTTAGTAAGAAACGCACGTGTGTTTCTTTGTAAAGACAAGCAGTTGTTTGATACGTGTGAAAGCACTGGTAGAAATGAGATCTGTGTTCCTTTTCTCAGGACAAGCTTTACTTTGAAAGTTAATCGCATTCTTTTGAAAGTTTATTATTTTCACGAAAGCTTTAGTAAGAAACATTAATGCGTTTCATTATAAAGACAAGCAGTTGTTTACTACGTGTGAAAGCACTGTTAGAACTGAGATCAGTGTTCATTTTCTCAGTACTAGCTTTGTTTTGAAAGATAATCGCGTTCTTTTAAAGGATTATTAATTTCACGAAAGCTTTAGTAAGAAACATTAATGCGGTACATTATAAACACAAGCAGTTTTTTGCTAAGTGTCAAAGCACTGTTAGAACTGAGATCAGTGTTCCTTTTCTCAGTACAAGCTTTACTTAGAAAGATAATCGCGTTCTTTTGAAAGATTATTAATTTCACGAAAGCTTTAGTAAGAAACATTAATGCGGTACATTATAAAGACAAGCAGTTTTTTGCTAAGTGTCAAAGCACTGTTAGAACTGAGATCAGTGTTCCTTTTCTAGTTACAAGCTTTCCTTTGAAAGATAATCGCGTTCTTTTGAAAGGTTATTAATTTCACGAATGCTTTAGTAAGAAACGCACATGCCTTTCTTTGTAAAGACAAGCAGTTGTTTGCTACGTGTGAAAGCACTGTTAGAACTGAGATTAGTGTTCCTTTTCTCAGTACAAGCTTTACTTTGAAAGGTAATCGCGTTCTTTTGAAAGTTTATTAATTTCACGAAAGCTTTAGTAAGAAATGCACATGCGTTTCTTTGTAAAGACAAGCAGTTGTTTGCTACGTGTGTAAGCACTGTTAGAACTGAGATGAGTGTTTCTTTTCTCAGTACAAGCTTTACTTTGAAAGATAATAGCGTTTTTTTGAAAGATTATTAATTACACGAAAGCTTTAGTAAGAAACGCACATGCGTTTCTTTGTAAAGACAAGCAGTTGTTTGCTACGTGTGAAAGCACTGGTAGAACTGAGATCTGTGTTCATTTTCTCAGGACAAGCTTTAATTTGAAAGTTAATCGCGTTCTTTGAAAGTTTATTATTTTCACGAAAGCTTTAGTAAGAAACACTAATGCGTTTCTTTTTAAAGACAAGCAGTTGTTTGCTACGTGTGAAAGCACTGTTAGAACTGAGATCAGTGTTCCTTTTCTCAGTACAAGCTTTACTTTGAAAGATAATCGCGATCTTTTGAAAGATTATTAATTTCACGAAAGCTTTAGTAAGAAACACTAATGTGTTACATTATAAAGACAAGCAGCTGTTTGCTACGTGTGAAAACACTGTTAGAACTGAGATCGGTGTTCCTTTTCTCAGTACAAGTTTACTTTGAAAGATAATCGCGTTCTTTGGAAAGTTTATTAATTTCACGAAAGCTTTAGTAAGAAATGCACGTACGTTTCTTTGTAAAGACACGCAGTTTTTTGCTACGTGTGAAAGCACTGTTACAACTGAGATGAGTGTTCCTTTTCTCATTACAAGCTTTACTTTGAAAGATAATCGCGTTCTTTTGAAAGTTTATTAATTTCACGAAAGCTTTAGTAAGAAACATTAATGCGTTACATTATAAAGACAAGCAGTTTTTTGCTAAGTGTGAAAGCACTGTTAGAACTGAGATCAGTGTTCCTTTTCTCAGTAAAAGCTTTCCTTTGAAAGATAATCGCATTCTTTTGAAAGTCTATTTATTTCACGGAAGCTTTAGGATGAAACGCACATGTGTTTCTTTGTGAAGACAAGCAGTAGTTTGCTACGTGTGAAAGACCTGTTAGAACTGAGATGAGTGTTCCTTTTCTCAGTACAAGCTTTACTTTGTAAGATAATCGTGTTCTTTTGAAAGTTTATTAATTTCAGGAAAGCTTTAGTAAGAAACGCACATGCGTTTCTTTGTAAAGACAAGCAGTTGTTTGCTATGTGTGAAAGCACTGTTAGAACTGAGATGAGTGTTCCTTTTCTCAGTACAAGTTTTACTTTGAAAGATAATCGCATTCTTTTGAAAGGTTATTAATTTCACGAAAGCTTCAGTAAGAAACGCACATGCGTTTCTTTGTAAAGACAAGCAGTTGTTCGCTACGTGTACAAGCACTGTTAGAACTGACATGAGCGTTGTTTTTCTCAGTACAAGCTTTACTTTGAAAGATAATCACGTTCATTTGAAAGATTATTAATTTCACGAAAGCTTTAGTAAGAAACACTAATGCGTTTCATTATAAAGACAAGCAGTTGTTTGCTACGTGTGAAAGCACTGTTAGAAGTGAGATCAGTGTTCCTTTTCTCAGTACAAGCTTTACTTTGAAAGATAATAGCGTTCTTTTGAAAGATTATTAATTTCACGAAAGCTTTAGTAAGAAACATTAATGCGGTACATTATAAAGACAAGAAGTTTTTTGCTAAGTGTCAAAGCACTGTTAGAACTGAGATCAGTGTTCCTTTTCTCAGTACAAGCTTTACTTTGAAAGATAATCCCGTTCTTTTGAAAGTTTATTAATTTCACGAATGCTTTAGTAAGAAACGCACATGCCTTTCTTTGTAAAGACAAGCAGTTGTTTGCTACGTGTGTAAACACTGTTAGAACTGAGATGAGTGTTTCTTTTCTCAGTACAAGCTTTATTTTGAAAGATAATAGCGTATTTTTGAAAGATTATTAATTACACGAAAGCTTTAGTAAGAAACGCACATGCGTTTCTTTTAAAGACAAGCAGTTGTTTGCTACGTGTGAAAGCACTGGTAGAACTGAGATCTGTGTTCATTTTCTCAGGACAAGCTTTACTTTGAAAGTTAATCGCGTTCTTTTGAAAGTTTATTATTTTCACGAAAGCTTTAGTAAGAAACACTGATGCGTTTCATTATAAAGACAAGCAGTTGTTTGCTACGTCTGAAAGCACTGTTAGAACTGAGATCAGTGTTCCTTTTCTCAGTACAAGCTTTACTTTGAAAGATAATTGCGTTCTTTTGAAAGATTATTAATTTCACGAAAGCTTTAGTAAGAAACACTAATGTGTTACATTATAAAGACAAGCAGCTGTTTGCTACGTGTGAAAACACTGTTAGAACTGAGATCGGTGTTCCTTTTCTCAGTACAAGCTTTACTTTGAAAGATAATCGCGTTCTTTGGAAAGTTTATTAATTTCACGAAAGCTTTTGTAAGAAATGCACGTACGTTTCTTTGTAAAGACACACAGTTTTTTGCTACGTGTGAAAGCACTGTTACAACTGAGATGAGTGTTCCTTTTCTCATTACAAGCTTTACTTTGAAAGATAATCGCGTTCTTTTGAAAGTTTATTAATTTCACGAAAGCTTTAGTAAGAAACATTAATGCGTTACATTATAAAGACAAGCAGTTTTTTGCTAAGTGTGAAAGCACTGTTAGAACTGAGATCAGTGTTCCTTTTCTCAGTAAAAGCTTTCCTTTGAAAGATAATCGCATTCTTTTGAAAGTCTATTCATTTCACGGAAACTTTAGGATGAAGCGCACATGTGTTTCTTTGTGAAGACAAGCAGTTGTTTGCTACGTGAGAAAGACCTGTTAGAACTGAGATGAGTGTTCCTTTTCTCAGTACAAGCTTTACTTTGTAAGATAATCGTGTTCTTTTGAAAGTTTATTAATTTCAGGAAAGCTTTAGTAAGAAACGCACATGCGTTTCTTTGTAAAGACAAGCAGTTGTTTGCTATGTGTGAAAGCACTGTTAGAACTGAGATGAGTGTTCCTTTTCTCAGTACAAGTTTTACTTTGAAAGATAATCGCATTCTTTTGAAAGGTTATTAATTTCACGAAAGCTTTAGGAAGAAACGCACATGCGTTTCTTTGTAAAGACAAGTAGTTGTTCGCTACGTGTGCAAGCACTGTTAGAATGAGATGAGTGTTGCTTTTCTCAGTACAAGCTTTACTTTGAAAGATAATCACGTTCATTTGAAAGGTTATTAATTTCACGAAAGCTTTAGTAAGAAACACTAATGCGTTTCGTTATAAAGACAAGCAGTTGTTTGCTACGTGTGAAAGCACTGTTAGAACTGACATGAGTGTTCCTTTTCTCAGTACAAGCTTTACTTTGAAAGATAATCACGTTCATTTGAAAGATTATTAATTTCACGAAAGCTTTAGTAAGAAACACCAATGCGTTTCATTTTAAAGACAAGCAGTTGTTTGCTACGTGTGAAAGCACTGTTAGAACTGAGATGAGTGTTCCTTTTCACAGTACAAGCTTTACTTTGAAAGATAATCGCGTTCTTTTGAAAGTTTATAAATTTCACGAAAGCTTTAGTAAGAAATGCACATGCGTTTCTTTGTAAAGACAAGCAGTTGTTTGCTACGTGTGTAAGCACTGTTAGAACTGAGATGAGTGTTTCTTTTCTCAGTAGAAGCTTTACTTTGAAAGATAATAGCGTTTTTTTGAAAGATTATTAATTTCACGAAAGCTTTAGTAAGAAACGCACGTGTGTTTCTTTGTAAAGACAAGCAGTTGTTTGATACGTGTGAAAGCACTGGTAGAAATGAGATCTGTGTTCCTTTTCTCAGGACAAGCTTTACTTTGAAAGTTAATCGCATTCTTTTGAAAGTTTATTATTTTCACGAAAGCTTTAGTAAGAAACATTAATGCGTTTCATTATAAAGACAAGCAGTTGTTTACTACGTGTGAAAGCACTGTTAGAACTGAGATCAGTGTTCATTTTCTCAGTACTAGCTTTGTTTTGAAAGATAATCGCGTTCTTTTAAAGGATTATTAATTTCAGGAAAGCTTTAGTAAGAAACGCACTTGGGTTTCTTTGTAAAGACAAGCAGTTGTTTGCTACGTGTGCGAGCACTTTTTGAACTGACATGAGTGTTCCGTTTCTCAGTACAAGCTTTACTTTGAAAGGTAATCGTGTTCTTTTGAAAGTTACTTAATTTCACGAAAGCGTTTGTAAGAAAGGCACATGCGTTTCTTTGTAAAGAAAAGCAGTTGTTTGCTACGTGTGAAAGCACTGTTAGAACTGAGATGAGTGTTTCTTTTCTCAGTACAAGCTTTACTTTGAAAGATAATCGCGTTCTTTTGTAAGATTATTAATTTCACGAAAGCTTTAGTAAGAAACACTAATGCGTTTCATTATAAAGACAAGCAGTTGTTTGCTACGTGGGAAAGCACTGGTAGAACTGAGATCTGTGTTCTTTTTCTCAGGACAAGCTTTACTTTGAAAGTTAATCGCGTTCTTTTGAAAGTTTATTAATTTCCCGAAAGCTTTAGTAAGAAACGCACATGGGTTTCTTTGTAAAGACAAGCAGTTGTTTGCTACATGTGAAAGCACTGTTAGAACTGACATGAGTGTTCCTTTTCTCAGTACAAGCTTTACTTTGAAAGATAATCGCGTTCTTTTGAAAGTTTATTAATTTCACGAAAGCTTTAGGAAGAAATGCTCATGCGTTTCTTTGTAAAGACAAGCAGTTGTTTACTACGTGTGAAAGCACTGTTAGAACTGAGATGCGTGTTCCTATTCTCAGTACAAGCTTTACTTTGAAAGATTATCCCGTTCTTTGATAGTTTATTAATTTCACAAATGCGTTTGTAAGAAAGGCACATGCGTTTCTTTTTAAAGACAAGCAGTTGTTTGCTACGTGTGAAAGCACTGTTAGAACTGAGATGAGTGTTCCTTTTCTCAGTACAAGCTTTACTTTGAAAGATAATCACGTTCTTTTGAAAGTTTATTAATTTCACGAAAGCTTTAGTAAGAAACGCACATGCGTTTCCTTGTAAAGACAAGCGGTTGTTTGCTACGTGAGAAAGCACTGTTAGAACTGAGATGAGTGTTCCTTTACTCAGTACAATCTTTACTTTGAAAGATAATCGCGTTCCTTTGAAAGTTTATTAATGTCACGAAAGCTTTAGTAAGAAAGGCACATGCGTTTCTTTGTAAAGACAAGCAGTTGTATCCTACGTGTGAAAGCACTGTTAGAACTGAGATCAGTGTTCATTTTCTCAGTACTAGCTTTGTTTTGAAAGATAATCGCGTTCTTTTAAAAGATTATTAATTTCACGAAAGCTTTAGTAAGAAACATTAATGCGGTACATTATAAACACAAGCAGTTTTTTGCTAAGTGTCAAAGCACTGTTAGAACTGAGATCAGTGTTCCTTTTCTCAGTACAAGCTTTACTTTGAAAGATAATCGCGTTCTTTTGAAAGATTATTAATTTCACCAAAGCTTTAGTAAGAAACATTAATGCGGTACATTATAAAGACAAGAAGTTTTTTGCTAAGAGTCAAAGCACTGTTAGAACTGAGATCAGTGTTCCTTTTCTAGTTACATGCTTTCCTTTGAAAAATAATCGTGTTCTTTTGAAAGGTTATTAATTTCACGAATGCTTTAGTAAGAAAAGCACATGCCTTTCTTTGTAAAGACAAGCAGTTGTTTGCTACGTGTGAAAGCACTGTTAGAACTGAGATGAGTGTTCCTTTTCACAGTACAAGCTTTACTTTGAAAGATAATCGCGTTCTTTTGAAAGTTTATAAATTTCACGAAAGCTTTAGTAAGAAATGCACATGCGTTTCTTTGTAAAGACAAGCAGTTGTTTGCTACGTGTGTAAGCACTGTTAGAACTGAGATGAGTGTTTCTTTTCTCAGTAGAAGCTTTACTTTGAAAGATAATAGCGTTTTTTTGAAAGATTATTAATTTCACGAAAGCTTTAGTAAGAAACGCACGTGTGTTTCTTTGTAAAGACAAGCAGTTGTTTGATACGTGTGAAAGCACTGGTAGAAATGAGATCTGTGTTCCTTTTCTCAGGACAAGCTTTACTTTGAAAGTTAATCGCATTCTTTTGAAAGTTTATTATTTTCACGAAAGCTTTAGTAAGAAACATTAATGCGTTTCATTATAAAGACAAGCAGTTGTTTACTACGTGTGAAAGCACTGTTAGAACTGAGATCAGTGTTCATTTTCTCAGTACTAGCTTTGTTTTGAAAGATAATCGCGTTCTTTTAAAGGATTATTAATTTCACGAAAGCTTTAGTAAGAAACATTAATGCGGTACATTATAAACACAAGCAGTTTTTTGCTAAGTGTCAAAGCACTGTTAGAACTGAGATCAGTGTTCCTTTTCTCAGTACAAGCTTTACTTAGAAAGATAATCGCGTTCTTTTGAAAGATTATTAATTTCACGAAAGCTTTAGTAAGAAACATTAATGCGGTACATTATAAAGACAAGCAGTTTTTTGCTAAGTGTCAAAGCACTGTTAGAACTGAGATCAGTGTTCCTTTTCTAGTTACAAGCTTTCCTTTGAAAGATAATCGCGTTCTTTTGAAAGTTTATTAATTTCACGAAAGCTTTAGTAAGAAATGCACATGCGTTTCTTTGTAAAGACAAGCAGTTGTTTGCTACGTGTGTAAGCACTGTTAGAACTAAGTGTTTCTTTTCTCAGTACAAGCTTTACTTTGAAAGATAATAGCGTTTTTTTGAAAGATTATTAATTACACGAAAGCTTTAGTAAGAAACGCTCATGCGTTTCTTTGTAAAGACAAGCAGTTGTTTGCTACGTGTGAAAGCACTGGTAGAACTGAGATCTGTGTTCATTTTCTCAGGACAAGCTTTAATTTGAAAGTTAATCGCGTTCTTTTGAAAGTTTATTATTTTCACGAAAGCTTTAGTAAGAAACACTAATGCGTTTCATTATAAAGACAAGCAGTTGTTTGCTACGTGTGAAAGCACTGTTAGAACTGAGATCAGTGTTCCTTTTCTCAGTACAAGCTTTACTTTGAAAGATAATCGCGATCTTTTGAAAGATTATTAATTTCACGAAAGCTTTAGTAAGAAACACTAATGTGTTACATTATAAAGACAAGCAGCTGTTTGCTACGTGTGAAAACACTGTTAGAACTGAGATCGGTGCTCCTTTTCTCAGTACAAGTTTACTTTGAAAGATAATCGCGTTCTTTGGAAAGTTTATTAATTTCACGAAAGCTTTAGTAAGAAATGCACGTACGTTTCTTTGTAAAGACACGCAGTTTTTTGCTACGTGTGAAAGCACTGTTACAACTGAGATGAGTGTTCCTTTTCTCATTACAAGCTTTACTTTGAAAGATAATAGCGTTCTTTTGAAAGTTTATTAATTTCACGAAAGCTTTAGTAAGAAACATTAATGCGTTACATTATAAAGACAAGCAGTTTTTTGCTAAGTGTGAAAGCACTGTTAGAACTGAGATCAGTGTTCCTTTTCTCAGTAAAAGCTTTCCTTTGAAAGATAATCGCATTCTTTTGAAAGTCTATTTATTTCACGGAAGCTTTAGGATGAAACGCACATGTGTTTCTTTGTGAAGACAAGCAGTTGTTTGCTACGTGTGAAAGACCTGTTAGAACTGAGATGAGTGTTCCTTTTCTCAGTACAAGCTTTACTTTGTAAGATAATCGTGTTCTTTTGAAAGTTTATTAATTTCAGGAAAGCTTTAGTAAGAAACGCACATGCGTTTCTTTGTAAAGACAAGCAGTTGTTTGCTATGTGTGAAAGCACTGTTAGAACTGAGATGAGTGTTCCTTTTCTCAGTACAAGTTTTACTTTGAAAGATAATCGCATTCTGTTGAAAGGTTATTAATTTCACGAAAGCTTCAGGAAGAAACGCACATGCGTTTCTTTGTAAAGACAAGCAGTTGTTCGCTACGTGTACAAGCACTGTTAGAACTGACATGAGTGTTGTTTTTCTCAGTACAAGCTTTACTTTGAAAGATAATCACGTTCATTTGAAAGATTATTAATTTCACGAAAGCTTTAGTAAGAAACACCAATGCGTTTCATTTTAAAGACAAGCAGTTGTTTGCGACGTGGTAAAGCACTGTTAGAAGTGAGATGAGGGTTCCTTCTCTCAGTACAAGCCTTACTTTGAAAGATAATCGCGTTCTTTTGAAAGTTTATTAATTTCAGGAAAGCTTTAGTAAGAAACGCACTTGGGTTTCTTTGTAAAGACAAGCAGTTGTTTGCTACGTGTGCGAGCACTTTTTGAACTGACATGAGTGTTCCGTTTCTCAGTACAAGCTTTACTTTGAAAGGTAATCGTGTTCTTTTGAAAGTTACTTAATTTCACGAAAGCGTTTGTAAGAAAGGCACATGCGTTTCTTTGTAAAGAAAAGCAGTTGTTTGCTACGTGTGAAAGCACTGTTAGAACTGAGATGAGTGTTTCTTTTCTCAGTACAAGCTTTACTTTGAAAGATAATCGCGTTCTTTTGTAAGATTATTAATTTCACGAAAGCTTTAGTAAGAAACACTAATGCGTTTCATTATAAAGACAAGCAGTTGTTTGCTACGTGGGAAAGCACTGGTAGAACTGAGATCTGTGTTCTTTTTCTCAGGACAAGCTTTACTTTGAAAGTTAATCGCGTTCTTTTGAAAGTTTATTAATTTCCCGAAAGCTTTAGTAAGAAACGCACATGGGTTTCTTTGTAAAGACAAGCAGTTGTTTGCTACATGTGAAAGCACTGTTAGAACTGACATGAGTGTTCCTTTTCTCAGTACAAGCTTTACTTTGAAAGATAATCGCGTTCTTTTGAAAGTTTATTAATTTCACGAAAGCTTTAGGAAGAAATGCTCATGCGTTTCTTTGTAAAGACAAGCAGTTGTTTACTACGTGTGAAAGCACTGTTAGAACTGAGATGCGTGTTCCTATTCTCAGTACAAGCTTTACTTTGAAAGATTATCCCGTTCTTTGATAGTTTATTAATTTCACAAATGCGTTTGTAAGAAAGGCACATGCGTTTCTTTTTAAAGACAAGCAGTTGTTTGCTACGTGTGAAAGCACTGTTAGAACTGAGATGAGTGTTCCTTTTCTCAGTACAAGCTTTACTTTGAAAGATAATCACGTTCTTTTGAAAGTTTATTAATTTCACGAAAGCTTTAGTAAGAAACGCACATGCGTTTCCTTGTAAAGACAAGCGGTTGTTTGCTACGTGAGAAAGCACTGTTAGAACTGAGATGAGTGTTCCTTTACTCAGTACAATCTTTACTTTGAAAGATAATCGCGTTCCTTTGAAAGTTTATTAATGTCACGAAAGCTTTAGTAAGAAAGGCACATGCGTTTCTTTGTAAAGACAAGCAGTTGTATCCTACGTGTGAAAGCACTGTTAGAACTGAGATCAGTGTTCATTTTCTCAGTACTAGCTTTGTTTTGAAAGATAATCGCGTTCTTTTAAAAGATTATTAATTTCACGAAAGCTTTAGTAAGAAACATTAATGCGGTACATTATAAACACAAGCAGTTTTTTGCTAAGTGTCAAAGCACTGTTAGAACTGAGATCAGTGTTCCTTTTCTCAGTACAAGCTTTACTTTGAAAGATAATCGCGTTCTTTTGAAAGATTATTAATTTCACCAAAGCTTTAGTAAGAAACATTAATGCGGTACATTATAAAGACAAGCAGTTTTTTGCTAAGAGTCAAAGCACTGTTAGAACTGAGATCAGTGTTCCTTTTCTAGTTACATGCTTTCCTTTGAAAAATAATCGTGTTCTTTTGAAAGGTTATTAATTTCACGAATGCTTTAGTAAGAAAAGCACATGCCTTTCTTTGTAAAGACAAGCAGTTGTTTGCTACGTGTGAAAGCACTGTTAGAACTGAGATGAGTGTTCCTTTTCACAGTACAAGCTTTACTTTGAAAGATAATCGCGTTCTTTTGAAAGTTTATAAATTTCACGAAAGCTTTAGTAAGAAATGCACATGCGTTTCTTTGTAAAGACAAGCAGTTGTTTGCTACGTGTGTAAGCACTGTTAGAACTGAGATGAGTGTTTCTTTTCTCAGTAGAAGCTTTACTTTGAAAGATAATAGCGTTTTTTTGAAAGATTATCAATTTCACGAAAGCTTTAGTAAGAAACGCACGTGTGTTTCTTTGTAAAGACAAGCAGTTGTTTGATACGTGTGAAAGCACTGGTAGAAATGAGATCTGTGTTCCTTTTCTCAGGACAAGCTTTACTTTGAAAGTTAATCGCATTCTTTTGAAAGTTTATTATTTTCACGAAAGCTTTAGTAAGAAACATTAATGCGTTTCATTATAAAGACAAGCAGTTGTTTACTACGTGTGAAAGCACTGTTAGGCCGGGCGGTGGTGGCGCACGCCTTTAATCCCAGCACTTGGGAGGCAGAGGCAGGCGGATCTCTGTGAGTTCGAGACCAGCCTGGTCTACAAGAGCTAGTTCCAGGACAGGCTCCAAAACCACAGAGAAACCCTGTCTCGAAAAAACCAAAAAAAAAAAAAAAAAAAAAAAAAAAAAAAAAAAAAAAAAAAAGAAAAGAAAGCACTGTTAGAACTGAGATCAGTGTTCATTTTCTCAGTACTAGCTTTGTTTTGAAAGATAATCGCGTTCTTTTAAAGGATTATTAATTTCACGAAAGCTTTAGTAAGAAACATTAATGCGGTACATTATAAACACAAGCAGTTTTTTGCTAAGTGTCAAAGCACTGTTAGAACTGAGATCAGTGTTCCTTTTCTCAGTACAAGCTTTACTTAGAAAGATAATCGCGTTCTTTTGAAAGATTATTAATTTCACCAAAGCTTTAGTAAGAAACATTAATGCGGTACATTATAAAGACAAGCAGTTTTTTGCTAAGTGTCAAAGCACTGTTAGAACTGAGATCAGTGTTCCTTTTCTAGTTACAAGCTTTCCTTTGAAAGATAATCGCGTTCTTTTGAAAGTTTATTAATTTCACGAAAGCTTTAGTAAGAAATGCACATGCGTTTCTTTGTAAAGACAAGCAGTTGTTTGCTACGTGTGTAAGCACTGTTAGAACTGAGTGTTTCTTTTCTCAGTACAAGCTTTACTTTGAAAGATAATAGCGTTTTTTTGAAAGATTATTAATTACACGAAAGCTTTAGTAAGAAACGCTCATGCGTTTCTTTGTAAAGACAAGCAGTTGTTTGCTACGTGTGAAAGCACTGGTAGAACTGAGATCTGTGTTCATTTTCTCAGGACAAGCTTTAATTTGAAAGTTAATCGCGTTCTTTTGAAAGTTTATTATTTTCACGAAAGCTTTAGTAAGAAACACTAATGCGTTTCATTATAAAGACAAGCAGTTGTTTGCTACGTGTGAAAGCACTGTTAGAACTGAGATCAGTGTTCCTTTTCTCAGTACAAGCTTTACTTTGAAAGATAATCACGATCTTTTGAAAGATTATTAATTTCACGAAAGCTTTAGTAAGAAACACTAATGTGTTACATTATAAAGACAAGCAGCTGTTTGCTACGTGTGAAAACACTGTTAGAACTGAGATCGGTGTTCCTTTTCTCAGTACAAGTTTACTTTGAAAGATAATCGCGTTCTTTGGAAAGTTTATTAATTTCACGAAAGCTTTAGTAAGAAATGCACGTACGTTTCTTTGTAAAGACACGCAGTTTTTTGCTACGTGTGAAAGCACTGTTACAACTGAGATGAGTGTTCCTTTTCTCATTACAAGCTTTACTTTGAAAGATAATCGCGTTTTTTGGAAGTTTATTAATTTCACGAAAGCTTTAGTAAGAAACATTAATGCGTTACATTATAAAGACAAGCAGTTTTTTGCTAAGTGTGAAAGCACTGTTAGAACTGAGATCAGTGTTCCTTTTCTCAGTAAAAGCTTTCCTTTGAAAGATAATCGCATTCTTTTGAAAGTCTATTTATTTCACGGAAGCTTTAGGATGAAACGCACATGTGTTTCTTTGTGAAGACAAGCAGTTGTTTGCTACGTGTGAAAGACCTGTTAGAACTGAGATGAGTGTTCCTTTTCTCAGTACAAGCTTTACTTTGTAAGATAATCGTGTTCTTTTGAAAGTTTATTAATTTCAGGAAAGCTTTAGTAAGAAACGCACATGCGTTTCTTTGTAAAGACAAGCAGTTGTTTGCTATGTGTGAAAGCACTGTTAGAACTGAGATGAGTGTTCCTTTTCTCAGTACAAGTTTTACTTTGAAAGATAATCGCATTCTTTTGAAAGGTTATTAATTTCACGAAAGCTTCAGGAAGAAACGCACATGCGTTTCTTTGTAAAGACAAGCAGTTGTTCGCTACGTGTACAAGCACTGTTAGAACTGACATGAGTGTTGTTTTTCTCAGTACAAGCTTTACTTTGAAAGATAATCACGTTCATTTGAAAGATTATTAATTTCACGAAAGCTTTAGTAAGAAACACTAATGCGTTTCATTATAAAGACAAGCAGTTGTTTGCTACGTGTGAAAGCACTGTTAGAAGTGAGATCAGTGTTCCTTTTCTCAGTACAAGCTTTACTTTGAAAGATAATCGCGTTCTTTTGAAAGATTATTAATTTCACGAAAGCTTTAGTAAGAAACATTAATGCGGTACATTATAAAGACAAGAAGTTTTTTGCTAAGTGTCAAAGCACTGTTAGAACTGAGATCAGTGTTCCTTTTCTCAGTACAAGCTTTACTTTGAAAGATAATCGCGTTCTTTTGAAAGGTTATTAATTTCACGAATGCTTTAGTAAGAAACGCACATGCCTTTCTTTGTAAAGACAAGCAGTTGTTTGCTACGTGTGTAAACACTGTTAGAACTGAGATGAGTGTTTCTTTTCTCAGTACAAGCTTTATTTTGAAAGATAATAGCGTATTTTTGAAAGATTATTAATTACACGAAAGCTTTAGTAAGAAACGCACATGCGTTTCTTTTAAAGACAAGCAGTTGTTTGCTACGTGTGAAAGCACTGGTAGAACTGAGATCTGTGTTCATTTTCTCAGGACAAGCTTTACTTTGAAAGTTAATCGCGTTCTTTTGAAAGTTTATTATTTTCACGAAAGCTTTAGTAAGAAACACTGATGCGTTTCATTATAAAGACAAGCAGTTGTTTGCTACGTCTGAAAACACTGTTAGAACTGAGATCAGTGTTCCTTTTCTCAGTACAAGCTTTACTTTGAAAGATAATCGCGTTCTTTTGAAAGATTATTAATTTCACGAAAGCTTTAGTAAGAAACACTAATGTGTTACATTATAAAGACAAGCAGCTGTTTGCTACGTGTGAAAACACTGTTAGAACTGAGATCGGTGTTCCTTTTCTCAGTACAAGCTTTCCTTTGAAAGATAATCGCGTTCTTCGGAAAGTTTATTAATTTCACGAAAGCTTTTGTAAGAAATGCACGTACGTTTATTTGTAAAGACACACAGTTTTTTGCTACGTGTGAAAGCACTGTTACAACTGAGATGAGTGTTCCTTTTCTCATTACAAGCTTTACTTTGAAAGATAATCGCGTTCTTTTGAAAGTTTATTAATTTCACGAAAGCTTTAGTAAGAAACATTAATGCGTTACATTATAAAGACAAGCAGTTTTTTGCTAAGTGTGAAAGCACTGTTAGAACTGAGATCAGTGTTCCTTTTCTCAGTAAAAGCTTTCCTTTGAAAGATAATCGCATTCTTTTGAAAGTCTATTCATTTCACGGAAACTTTAGGATGAAGCGCACATGTGTTTCTTTGTGAAGACAAGCAGTTGTTTGCTATGTGTGAAAGCACTGTTAGAACTGAGATGAGTGTTCCTTTTCTCAGTACAAGCTTTACTTTGAAAGATAATCACGTTCATTTGAAAGGTTATTAATTTCACGAAAACTTTAGTACGAAACACTAATGCGTTTCGTTATAAAGACAAGCAGTTGTTTGCTACGTGTGAAAGCACTGTTAGAAGTGAGATGAGGGTTCCTTCTCTCAGTACAAGCCTTACTTTGAAAGATAATCGCGTTCTTTTGAAAGTTTATTAATTTCAGGTATGCTTTAGTAAGAAACGCACTTGGGTTTCTTTGTAAAGACAAGCAGTTGTTTGCTACGTGTGCGAGCACTTTTTGAACTGACATGAGTGTTCCTTTTCTCAGTACAAGCTTTACTTTTAAAGATAATCGTGTTCTTTTGAAAGTTACTTAATTTCACGAAAGCGTTTGTAAGAAAGGCACATGCGTTTCTTTGTAAAGAAAAGCAGTTGTTTGCTACGTGTGATAGCACTGTTAGAACTGAGATGAGTGTTTCTTTTCTCAGTACAAGCTTTACTTTGAAAGATAATCGCGTTCTTTTGTAAGATTATTAATTTCACGAAAGCTTTGGTAAGAAACACTAATGCGTTTCATTATAAAGACAAGCAGTTGTTTGCTACGTGTGAAAGCACTGGTAGAACTGAGATCTGTGTTCCTTTTCTCAGGACAAGCTTTACTTTGAAAGTTAATCGCGTTCTTTTGAAAGTTTATTAATTTCCCGAAAGCTTTAGTAAGAAACGCACATGGGTTTCTTTGTAAAGACAAGCAGTTGTTTGCTACATGTGAAAGCACTGTTAGAACTGACATGAGTGTTCCTTTTCTCAGTACAAGCTTTACTTTGAAAGATAATCGCATTCTTTGGAAAGTTTATTAATTTCACGAAAGCTTTAGTAAGAAATGCACGTACGTTTCTTGGTAAAGACAAGCAGTTTTTTGCTACGTGTGAAAGCACTGTTACAACTGAGATGAGTGTTCCTTTTCTCATTACAAGCTTTACTTTGAAAGATAATCGCGTTCTTTTGAAAGTTTATTAATTTCACGAAAGCTTTAGTAAGAAACATTAATGCGTTACATTATAAAGACAAGCAGTTTTTTGCTAAGTTTGAAAGCACTGTTAGAACTGAGATCAGTGTTCCTTTTCTCAGTAAAAGCTTTCCTTTGAAAGATAATCGCATTCTTTTGAAAGTCTATTTATTTCACGGAAGCTTTAGGATGAAACGCACATGTGTTTCTTTGTGAAGACAAGCAGTTGTTTGCTACGTGTGAAAGACCTGTTAGAACAGAGATGAGTGTTCCTTTTCTCAGTACAAGCTTTACTTTGTAAGATAATCGTGTTCTTTTGAAAGTTTATTAATTTCAGGAAAGCTTTAGTAAGAAACGCACATGCGTTTCTTTGTAAAGACAAGCAGATGTTTGCTATGTGTGAAAGCACTGTTAGAACTGAGATGAGTGTTCCTTTTCTCAGTACAAGTTTTACTTTGAAAGATAATCGCATTCTTTTGAAAGGTTATTAATTTCACGAAAGCTTTAGGAAGAAACGCATATGCGTTTCTTTGTAAAGACTAGCAGTTGTTCGCTACGTGTGCAAGCACTGTTAGAATGAGATGAGTGTTGCTTTTCTCAGTACAAGCTTTACTTTGAAAGATAATCACGTTCATTTGAAAGGTTATTAATTTCACGAAAGCTTTAGTAAGAAACACTAATGCGTTTCGTTATAAAGACAAGCAGTTGTTTGCTACGTGTGAAAGCACTGTTAGAACTGACATGAGTGTTCCTTTTCTCAGTACAAGCTTTACTTTGAAAGATAATCACGTTCATTTGAAAGATTATTAATTTCACGAAAGCTTTAGTAAGAAACACCAATGCGTTTCATTTTAAATTCAAGCAGTTGTTTGCCAAGTGGTAAAGCACTGTTAGAAGTGAGATGAGGGTTCCTTCTCTCAATACAAGCCTTACTTTGAAAGATAATCGCGTTCTTTTGAAAGTTTATTAATTTCAGGAAAGCTTTAGTAAGAAACGCACTTGGGTTTCTTTGTAAAGACAAGCAGTTGTTTGCTACGTGTGCGAGCACTTTTTGAACTGACATGAGTGTTCCGTTTCTCAGTACAAGCTTTACTTTGAAAGGTAATCGTGTTCTTTTGAAAGTTACTTAATTTCACGAAAGCGTTTGTAAGAAAGGCACATGCGTTTCTTTGTAAAGAAAAGCAGTTGTTTGCTACGTGTGAAAGCACTGTTAGAACTGAGATGAGTGTTTCTTTTCTCAGTACAAGCTTTACTTTGAAAGATAATCGCGTTCTTTTGTAAGATTATTAATTACACGAAAGCTTTAGTAAGAAACACTAATAGGTTTCATTATAAAGACAAGCAGTTGTTTGCTACGTGTGAAAGCACTGGTAGAACTGAGATCTGTGTTCTTTTTCTCAGGACAAGCTTTACTTTGAAAGTTAATCGCGTTCTTTTGAAAGTTTATTAATTTCCCGAAAGCTTTAGTAAGAAACGCACATGGGTTTCTTTGTAAAGACAAGCAGTTGTTTGCTGCATGTGAAAGCTCTGTTAGAACTGACATGAGTGTTCCTTTTCTCAGTACAAGCTTTACTTTGAAAGATAATCCCGTTCTTTGATAGTTTATTAATTTCACAAATGCGTTTGTAAGAAAGACACATGCGTTTCTTTTTAAAGACAAGCAGTTGTTTGCTACGTGTGAAAGCACTGTTAGAACTGTAATGAGTGTTCCTTTTCTCAGTACAAGCTTTACTTTGAAAGATAATCACGTTCTTTTGAAAGTTTATTAATTGCACGAAAGCTAGTAAGAAACGCACATGCGTTTCCTTGTAAAGACAAGCAGTTGTTTGCTACGTGAGAAAGCACTGTTAGAACTGAGATGAGTGTTCCTTAACTCAGTACAATCTTTACTTTGAAAGATAATCGCGTTCCTTTGAAAGTTTATTAATGTCACGAAAGCTTTAGTAAGAAAGTCACATGCGTTTCTTTGTAAAGACAAGCAGTTGTATCCTACGTGTGAAAGCACTGTAAGAACTGAGATCAGTGTTCATTTTCTCAGTACTAGCTTTGTTTTGAAAGATAATCTCGTTCTTTTAAAAGATTATTAATTTCACGAAAGCTTTAGTAAGAAACATTAATGCGGTACATTATAAAGACAAGCAGTTTTTTGCTAAGTGTCAAAGCACTGTTAGAACTGAGATCAGTGTTCCTTTTCTCAGTACAAGCTTTACTTTGAAAGATAATCGCGTTCTTTTGAAAGATTATTAATTTCACCAAAGCTTTAGTAAGAAACCTTAATGCGGTACATTATAAAGACAAGCAGTTTTTTGCTAAGTGTCAAAGCACTGTTAGAACTGAGATCAGTGTTCCTTTTCTAGTTACATGCTTTCCTTTGAAGAATAATCGCGTTCTTTTGAAAGGTTATTAATTTCACGAATCCTTTAGTAAGAAACGCACATGCCTTTCTTTGTAAAGACAAGCAGTTGTTTGCTACGTGTGAAAGCACTGTTAGAACTGAGATGAGTGTTCCTTTTCTCAGGACAAGCTTTACTTTGAAAGTTAATCGCATTCTTTTTAAAGTTTATTATTTTCACGAAAGCTTTAGTAAGAAACATTAATGCGTTTCATTATAAAGACAAGCAGTTGTTTACTACGTGTGAAAGCACTGTTAGAACTGAGATCAGTGTTCATTTTCTCAGTACTAGCTTTGTTTTGAAAGATAATCGCGTTCTTTTAAAGGATTATTAATTTCACGAAAGCTTTAGTAAGAAACATTAATGCGGTACATTATAAACACAAGCAGTTTTTTGCTAAGTGTCAAAGCACTGTTAGAACTGAGATCAGTGTTCCTTTTCTCAGTACAAGCTATACTTAGAAAGATAATCGTGTTCTTTTGAAAGATTATTAATTTCACGAAAGCTTTAGTAAGAAACATTAATGCGGTACATTATAAAGACAAGCAGTTTTTTGCTAAGTGTCAAAGCACTGTTAGAACTGAGATCACTGTTCCTTTTCTAGTTACAAGCTTTCCTTTGAAAGATAATCGCGTTCTTTTGAAAGGTTATTAATTTCACGAATGCTTTAGTAAGAAACGCACATGCCTTTCTTTGTAAAGACAAGCAGTTGTTTGCTACGTGTGAAAGCACTGTTAGAACTGAGATTAGTGTTCCTTTTCTCAGTACAAGCTTTACTTTGAAAGATAATCGCGTTCTTTTGAAAGTTTATTAATTTCACGAAAGCTTTAGTAAGAAATGCACATGCGTTTCTTTGTAAAGACAAGCAGTTGTTTGCTACGTGTGTAAGCACTGTTAGAACTGAGATGAGTGTTTCTTTTCTCAGTACAAGCTTTACTTTGAAAGATAATAGCGTTTTTTGAAAGATTATTAATTACACGAAAGCTTTAGTAAGAAACGCACATGCGTTTCTTTGTAAAGACAAGCAGTTGTTTGCTACGTGTGAAAGCACTGGTAGAACTGAGATCTGTGTTCATTTTCTCAGGACAAGCTTTAATTTGAAAGTTAATCTCGTTCTTTTGAAAGTTTATTATTTTCACGAAAGCTTTAGTAAGAAACACTAATGCGTTTCATTATAAAGACAAGCAGTTGTTTGCTACGTGTGAAAGCACTGTTAGAACTGAGATCAGTGTTCCTTTTCTCAGTACAAGCTTTACTTTGAAAGATAATCGCGTTCTTTTGAAAGATTATTAATTTCACGAAGGCTTTAGTAAGAAACACTAATGTGTTACATTATAAAGACAAGCAGCTGTTTGCTACGTGTGAAAACACTGTTAGAACTGAGATCGGTGTTCCTTTTCTCAGTACAAGCTTTACTTTGAAAGATAATCGCGTTCTTTGGAAAGTTTATTAATTTCACGAAAGCTTTAGTAAGAAATGCACGTACGTTTCTTTGTAAAGACACGCAGTTTTTTGCTACGTGTGAAAGCACTGTTACAACTGAGATGAGTGTTCCTTTTCTCATTACAAGCTTTACTTTGAAAGATAATCGCGTTCTTTTGAAAGTTTATTAATTTCACGAAAGCTTTAGTAAGAATCATTAATGCGTTACATTATAAAGACAAGCAGTTTTTTGCTAAGTGTGAAAGCACTGTTAGAACTGAGATCAGTGTTCATTTTCTCAGTAAAAGCTTTCCTTTGACAGATAATCGCATTCTTTTGAAAGTCTATTTATTTCACGGAAGCTTTAGGATGAAACGCACATGTGTTTCTTTGTGAAGACAAGCAGTTGTTTGCTACGTGTGAAAGACCTGTTAGAACTGAGATGAGTGTTCCTTTTCTCAGTACAAGCTTTACTTTGTAAGATAATCGTGTTCTTTTGAAAGTTTATTAATTTCAGGAAAGCTTTAGTAAGAAATGCACATGCGTTTCTTTGTAAAGACAAGCAGTTGTTTGCTATGTGTGAAAGCACTGTTAGAACTGAGATGAGTGTTCCTTTTCTCAGTACAAGTTTTACTTTGAAAGATAATCGCATTCTTTTGAAAGGTTATTAATTTCACGAAAGCTTCAGGAAGAAACGCACATGCGTTTCTTTGTAAAGACAAGCAGTTGTTCGCTACGTGTACAAGCACTGTTAGAACTGACATGAGTGTTGCTTTTCTCAGTACAAGCTTTACTTTGAAAGATAATCACGTTCATTTGAAAGATTATTAATTTCACGAAAGCTTTAGTAAGAAACACTAATGCGTTTCATTATAAAGACAAGCAGTTGTTTGCTACGTGTGAAAGCACTGTTAGAAGTGAGATCAGTGTTCCTTTTCTCAGTACAAGCTTTACTTTGAAAGATAATCGCGTTCTTTTGAAAGATTATTAATTTCACGAAAGCTTTAGTAAGAAACATTAATGCGGTACATTATAAAGACAAGCAGTTTTTTGCTAAGTGTCAAAGCACTGTTAGAACTGAGATCAGTGTTCTTTTTCTCAGTACAAGCTTTACTTTGAAAGATAATCCCGTTCTTTTGAAAGGTTATTAATTTCACGAATGCTTTAGTAAGAAACGTACATGCCTTTCTTTGTAAAGACAAGCAGTTGTTTGCTACGTGTGTAAGCACTGTTAGAACTGAGATGAGTGTTTCTTTTCTCAGTACAAGCTTTATTTTGAAAGATAATAGCATATTTTTGAAAGATTATTAATTACACGAAAGCTTTAGTAAGAAACGCACATGCGTTTCTTTGTAAAGACAAGCAGTTGTTTGCTACGTGTGAAAGCACTGGTGGAACTGAGATCTGTGTTCATTTTCTCAGGACAAGCTTTAATTTGAAAGTTAATCGCGTTGTTTTGAAAGTTTATTATTTTCACGAAAGCTTTAGTAAGAAACACTAATGCGTTTCATTATAAAGACAAGCAGTTGTTTGCTACGTCTGAAAGCACTGTTAGAACTGAGATCAGTGTTCCTTTTCTCAGTACAAGCTTTACTTTGAAAGATAATCGCGTTCTTTGGAAAGTTTATTAATTTCACGAAAGCTTTAGTAAGAAATGCACGTACGTTTCTTTGTAAAGACACGCAGTTTTTTGATACGTGTGAAAGCACTGTTACAACTGAGATGAGTGTTCCTTTTCTCATTACAAGCTTTACTTTGAAAGATAATCGCGTTCTTTTGAAAGTTTATTAATTTCACGAAAGCTTTAGTAAGAAACATTAATGCGTTACATTATTAAGACAAGCAGTTTTTTGCTAAGTGTGAAAGCACTGTTAGAACTGAGATCAGTGTTCATTTTCTCACTAAAAGCTTTCCTTTGAAAGGTAATCGCATTCTTTTGAAAGTCTATTCATTTCACGGAAGCTTTAGGATGAAGCGCACATGTGTTTCTTTGTGAAGACAAGCAGTTGTTTGCTATGTGTGAAAGCACTGTTAGAACTGAGATGAGTGTTCCTTTTCTCAGTACAAGCTTTACTTTGAAAGATAATCACGTTCATTTGAAAGGTTATTAATTTCACGAAAGCTTTAGTAAGAAACACTAATGCGTTTCGTTATAAAGACAAGCAGTTGTTTGCTACGTGTGAAAGCACTGTTAGAACTGACATGAGTGTTCCTTTTCTCAGTACAAGCTTTACTTTGAAAGATAATCACGTTCATTTGAAAGATTATTAATTTCACGAAAGCTTTAGTAAGAAACACCAATGCGTTTCATTTTAAAGACAAGCAGTTGTTTGCTACGTGGAAAAGCACTGTTAGAACTGAGATGAGGGTTCCTTCTCTCAGTACAAGCCTTACTTTGAAAGATAATCGCGTTCTTTTGAAAGTTTATTAATTTCAGGAATGCTTTAGTAAGAAACGCACTTGGGTTTCTTTGTAAAGACAAGCAGTTGTTTGCTACGTGTGCGAGCACTTTTTGAACTGACATGAGTGTTCCTTTTCTCAGTACAAGCTTTACTTTGAAAGATAATCGTGTTCTTTTGAAAGTTACTTAATTTCACGAAAGCGTTTGTAAGAAAGGCACATGCGTTTCTTTGTAAAGAAAAGCAGTTGTTTGCTACGTGTGAAAGCACTGTTAGAACTGAGATGAGTGTTTCTTTTCTCAGTACAAGCTTTACTTTGAAAGATAATCGCGTTCTTTTGTAAGATTATTAATTTCACGAAAGCTTTAGTAAGAAACACTAATGCGTTTCATTATAAAGACAAGCAGTTGTTTGCTACGTGTGAAAGCACTGGTAGAACTGAGATCTGTGTTCCTTTTCTCAGGACAAGCTTTACTTTGAAAGTTAATCGCGTTCTTTTGAAAGTTTATTAATTTCCCGAAAGCTTTAGTAAGAACCGCACATGGGTTTCTTTGTAAAGACAAGCAGTTGTTTGCTACATGTGAAAGCACTGTTAGAACTGACATGAGTGTTCCTTTTCTCAGTACAAGCTTTACTTTGAAAGATAATCGCGATCTTTTGAAAGTTTATTAATTTCACGAAAGCTTTAGTAAGAAACGCACATGCGTTTCCTTGTAAAGACAAGCACTTGTTTGCTACGTGAGAAAGCACTCTTAGAACTGAGATGAGTGTTCCTTTACTCAGTACAATCTTTACTTTGAAAGATAATCGCGTTCCTTTGAAAGTTTATTAATGTCACGAAAGCTTTAGTAAGAAAGGCACATGCGTTTCTTTGTAAAGAGAAGCAGTTGTTACCTACGTGTGAAAGCACTGTTAGAACTGAGATCAGTGTTGCTTTTCTCAGTACAAGCTTTACTTTGAAACATAATCGCGTTCTATTGAAAGTTTATTAATTTCACGAAAGCTTTTGTAAGAAAGGCACATGTGTTTCTTTGTAAAGACAAGCAGTTGTTTGCTACGTGTGAAAGCACTGTTAGAACTGAGATGAGTTTTCCTTTTCTCAGTACAAGCTTAACTTTGGAAGGTAATCGCGTTCTTTTGAAAGTTTATTAATTTCACGAAAGCTTTTGTAAGAAACGCACATGCGTTTCTTTGTAAAGGCAAGCAGTTGTTTGCTACGTGTGAAAGCACTGTTAGAACTGAGATGAGTGTTCCTTTTCTCAGTACAAGCTTTACTTTCAAAGGTAATCGCGTTCTTTTGAAAGATTATTAATTTCAGGTAAGCTTTAGTAAGAAACACGAATACGTTACGTTATAAAGACAATCAGTGGTTTGCTACGTGTGAAAGCACTGTTAGAACTGAGATGAGTGTTCCTTTTCTCAGTACAAGCTTTACTTTGAACGATAATCGCATTCTTTTTAAAGTTTACTAATTTCACGAAAGCTTTAGGAAGAAACGCACATGCGTTTCTTTGTAAAGACAAGCAGTTGTTGGCTACATGTGAATGCACTTTTAGAAGTGAGTGTTCCTTTTCTCAGTACAAGCTTTACTTTGAAAGATAATCGCGTTCTTATGAAAGTTTATTAATTTCACGAAAGCTTAGTAAGAAATGCACATGCGTTTTTTGTAAAGACAAGCAGTTATTTGCTACGTGTGAAAACACTGTTAGAAATGAGATCAGTGTTCCTTTTCTCAGTACAAGCTTTACTTTGAAACATAATCGCGTTCTTTTGAAAGTTTATTAATTTCACGAAAGCTTTTGTAAGAGAGGCACATGTGTTTCTTTGTAAAGACAAGCAGTTGTTTGCTACGTGTGAAAGCACTCTTAGAACTGAGATGAGTGTTCCTTTTCTCAGTACAAGCTTTACTTTGAAACATAATCGCGTTCTTTTGAAAGTTTATTAATTTCACGAAAGCTTTTGTAAGAAACGCACATGAGTTTCTTTGTAAAGACAAGCAGTGTTTTGCTACGTGGGAAAGCACTGTTAGAACTGAGATGAGTGTTCCTTTTCTCAGTACAGGCTTTACTTTGAAAGATAATTGCGTTCTTATGAAAGATTATTAATTTCACGAAAGCATTAGTAAGAAACACTAATGCGTTACATTTTAGAGACAAGCAGTATTTGATACGTGTGAAATCACTGTTAGAACTGAGATGAGTGTTCCTTTTCTCAATACAAGCTTAACTTTGGAAGGTAATCGCGTTCTGTTGAAAGTTTATTAATATCACGATAGCTTTAGTAAGAAACGCACATGCGTTTCTTTGTAAAGACAAGCAGTTGTTTGCTACGTGTTAAAGCACTGTTAGAACTGAGATGAGTGTTCCTTTTCTCAGTACAAGCTTTACTTTGAAAGATAATCGCGTTCTTTTGAAAGATTATTAATTTCACAAAAGCTTTGTTAAGAAACGCACATGCGTTTCTTTGTAAAGGCAAGCAGTTGTTTGCTACGTGTGAAAGCACTGTTAGAACTGAGATGAGTGTTCCTTTTCTCAGTACAAGCTTTGAAAGATAATCGCATTCTTTTGAAAGTTTATTAATTTCACGAAAGCTTTAGTAAGAAACACTAATGCGTTACATTATAGAGACAAGCAGTATTTGATACGTGTGAAAGCACTGTTAGAACTGAGATCAGTGTTCCTTTTCTCAGTACAAGCTTTACTTTGAAAGATAATCTCGTTCTTTTGAAAGTTTATTAATATCACGATAGCTTTAGTAAGAAACGCACATGCGTTTCTTTGTAAAGACAAGCAGTTGTTTGCTACGTGTGAAAGCACTGTTAGAACTGAGATGAGTGTTCCTTTTCTCAGTACAAACCTTACTTTGAAAGATAATCGCCTTCTTTTGAAAGATTATTAATTTCACAAAAGCTTTGTTAAGAAACGCACATGCGTTTCTTTGTAAAGACAAGCAGTTGTTTGCTACGTGTGAAAGCACTTTTAGAACTGAGATGAGTGTTCCTTTTCTCAGTACAAGCTTTACTTTCAAAGGTAATCGCGTTCTTTTGAAAGATTATTAATTTCAGGTAAGCTTTAGTAGGAAACACGAATACGTTACATTGTAAAGACAATCAGTGGTTTGCTACGTGTGAAAGCACTGTTAGAACTGAGATGAGTGTTCCTTTTCTCAGTACAAGCTTTACTTTGAAAGATAATCGCATTCTTTTTAAAGTTTATTAATTTCACGAAAGCTTTAGGAAGAAACACACATGAGTTTCTTCGTAAAGACAAGCAGTTGTTGGCTACATGTGAATGCACTGTTAGAACTGAGTGTTCCTTTTCTCAGTACAAGCTTTGCTTTGAAAGATAATCGCGTTCTTATGAAAGTTTATTAATTTCACGCAAGCTTAGTAAGAAATGCACATGCGTTTTTTGTAAAGACAAGCAGTTGTTTGCTACGTGTGAAAGCACTGTTAGAAATGAGATCAGTGTTCCTTTTCTCAGTACAAGCTTTACTTTGAAAGATAATAGCGTTCTTTTGAAAGATTATTAATTTCACAAAAGCTTTGTTAAGAAACGCACATGCGTTTCTTTGTAAAGGCAAGCAGTTGTGTGCTACGTGTAAAAGCACTGTTAGAACTGAGATGAGTGTTCCTTTTCTCAGTACAAGCTTTACTTTCAAAGGTAATCGCGTTCTTTTGAAAGATTATTAATTTCAGGTAAGCTTTAGTAAGAAACACGAATACGTTACATTATAAAGACAATCAGTGGTTTGCTACGTGTGAAAGCACTTTTAGAACTGAGAGGAGTGTTCCTTTTCTCAGTACAAGCTTTACTTTGAAAGATAATCGCATTCTTATGAAAATTTATTAATTTCACGAAAGCTTTAGTAAGAAACGCACATGCGTTTATTTGTAAAGGCAAGCATTTGTTTGCTACGTGTGAAAGCACTGTTAGAACTGAGATGAGTGTTCCTTTTCTCAGTACAAGCTTTACTTTGAAAGATAATCGCGTTCTTAAGAAAGATTATTAATTTCACGAAAGCATTAGTAAGAAACATTAATGCGTTACATTATAGAGAAAAGCAGTATTTGATACGTGTGAAAGCACTGTTATAAGTGAGATGAGTGTTCCTTTTCTCAATACAAGCTTTACTTTGAAAGATAATCGCGTTATTTTAGAAGTTTATTAATTTCACGAGCTTTAGGAAGAAACGCACATGGGTTTCTTTGTAAAGACAAGCAGTTGTTTGCTACGTGTGAAAGCACTGTTAGAACTGAGATGAGTGTTCCTTTTCTCAGTACGAGCTTTGAAAGATAATCGCATTCTTTTGAAAGTTTATTAATTTCACGAAAGCTTTAGTAAGAAACACTAATGCGTTACATTATAGAGACAAGCAGTATTTGATACGTGTGAAAGCACTGTTAGAACTGAGATCAGTGTTCCTTTTCTCAGTACAAGCTTTACTTTGAAAGATAATCTCGTTCTTTTTTTAAAGTTTATTAATATCACGATAGCTTTAGTAAGAAACGCACATGCGTTTCTTTGTAAAGACAAGCAGTTGTTTGCTACGTGTGAAAGCACTGTTAGAATTGAGATGAGTGTTCCTTTTCTCAGTACAAGCTTTACTTATAAAGATATTCGCATTCTTATGAAAGTTTATTAATTTCACGAAAGCTTTAGTAAGAAACGCACTTGTGTTTCTTTGTAAAGGCAAGCAGTTGTTTGCTACGTGTGAAAGCACTGTTAGAACTGAGATGAGTGTTCCTTTTCTCAGTACAAGCTTTACTTTGAAACATAATCGCGTTCTTTTGAAAGTTTATTAATTTCACGAAAGCTTTTGTAAGAAACGCACATGGGTTTCTTTGTAAAGACAAGCAGTGTTTTGCTACGTGTGAAAGCACTGTTAGAACTGAGATGAGTGTTCCTTTTCTCAGTACAAGCTTTACTTTCAAAGGTAATCGCGTTCTTTTGAAAGATTATTAATTTCAGGTAAGCTTTAGTAGGAAACACGAATACGTTACATAATAAAGACAATCAGTGGTTTGCTACGTGTGAAAGCACTGTTAGAACTGAGATGGGTATTCCTTTTCTCAGTACAAGCTTTATTTTGAAAGATAATCGCATTCTTTTTAAAGTTTATTAATTTCACGAAAGCTTTAGGAAGAAACGCACATGCGTTTCTTTGTAAAGACAAGCAGTTGTTGGCTACATGTGAATGCACTGTTAGAACTGAGTGTTCCTTTTCTCAGTACAAGCTTTGCTTTGAAAGATAATCGCGTTCTTATGAAAGTTTATTAATTTCACGCAAGCTTAGTAAGAAATGCACATGCGTTTCTTTGTAAAGACAAGCAGTTGTTTGCTACGTGTTAAAGCACTGTTAGAACTGAGATGAGTGTTCCTTTTCTCAGTACAAGCTTTACTTTGAAACATAATCGCGTTCTTTTGAAAGTTTATTAATTTCACGAAAGCTTTTGTAAGAAAGGCACATGTGTTTCTTTGTAAAGACAAGCAGTTGTTTGCTACGTGTGAAAGCACTGTTAGAACTGAGATCAGTGTTCCTTTTCTCAGTACAAGCTTTACTTTGAAAGATAATCGCTTTCTTTTGAAAGGTTATTAATTTCATGAAAGCTTTAGGATGAAACGCACATGAGTTTCTTTGTAAAGGCAAGCAGTTGTTTGCTACATGTGAAAGCACTGTTAGAACTGAGATGAGTGTTCCTTTTCTCAGTACAAGCTTTACTTTGAAAGATAATCGCGTTCTTTTGAACGTTTATTAATGTCACGAATGCTTTAGTAAGAAACGCACATGCGTTTCTTGTAAAGTCAAGCAGTTGTTTGCTACCTGTGAAAGCACTTTTAGAACTGTGATGAGTGATCCTTTTCTCAATACAAGCTTTACTTTGAAAGATAATCGCGTTCTTATGAAAGTTTATTAATTTCACGAAAGCTTTAGGGAGAAACGCACATGCGTTTCTTTGTAAAGACAAGCAGTTGTTTCCTATGTGTGGAAGCACTGTTAGAACTGAGATGAGTGTTCCTTTTCTCAGTACAAGCTTTACTTTGAAAGATAATCGCGTTCTTTTGAAAGTTTATTAATGTCACGAAAGCTTTAGTAAGAAACACACATGCGTTTCTTTGTAAAGACAAGCAGTTGTTTGCTACATGTGAAAGCACTGTTAGAACTGAGATAAGTATTCTTTTTCTCAGTACAACCTTTACTTTGAAAGATAATCGCGTTCTTTTGCAAGTTTATTAATTTCACGAAAGCTTTAGTAAGAAACGCACATGCGTTTCTTTGTAAAGAGAAGCAGTTGTTACCTACGTGTGAAAGCACTGTTAGAACTGAGATCAGTGTTGCTTTTCTCAGTACAAGCTTTACTTTGAAACATAATCGCGTTCTATTGAAAGTTTATTAATTTCACGAAAGCTTTTGTAAGAAAGGCACATGTGTTTCTTTGTAAAGACAAGCAGTTGTTTGCTACGTGTGAAAGCACTGTTAGAACTGAGATGAGTGTTCCTTTTCTCAGTACAAGCTTTACTTTGAAACATAATCGCGTTCTTTTGAAAGTTTATTAATTTCACGAAAGCTTTTGTAAGAAACGCACATGCGTTTCTTTGTAAAGGCAAGCAGTTGTTTGCTACGTGTGAAAGCACTGTTAGAACTGAGATGAGTGTTCCTTTTCTCAGTACAAGCTTTACTTTCAAAGGTAATCGCGTTCTTTTGAAAGATTATTAATTTCAGGTAAGCTTTAGTAAGAAACACGAATACGTTACGTTATAAAGACAATCAGTGGTTTGCTACGTGTGAAAGCACTGTTAGAACTGAGATGAGTGTTCCTTTTCTCAGTACAAGCTTTACTTTGAACGATAATCGCATTCTTTTTAAAGTTTACTAATTTCACGAAAGCTTTAGGAAGAAACGCACATGCGTTTCTTTGTAAAGACAAGCAGTTGTTGGCTACATGTGAATGCACTTTTAGAAGTGAGTGTTCCTTTTCTCAGTACAAGCTTTACTTTGAAAGATAATCGCGTTCTTATGAAAGTTTATTAATTTCACGAAAGCTTAGTAAGAAATGCACATGCGTTTTTTGTAAAGACAAGCAGTTATTTGCTACGTGTGAAAACACTGTTAGAAATGAGATCAGTGTTCCTTTTCTCAGTACAAGCTTTACTTTGAAACATAATCGCGTTCTTTTGAAAGTTTATTAATTTCACGAAAGCTTTTGTAAGAGAGGCACATGTGTTTCTTTGTAAAGACAAGCAGTTGTTTGCTACGTGTGAAAGCACTCTTAGAACTGAGATGAGTGTTCCTTTTCTCAGTACAAGCTTTACTTTGAAACATAATCGCGTTCTTTTGAAAGTTTATTAATTTCACGAAAGCTTTTGTAAGAAACGCACATGAGTTTCTTTGTAAAGACAAGCAGTGTTTTGCTACGTGTGAAAGCACTGTTAGAACTGAGATGAGTGTTCCTTTTCTCAGTACAGGCTTTACTTTGAAAGATAATTGCGTTCTTATGAAAGATTATTAATTTCACGAAAGCATTAGTAAGAAACACTAATGCGTTACATTTTAGAGACAAGCAGTATTTGATACGTGTGAAATCACTGTTAGAACTGAGATGAGTGTTCCTTTTCTCAATACAAGCTTAACTTTGGAAGGTAATCGCGTTCTGTTGAAAGTTTATTAATATCACGATAGCTTTAGTAAGAAACGCACATGCGTTTCTTTGTAAAGACAAGCAGTTGTTTGCTACGTGTTAAAGCACTGTTAGAACTGAGATGAGTGTTCCTTTTCTCAGTACAAGCTTTACTTTGAAAGATAATCGCGTTCTTTTGAAAGATTATTAATTTCACAAAAGCTTTGTTAAGAAACGCACATGCGTTTCTTTGTAAAGGCAAGCAGTTGTTTGCTACGTGTGAAAGCACTGTCAGAACTGAGATGAGTGTTCCTTTTCTCAGTACAAGCTTTGAAAGATAATCGCATTCTTTTGAAAGTTTATTAATTTCACGAAAGCTTTAGTAAGAAACACTAATGCGTTACATTATAGAGACAAGCAGTATTTGATACGTGTGAAAGCACTGTTAGAACTGAGATCAGTGTTCCTTTTCTCAGTACAAGCTTTACTTTGAAAGATAATCTCGTTCTTTTGAAAGTTTATTAATATCACGATAGCTTTAGTAAGAAACGCACATGCGTTTCTTTGTAAAGACAAGCAGTTGTTTGCTACGTGTGAAAGCACTGTTAGAACTGAGATGAGTGTTCCTTTTCTCAGTACAAACCTTATTTTTTAAGATAATCGCCTTCTTTTGAAAGATTATTAATTTCACAAAAGCTTTGTTAAGAAACGCACATGCGTTTCTTTGTAAAGGCAAGCAGTTGTTTGCTACGTGTGAAAGCACTTTTAGAACTGAGATGAGTGTTCCTTTTCTCAGTACAAGCTTTACTTTCAAAGGTAATCGCGTTCTTTTGAAAGATTATTAATTTCAGGTAAGCTTTAGTAGGAAACACGAATACGTTACATTGTAAAGACAATCAGTGGTTTGCTACGTGTGAAAGCACTGTTAGAACTGAGATGAGTGTTCCTTTTCTCAGTACAAGCTTTACTTTGAAAGATAATCGCATTTTTTTTAAAGTTTATTAATTTCACGAAAGCTTTAGGAAGAAACACACATGCGTTTCTTCGTAAAGACAAGCAGTTGTTGGCTACATGTGAATGCACTGTTAGAACTGAGTGTTCCTTTTCTCAGTACAAGCTTTGCTTTGAAAGATAATCGCGTTCTTATGAAAGTTTATTAATTTCACGCAAGCTTAGTAAGAAATGCACATGCGTTTTTTGTAAAGACAAGCAGTTGTTTGCTACGTGTGAAAGCACTGTTAGAAATGAGATCAGTGTTCCTTTTCTCAGTACAAGCTTTACTTTGAAAGATAATAGCGTTCTTTTGAAAGATTATTAATTTCACAAAAGCTTTGTTAAGAAACGCACATGCGTTTCTTTGTAAAGGCAAGCAGTTGTGTGCTACGTGTAAAAGCACTGTTAGAACTGAGATGAGTGTTCCTTTTCTCAGTACAAGCTTTACTTTCAAAGGTAATCGCATTCTTTTGAAAGATTATTAATTTCAGGTAAGCTTTAGTAAGAAACAAGAATACGTTACATTATAAAGACAATCAGTGGTTTGCTACGTGTGAAAGCACTTTTAGAACTGAGATGAGTGTTCTTTTTCTCAGTACAAGCTTTACTTTGAAAGATAATCGCATTCTTATGAAAATTTATTAATTTCACGAAAGCTTTAGTAAGAAACGCACATGCGTTTATTTGTAAAGGCAAGCAGTTGTTTGCTACGTGTGAAAGCACTGTTAGAACTGAGATGAGTGTTCCTTTTCTCAGTACAAGCTTTACTTTGAAAGATAATCGCGTTCTTAAGAAAGATTATTAATTTCACGAAAGCATTAGTAAGAAACATTAATGCGTTACATTATAGAGACAAGCAGTATTTGATACGTGTGAAAGCACTGTTATAAGTGAGATGAGTGTTCCTTTTCTCAATACAAGCTTTACTTTGACAGATAATCGCGTTATTTTAGAAGTTTATTAATTTCATGAGCTTTAGGAAGAAACACTAATGCGTTACATTATAGAGACAAGCAGTATTTGATACGTGTGAAAGCACTGTTAGAACTGAGATCAGTGTTCCTTTTCTCAGTACAAGCTTTACTTTGAAAGATAATCTCGTTCTTTTGAAAGTTTATTAATATCACGAAAGCTTTAGTAAGAAACGCACATGCGTTTCTTTGTAAAGACAAGCAGTTGTTTGCTACGTGTGAAAGCACTGTTAGAATTGAGATGAGTGTTCCTTTTCTCAGTACAAGCTTTACTTTGAAAGATATTCGCATTCTTATGAAAGTTTATTAATTTCACGAAAGCTTTAGTAAGAAACGCACTTGTGTTTCTTTGTAAAGTCAAGCAGTTGTTTGCTACGTGTGAAAGCACTTTTAGAACTGTGATGAGTGATCCTTTTCTCAATACAAGCTTTACTTTGAAAGATAATCGCATTCTTATGAAAGTTTATTAATTTCACGAAAGCTTTAGGGAGAAACGCACATGCGTTTCTTTGTAAAGACAAGCAGTTGTTTCCTATGTGTGGAAGCACTGTTAGAACTGAGATGAGTGTTCCTTTTCTCAGTACAAGCTTTACTTTGAAAGATAATCGCGTTCTTTTGAAAGTTTATTAATGTCACGAAAGCTTTAGTAAGAAACACACATGCGTTTCTTTGTAAAGACAAGCAGTTGTTTGCTACATGTGAAAGCACTGTTAGAACTGAGATAAGTATTCTTTTTCTCAGTACAACCTTTACTTTGAAAGATAATCGCGTTCTTTTGCAAGTTTATTAATTTCACGAAAGCTTTAGTAAGAAACGCACATGCGTTTCTTTGTAAAGAGAAGCAGTTGTTACCTACGTGTGAAAGCACTGTTAGAACTGAGATCAGTGTTGCTTTTCTCAGTACAAGCTTTACTTTGAAACATAATCGCGTTCTATTGAAAGTTTATTAATTTCACGAAAGCTTTTGTAAGAAAGGCACATGTGTTTCTTTGTAAAGACAAGCAGTTGTTTGCTACGTGTGAAAGCACTGTTAGAACTGAGATGAGTGTTCCTTTTCTCAGTACAAGCTTTACTTTGAAACATAATCGCGTTCTTTTGAAAGTTTATTAATTTCACGAAAGCTTTTGTAAGAAACGCACATGCGTTTCTTTGTAAAGGCAAGCAGTTGTTTGCTACGTGTGAAAGCACTGTTAGAACTGAGATGAGTGTTCCTTTTCTCAGTACAAGCTTTACTTTCAAAGGTAATCGCGTTCTTTTGAAAGATTATTAATTTCAGGTAAGCTTTAGTAAGAAACACGAATACGTTACATTATAAAGACAATCAGTGGTTTGCTACGTGTGAAAGCACTGTTAGAACTGAGATGAGTGTTCCTTTTCTCAGTACAAGCTTTACTTTGAACGATAATCGCATTCTTTTTAAAGTTTACTAATTTCACGAAAGCTTTAGGAAGAAACGCACATGCGTTTCTTTGTAAAGACAAGCAGTTGTTGGCTACATGTGAATGCACTTTTAGAAGTGAGTGTTCCTTTTCTCAGTACAAGCTTTACTTTGAAAGATAATCGCGTTCTTATGAAAGTTTATTAATTTCACGAAAGCTTAGTAAGAAATGCACATGCGTTTTTTGTAAAGACAAGCAGTTATTTGCTACGTGTGAAAACACTGTTAGAAATGAGATGAGTGTTCCTTTTCTCAGTACAAACCTTACTTTGAAAGATAATCGCCTTCTTTTGAAAGATTATTAATTTCACAAAAGCTTTGTTAAGAAACGCACATGCGTTTCTTTGTAAAGGCAAGCAGTTATTTGCTACGTGTGAAAGCACTTTTAGAACTGAGATGAGTGTTCCTTTTCTCAGTACAAGCTTTACTTTCAAAGGTAATCGCGTTCTTTTGAAAGATTATTAATTTCAGGTAAGCTTTAGTAGGAAACACGAATACGTTACATTGTAAAGACAATCAGTGGTTTGCTACGTGTGAAAGCACTGTTAGAACTGAGATGAGTGTTCCTTTTCTCAGTACAAGCTTTACTTTGAAAGATAATCGCATTCTTTTTAAAGTTTATTAATTTCACGAAAGCTTTAGGAAGAAACACACATGAGTTTCTTCGTAAAGACAAGCAGTTGTTGGCTACATGTGAATGCACTGTTAGAACTGAGTGTTCCTTTTCTCAGTACAAGCTTTGCTTTGAAAGATAATCGCGTTCTTATGAAAGTTTATTAATTTCACGCAAGCTTAGTAAGAAATGCACATGCGTTTTTTGTAAAGACAAGCAGTTGTTTGCTACGTGTGAAAGCACTGTTAGAAATGAGATCAGTGTTCCTTTTCTCAGTACAAGCTTTACTTTGAAAGATAATAGCGTTCTTTTGAAAGATTATTAATTTCACAAAAGCTTTGTTAAGAAACGCACATGCGTTTCTTTGTAAAGGCAAGCAGTTGTGTGCTACGTGTAAAAGCACTGTTAGAACTGAGATGAGTGTTCCTTTTCTCAGTACAAGCTTTACTTTCAAAGGTAATCGCGTTCTTTTGAAAGATTATTAATTTCAGGTAAGCTTTAGTAAGAAACACGAATACGTTACATTATAAAGACAATCAGTGGTTTGCTACGTGTGAAAGCACTTTTAGAACTGAGATGAGTGTTCCTTTTCTCAGTACAAGCTTTACTTTGAAAGATAATCGCATTCTTATGAAAATTTATTAATTTCACGAAAGCTTTAGTAAGAAACGCACATGCGTTTATTTGTAAAGGCAAGCATTTGTTTGCTACGTGTGAAAGCACTGTTAGAACTGAGATGAGTGTTCCTTTTCTCAGTACAAGCTTTACTTTGAAAGATAATCGCGTTCTTAAGAAAGATTATTAATTTCACGAAAGCATTAGTAAGAAACATTAATGCGTTACATTATAGAGAAAAGCAGTATTTGATACGTGTGAAAGCACTGTTAGAAGTGAGATGAGTGTTCCTTTTCTCAATACAAGCTTTACTTTGAAAGATAATCGCGTTATTTTAGAAGTTTATTAATTTCACGAGCTTTAGGAAGAAACGCACATGGGTTTCTTTGTAAAGACAAGCAGTTGTTTGCTACGTGTGAAAGCACTGTTAGAACTGAGATGAGTGTTCCTTTTCTCAGTACGAGCTTTGAAAGATAATCGCATTCTTTTGAAAGTTTATTAATTTCACGAAAGCTTTAGTAAGAAACACTAATGCGTTACATTATAGAGACAAGCAGTATTTGATACGTGTGAAAGCACTGTTAGAACTGAGATCAGTGTTCCTTTTCTCAGTACAAGCTTTACTTTGAAAGATAATCTCGTTCTTTTGAAAGTTTATTAATATCACGATAGCTTTAGTAAGAAACGCACATGCGTTTCTTTGTAAAGACAAGCAGTTGTTTGCTACGTGTGAAAGCACTGTTAGAATTGAGATGAGTGTTCCTTTTCTCAGTACAAGCTTTACTTATAAAGATATTCGCATTCTTATGAAAGTTTATTAATTTCACGAAAGCTTTAGTAAGAAACGCACTTGTGTTTCTTTGTAAAGGCAAGCAGTTGTTTGCTACGTGTGAAAGCACTGTTAGAACTGAGATGAGTGTTCCTTTTCTCAGTACAAGCTTTACTTTGAAACATAATCGCGTTCTTTTGAAAGTTTATTAATTTCACGAAAGCTTTTGTAAGAAACGCACATGGGTTTCTTTGTAAAGACAAGCAGTGTTTTGCTACGTGTGAAAGCACTGTTAGAACTGAGATGAGTGTTCCTTTTCTCAGTACAAGCTTTACTTTCAAAGGTAACCGCGTTCTTTTGAAAGATTATTAATTTCAGGTAAGCTTTAGTAGGAAACACGAATACGTTACATAATAAAGACAATCAGTGGTTTGCTACGTGTGAAAGCACTGTTAGAACTGAGATGGGTATTCCTTTTCTCAGTACAAGCTTTATTTTGAAAGATAATCGCATTCTTTTTAAAGTTTATTAATTTCACGAAAGCTTTAGGAAGAAACGCACATGCGTTTCTTTGTAAAGACAAGCAGTTGTTGGCTACATGTGAATGCACTGTTAGAACTGAGTGTTCCTTTTCTCAGTACAAGCTTTGCTTTGAAAGATAATCGCGTTCTTATGAAAGTTTATTAATTTCACGAAAGCTTTTGTAAGAAACGCACAATGGGTTTCTTTGTAAAGAGAAGCAGTTGTTTGCTACGTGTGAAAGCACTGTTAGAACTGAGATGAGTGTTCCTTTTCTCAGTACAAGCTTTACTTTGAAAGATATTCGCATTCTTATGAAAGTTTATTAATTTCACGAAAGCTTTAGTAAGAAACGCATTTGTGTTTCTTTGTAAAGGCAAGCAGTTGTTTGCTACGTGTGAAAGCACTGTTAGAACTGAGATGAGTGTTCCTTTTCTCAGTACAAGCTTTACTTTGAAACATAATCGCGTTCTTTTGAAAGTTTATTAATTTCACGAAAGCTTTTGTAAGAAACGCACATGAGTTTCTTTGTAAAGACAAGCAGTGTTTTGCTACGTGGGAAAGCACTGTTAGAACTGAGATGAGTGTTCCTTTTCTCAGTACAGGCTTTACTTTGAAAGATAATTGCGTTCTTATGAAAGATTATTAATTTCACGAAAGCATTAGTAAGAAACACTAATGCGTTACATTTTAGAGACAAGCAGTATTTGATACGTGTGAAATCACTGTTAGAACTGAGATGAGTGTTCCTTTTCTCAATACAAGCTTAACTTTGGAAGGTAATCGCGTTCTGTTGAAAGTTTATTAATATCACGATAGCTTTAGTAAGAAACGCACATGCGTTTCTTTGTAAAGACAAGCAGTTGTTTGCTACGTGTTAAAGCACTGTTAGAACTGAGATGAGTGTTCCTTTTCTCAGTACAAGCTTTACTTTGAAAGATAATCGCGTTCTTTTGAAAGATTATTAATTTCACAAAAGCTTTGTTAAGAAACGCACATGCGTTTCTTTGTAAAGGCAAGCAGTTGTTTGCTACGTGTGAAAGCACTGTTAGAACTGAGATGAGTGTTCCTTTTCTCAGTACAAGCTTTGAAAGATAATCGCATTCTTTTGAAAGTTTATTAATTTCACGAAAGCTTTAGTAAGAAACACTAATGCGTTACATTATAGAGACAAGCAGTATTTGCTACGTGTGAAAGCACTGTTAGAACTGAGATCAGTGTTCCTTTTCTCAGTACAAACCTTACTTTGAAAGATAATCGCCTTCTTTTGAAAGATTATTAATTTCACAAAAGCTTTGTTAAGAAACGCACATGCGTTTCTTTGTAAAGGCAAGCAGTTGTTTGCTATGTGTGAAAGCACTTTTAGAACTGAGATGAGTGTTCCTTTTCTCAGTACAAGCTTTACTTTCAAAGGTAATCGCGTTCTTTTGAAAGATTATTAATTTCAGGTAAGCTTTAGTAGGAAACACGAATACGTTACATTGTAAAGACAATCAGTGGTTTGCTACGTGTGAAAGCACTGTTAGAATTGAGATGAGTGTTCCTTTTCTCAGTACAAGCTTTACTTTGAAAGATAATCGCATTCTTTTTAAAGTTTATTAATTTCACGAAAGCTTTAGGAAGAAACACACATGCGTTTCTTCGTAAAGACAAGCAGTTGTTGGCTACATGTGAATGCACTGTTAGAACTGAGTGTTCCTTTTCTCAGTACAAGCTTTGCTTTGAAAGATAATCGCGTTCTTATGAAAGTTTATTAATTTCACGCAAGCTTAGTAAGAAATGCACATGCGTTTTTTGTAAAGACAAGCAGTTGTTTGCTACGTGTGAAAGCACTGTTAGAAATGAGATCAGTGTTCCTTTTCTCAGTACAAGCTTTACTTTGAAAGATAATAGCGTTCTTTTGAAAGATTATTAATTTCACAAAAGCTTTGTTAAGAAACGCACATGCGTTTCTTTGTAAAGGCAAGCAGTTGTGTGCTACGTGTAAAAGCACTGTTAGAACTGAGATGAGTGTTCCTTTTCTCAGTACAAGCTTTACTTTCAAAGGTAATCGCGTTCTTTTGAAAGATTATTAATTTCAGGTAAGCTTTAGTAAGAAACACGAATACGTTACATTATAAAGACAATCAGTGGTTTGCTACGTGTGAAAGCACTTTTAGAACTGAGATGAGTGTTCCTTTTCTCAGTACAAGCTTTACTTTGAAAGATAATCGCATTCTTATGAAAATTTATTAATTTCACGAAAGCTTTAGTAAGAAACGCACATGCGTTTATTTGTAAAGGCAAGCAGTTGTTTGCTACGTGTGAAAGCACTGTTAGAACTGAGATGAGTGTTCCTTTTCTCAGTACAAGCTTTACTTTGAAAGATAATCGCGTTCTTAAGAAAGATTATTAATTTCACGAAAGCATTAGTAAGAAACATTAATGCGTTACATTATAGAGACAAGCAGTATTTGATATGTGTGAAAGCACTGTTATAAGTGAGATGAGTGGTCCTTTTCTCAATACAAGCTTTACTTTGACAGATAATCGCGTTATTTTAGAAGTTTATTAATTTCACGAGCTTTAGGAAGAAACGCACATGGGTTTCTTTTTAAAGACAAGCAGTTGTTTGCTACGTGTGAAAGCACTGTTAGAACTGAGATGAGTGTTCCTTTTCTCAGTACAAGCTTTGAAAGATAATCGCATTCTTTTGAAAGTTTATTAATTTCACGAAAGCTTTTGTAAGAAACGCACATGGGTTTCTTTGTAAAGACAAGCAGTGTTTTGCTACGTGTGAAAGCACTGTTAGAACTGAGATGAGTGTTCCTTTTCTCAGTACAAGCTTTACTTTGAAAGATAATCGCATTCTTTTTAAAGTTTATTAATTTCACGAAAGCTTTAGGAAGAAACACACATGAGTTTCTTCGTAAAGACAAGCAGTTGTTGGCTACATGTGAATGCACTGTTAGAACTGAGTGTTCCTTTTCTCAGTACAAGCTTTGCTTTGAAAGATAATCGCGTTCTTATGAAAGTTTATTAATTTCACGCAAGCTTAGTAAGAAATGCACATGCGTTTTTTGTAAAGACAAGCAGTTGTTTGCTACGTGTGAAAGCACTGTTAGAAATGAGATCAGTGTTCCTTTTCTCAGTACAAGCTTTACTTTGAAAGATAATAGCGTTCTTTTGAAAGATTATTAATTTCACAAAAGCTTTGTTAAGAAACGCACATGCGTTTCTTTGTAAAGGCAAGCAGTTGTGTGCTACGTGTAAAAGCACTGTTAGAACTGAGATGAGTGTTCCTTTTCTCAGTACAAGCTTTACTTTCAAAGGTAATCGCGTTCTTTTGAAAGATTATTAATTTCAGGTAAGCTTTAGTAAGAAACACGAATACGTTACATTATAAAGACAATCAGTGGTTTGCTACGTGTGAAAGCACTTTTAGAACTGAGATGAGTGTTCCTTTTCTCAGTACAAGCTTTACTTTGAAAGATAATCGCATTCTTATGAAAATTTATTAATTTCACGAAAGCTTTAGTAAGAAACGCACATGCGTTTATTTGTAAAGGCAAGCAGTTGTTTGCTACGTGTGAAAGCACTGTTAGAACTGAGATGAGTGTTCCTTTTCTCAGTACAAGCTTTACTTTGAAAGATAATCGCGTTCTTAAGAAAGATTATTAATTTCACGAAAGCATTAGTAAGAAACATTAATGCGTTACATTATAGAGACAAGCAGTATTTGATACGTGTGAAAGCACTGTTATAAGTGAGATGAGTGTTCCTTTTCTCAATACAAGCTTTACTTTGACAGATAATCGCGTTATTTTAGAAGTTTATTAATTTCACGAGCTTTAGGAAGAAACGCACATGGGTTTCTTTGTAAAGACAAGCAGTTGTTTGCTACGTGTGAAAGCACTGTTAGAACTGAGATGAGTGTTCCTTTTCTCAGTACAAGCTTTGAAAGATAATCGCATTCTTTTGAAAGTTTATTAATTTCACGAAAGCTTTAGTAAGAAACACTAATGCGTTACATTATAGAGACAAGCAGTATTTGATACGTGTGAAAGCACTGTTAGAACTGAGATCAGTGTTCCTTTTCTCAGTACAAGCTTTACTTTGAAAGATAATCTCGTTCTTTTGAAAGTTTATTAATATCACGATAGCTTTAGTAAGAAACGCACATGCGTTTCTTTGTAAAGACAAGCAGTTGTTTGCTACGTGTGAAAGCACTGTTAGAATTGAGATGAGTGTTCCTTTTCTCAGTACAAGCTTTACTTTGAAAGATATTCGCATTCTTATGAAAGTTTATTAATTTCACGAAAGCTTTAGTAAGAAACGCACTTGTGTTTCTTTGTAAAGGCAAGCAGTTGTTTGCTACGTGTGAAAGCACTGTTAGAACTGAGATGAGTGTTCCTTTTCTCAGTACAAGCTTTACTTTGAAACATAATCGCGTTCTTTTGAAAGTTTATTAATTTCACGAAAGCTTTTGTAAGAAACGCACATGGGTTTCTTTGTAAAGACAAGCAGTGTTTTGCTACGTGTGAAAGCACTGTTAGAACTGAGATGAGTGTTCCTTTTCTCAGTACAAGCTTTACTTTGAAAGATAATCGCATTCTTTTTAAAGTTTATTAATTTCACGAAAGCTTTAGGAAGAAACACACATGCGTTTCTTCGTAAAGACAAGCAGTTGTTGGCTACATGTGAATGCACTGTTAGAACTGAGTGTTCCTTTTCTCAGTACAAGCTTTGCTTTGAAAGATAATCGCGTTCTTATGAAAGTTTATTAATTTCACGCAAGCTTAGTAAGAAATGCACATGCGTTTTTTGTAAAGACAAGCAGTTGTTTGCTACGTGTGAAAGCACTGTTAGAAATGAGATCAGTGTTCCTTTTCTCAGTACAAGCTTTACTTTGAAAGATAATAGCGTTCTTTTGAAAGATTATTAATTTCACAAAAGCTTTGTTAAGAAACGCACATGCGTTTCTTTGTAAAGGCAAGCAGTTGTGTGCTACGTGTAAAAGCACTGTTAGAACTGAGATGAGTGTTCCTTTTCTCAGTACAAGCTTTACTTTCAAAGGTAATCGCGTTCTTTTGAAAGATTATTAATTTCAGGTAAGCTTTAGTAAGAAACACGAATACGTTACATTATAAAGACAATCAGTGGTTTGCTACGTGTGAAAGCACTTTTAGAACTGAGATGAGTGTTCCTTTTCTCAGTACAAGCTTTACTTTGAAAGATAATCGCATTCTTATGAAAATTTATTAATTTCACGAAAGCTTTAGTAAGAAACGCACATGCGTTTATTTGTAAAGGCAAGCAGTTGTTTGCTACGTGTGAAAGCACTGTTAGAACTGAGATGAGTGTTCCTTTTCTCAGTACAAGCTTTACTTTGAAAGATAATCGCGTTCTTAAGAAAGATTATTAATTTCACGAAAGCATTAGTAAGAAACATTAATGCGTTACATTATAGAGACAAGCAGTATTTGATACGTGTGAAAGCACTGTTATAAGTGAGATGAGTGTTCCTTTTCTCAATACAAGCTTTACTTTGACAGATAATCGCGTTATTTTAGAAGTTTATTAATTTCACGAGCTTTAGGAAGAAACGCACTTGTGTTTCTTTGTAAAGGCAAGCAGTTGTTTGCTACGTGTGAAAGCAGTGTTAGAACTGAGATGAGTGTTCCTTTTCTCAGTACAAGCTTTACTTTGAAACATAATCGCGTTCTTTTGAAAGTTTATTAATTTCACGAAAGCTTTTGTAAGAAACGCACATGGGTTTCTTTGTAAAGACAAGCAGTGTTTTGCTACGTGTGAAAGCACTGTTAGAACTGAGATGAGTGTTCCTTTTCTCAGTACAAGCTTTACTTTCAAAGGTAATCGCGATCTTTTGAAAGATTATTAATTTCAGGTAAGCTTTAGTAGGAAACACGAATACGTTACATAATAAAGACAATCAGTGGTTTGCTACGTGTGAAAGCACTGTTAGAACTGAGATGGGTATTCCTTTTCTCAGTACAAGCTTTATTTTGAAAGATAATCGCATTCTTTTTAAAGTTTATTAATTTCACGAAAGCTTTAGGAAGAAACGCACATGCGTTTCTTTGTAAAGACAAGCAGTTGTTGGCTACATGTGAATGCACTGTTAGAACTGAGTGTTCCTTTTCTCAGTACAAGCTTTACTTTGAAAGATAATCGCGTTCTTTTGAAAGATTATTAATTTCACAAAAGCTTTGTTAAGAAACGCACATGCGTTTCTTTGTAAAGACAATCAGTTGTTTGCTACGTGTGAAAGCACTGTTAGAACTGAGATGAGTGTTCCTTTTAAAGTACAAGCTTTACTTTGAAACATAATCGCGTTCTTTTGAAAGTTTATTAACTTCACTAAAGCTTTTGTAAGAAACGCACATGCGTTTCTTTGTAAAGACAAGCAGTTGTTTGCTACATGTGAAAGCACTGTTAGAACTGAGTGTTCCTTTTCTCAGTACAAGCTTTACTTTGAAAGATAATCGCGTTCTTATTAAAGTTTATTAATTTCTCGAAAGCTTTAGTAAGAAACGCACATGCGTTTCTTTGTAAAGGCAAGCAGTTGTTTGCTACGTGGGAAAGCACTGTTAGAACTGAGATGAGTGTTCCTTTTCTCTGTACAAGCTTTACTTTGAAACATAATCGCGTTCTTTTGAAAGTTTATTAATTTCACGAAAGCTTTTGTAAGAAAGGCACATGTGTTTCTTTGTAAAGACAAGCAGTTGTTTGCTACGTGTGAAAGCACTGTTAGAACTGAGATCAGTGTTCCTTTTCTCAGTACAAGCTTTACTTTGAAAGATAATCGCTTTCTTTTGAAAGGTTATTAATTTCATGAAAGCTTTAGCATGAAGCGCACATGCGTTTCTTTGTAAAGGCAAGCAGTTGTTTGCTACATGTGAAAGCACTGTTAGAACTGAGATGAGTGTTCCTTTTCTCAGTACAAGCTTTACTTTGAAAGATAATCGCGTTCTTTTGAACGTTTATTAATGTCACGAATGCTTTAGTAAGCAACGCACATGCGTTTCTTGTAAAGTCAAGCAGTTGTTTGCTACCTGTGAAAGCACTTTTAGAACTGTGATGAGTGATCCTTTTCTCAATACAAGCTTTACTTTGAAAGATAATCGCGTTCTTATGAAAGTTTATTAATTTCACGAAAGCTTTAGGGAGAAACGCACATGCGTTTCTTTGTAAAGACAAGCAGTTGTTTCCTATGTGTGGAAGCACTGTTAGAACTGAGATGAGTGTTCCTTTTCTCAGTACAAGCTTTACTTTGAAAGATAATCGCGTTCTTTTGAAAGTTTATTAATGTCACGAAAGCTTTAGTAAGAAACACACATGCGTTTCTTTGTAAAGACAAGCAGTTGTTTGCTACGTGGGAAAGCACTGTTAGAACTGAGATAAGTATTCTTTTTCTTAGTACAACCTTTACTTTGAAAGATAATCGCGTTCTTTTGCAAGTTTATTAATTTCACGAAAGCTTTAGTAAGAAACGCACATGCGTTTCTTTGTAAAGAGAAGCAGTTGTTACCTACGTGTGAAAGCACTGTTAGAACTGAGATCAGTGTTGCTTTTCTCAGTACAAGCTTTACTTTGAAACATAATCGCGTTCTATTGAAAGTTTATTAATTTCACGAAAGCTTTTGTAAGAAAGGCACATGTGTTTCTTTGTAAAGACAAGCAGTTGTTTGCTACGTGTGAAAGCACTGTTAGAACTGAGATGAGTGTTCCTTTTCTCAGTACAAGCTTTACTTTGAAAGATATTCGCATTCTTATGAAAGTTTATTAATTTCACGAAAGCTTTAGTAAGAAACGCATTTGTGTTTCTTTGTAAAGGCAAGCAGTTGTTTGCTACGTGTGAAAGCACTGTTAGAACTGAGATGAGTGTTCCTTTTCTCAGTACAAGCTTTACTTTGAAACATAATCGCGTTCTTTTGAAAGTTTATTAATTTCACGAAAGCTTTTGTAAGAAACGCACATGGGTTTCTTTGTAAAGAAAAGCAGTGTTTTGCTACGTGTGAAAGCACTGTTAGAACTGAGATGAGTGTTCCTTTTCTCAGTACAAGCTTTACTTTGAAAGATAATTGCGTTCTTATGAAAGATTATTAATTTCACGAAAGCATTAGTAAGAAACACTAATGCGTTACATTTTAGAGACAAGCAGTATTTGATACGTGTGAAATCACTGTTAGAACTGAGATGAGTGTTCCTTTTCGCAATACAAGCTTAACTTTGGAAGGTAATCGCGTTCTGTTGAAAGTTTATTAATATCACGATAGCTTTAGTAAGAAACGCACATGCGTTTCTTTGTAAAGACAAGCAGTTGTTTGCTACGTGTTAAAGCACTGTTAGAACTGAGATGAGTGTTTCTTTTCTCAGTACAAGCTTTATTTTGAAAGATAATAGCATATTTTTGAAAGATTATTAATTACACGAAAGCTTTAGTAAGAAACACACATGCGTTTCTTTGTAAAGACAAGCAGTTGTTTGCTACGTGTTAAAGCACTGTTAGAACTGAGATGAGTGTTTCTTTTCTCAGTACAAGCTTTATTTTGAAAGATAATAGCATATTTTTGAAAGATTATTAATTACACGAAAGCTTTAGTAAGAAACACACATGCGTTTCTTTGTAAAGACAAGCAGTTGTTTGCTACGTGTGAAAGCACTGTTAGAACTGAGATAAGTATTCTTTTTCTCAGTACAACCTTTACTTTGAAAGATAATCGCGTTCTTTTGCAAGTTTATTAATTTCACGAAAGCTTTAGTAAGAAACGCACATGCGTTTCTTTGTAAAGAGAAGCAGTTGTTACCTACGTGTGAAAGCACTGTTAGAACTGAGATCAGTGTTGCTTTTCTCAGTACAAGCTTTACTTTGAAACATAATCGCGTTCTATTGAAAGTTTATTAATTTCACGAAAGCTTTTGTAAGAAAGGCACATGTGTTTCTTTGTAAAGACAAGCAGTTGTTTGCTACGTGTGAAAGCACTGTTAGAACTGAGATGAGTGTTCCTTTTCTCAGTACAAGCTTTACTTTGAAAGATATTCGCATTCTTATGAAAGTTTATTAATTTCACGAAAGCTTTAGTAAGAAACGCATTTGTGTTTCTTTGTAAAGGCAAGCAGTTGTTTGCTACGTGTGAAAGCACTGTTAGAACTGAGATGAGTGTTCCTTTTCTCAGTACAAGCTTTACTTTGAAACATAATCGCGTTCTTTTGAAAGTTTATTAATTTCACGAAAGCTTTTGTAAGAAACGCACATGGGTTTCTTTGTAAAGAAAAGCAGTGTTTTGCTACGTGTGAAAGCACTGTTAGAACTGAGATGAGTGTTCCTTTTCTCAGTACAAGCTTTACTTTGAAAGATAATTGCGTTCTTATGAAAGATTATTAATTTCACGAAAGCATTAGTAAGAAACACTAATGCGTTACATTTTAGAGACAAGCAGTATTTGATACGTGTGAAATCACTGTTAGAACTGAGATGAGTGTTCCTTTTCGCAATACAAGCTTAACTTTGGAAGGTAATCGCGTTCTGTTGAAAGTTTATTAATATCACGATAGCTTTAGTAAGAAACGCACATGCGTTTCTTTGTAAAGGCAAGCAGTTGTTTGCTACGTGTGAAAGCACTGTTAGAACTGAGATGAGTGTTCCTTTTCTCAGTACAAGCTTTACTTTCAAAGGTAATCGCGTTCTTTTGAAAGATTATTAATTTCAGGTAAGCTTTAGTAAGAAACACGAATACGTTACATTATAAAGACAATCAGTGGTTTGCTACGTGTGAAAGCACTGTTAGAACTGAGATGAGTGTTCCTTTTCTCAGTACAAGCTTTACTTTGAAAGATAATCGCATTCTTTTTAAAGTTTATTAATTTCACGAAAGATTTAGGAAGAAACGCACATGCGTTTCTTTGTAAAGACAAGCAGTTGTTGGCTACATGTGAATGCACTGTTAGAACTGAGTGTTCCTTTTCTCAGTACAAGCTTTACTTTGAAAGATAATCGCGTTCTTATGAAAGTTTATTAATTTCACGAAAGCTTAGTAAGAAATGCACATGCGTTTTTTGTAAAGACAAGCAGTTGTTTGCTACATGTTAAAGCACTGTTAGAACTGAGATGAGTGTTCCTTTTCTTAGTACAAGCTTAACTTTGAAAGGTAATCGCGTTCTGTTGAAAGTTTATTAATGTCACGAAAGCTGTAGGAAGAAACGCACATGCGTTTCTTTGTAAAGACAAGCAGTTGTTTGCTACGTGTGAAAGCACTGTTAGAACTGAGATGAGTGTTCCTTTTCTCAGTACAAGCTTTACTTTGAAAGATAATCGCATTCTTTTGAAAGTTTATTAATTTCACGAAAGCTTTAGTAACAAAAACTAATGTGTTACATTATAAAGACAAGCAGTATTTGATACGTGTGAAAGCACTGTTAGAACTGAGATGAGTGTTCCTTTTCTCAATACAAGCTTTACTTTGAAAGATAATCGCGTTCTTTTGAAAGTTTATTAATTTCACGAAAGCTTTAGGAAGAAACCCACATGCGTTTCTTTGTAAAGACAAGCAGTTGTTTGCTACATGTGAAAGCACTGTTAGAACTGAGATCAGTGTTCCTTTTCTCAGTACAAGCTTTACTTTGAAAGATAATCGCGTTCTTTTGAAAGTTTATTAATTTCACGAAAGCTTTAGTAAGAAACATTTATGCGTTACATTATAGACACAAGCAGTTTTTGATACGTGTGAAAGCACTGTTAGAACTGAGTTCAGTGTTCCTATTCTCAGTACAAGCTTTACTTTGAAACATAGTCGCGTTCTTTTGAAAGTTTATTAATGTCACGAAAGCTTTAGTAAGAAACGCACATGCGTTTCTTTCTAGAGGCAAGTAGTTGTTTGTTATGTGTGAAAGCATTGATAGAACTGAGATGAGTGTTCCTGTTCTCAGTAGAAGCTTTACTTTTAAAGATAATCGCGTTCTTATGAAAGATTATTAATTTCACGAAAGCTTTAGGAAGAAACGCACATGCGTTTCTTTGTAAAGACAAGTAGTTGTTTGCTACATGTGAAAGCACTGTTAGAACTGAGTGTTCCTTTTCTGAGTACAAGCTTTACTTTGAAAGATAATCGCGTTCTTTTGAAAGTTTATTAATTTCACGAAAGCTTTCGGAAGAAACGCACATGCGTTTCTTTGTAAAGAAAAGCAGTTGTTTGCTACGTGTGAAAGCACTGTTAGAAATGAGATCAGTGTTGCTTTTCTCAGTACAAGCTTTAATTTGAAACATAATCGCGTTCTTTTCAAAGTTTATTAATTTCACGAAAGCTTTTGTAAGAAAGGCACATGCGTTTCTTTGTAAAGGCAAGCAGTTGTTTGCTACATGTGAAAGCACTGTTAGAACTGAGTGTTCCTTTTCTCAGTACAAGCTTTACTTTGAAAGATAATCGTGTTCTTATGAAAGTTTATTAATTTCACGAAAGCTTTAGGGAGAAACGCACATGCGTTTCTTTGTAAAGACAAGCAGTTGTTTCCTATGTGTGGAAGCACTGTTAGAACTGAGATGAGTGTTCCTTTTCTCAGTACAAGCTTTACTTTGAAAGATAATCGCGTTCTTTTGAAAGTTTATTAATGTCACGAAAGCTTTAGTAAGAAACACACATGCGTTTCTTTGTAAAGACAAGCAGTTGTTTGCTGCATGTGAAAGCACTGTTAGAACTGAGATAAGTATTCTTTTTCTCAGTACAACCTTTACTTTGAAAGATAATCGCGTTCTTTTGCAAGTTTATTAATTTCACGAAAGCTTTAGTAAGAAACGCACATGCGTTTCTTTGTAAAGAGAAGCAGTTGTTACCTACGTGTGAAAGCACTGTTAGAACTGAGATCAGTGTTGCTTTTCTCAGTACAAGCTTTACTTTGAAACATAATCGCGTTCTATTGAAAGTTTATTAATTTCACGAAAGCTTTTGTAAGAAAGGCACATGTGTTTCTTTGTAAAGACAAGCAGTTGTTTGCTACGTGTGAAAGCACTGTTAGAACTGAGATGAGTGTTCCTTTTCTCAGTACAAGCTTTACTTTGAAAGATATTCGCATTCTTATGAAAGTTTATTAATTTCACGAAAGCTTTAGTAAGAAACGCATTTGTGTTTCTTTGTAAAGGCAAGCAGTTGTTTGCTACGTGTGAAAGCACTGTTAGAACTGAGATGAGTGTTCCTTTTCTCAGTACAAGCTTTACTTTGAAACATAATCGCGTTCTTTTGAAAGTTTATTAATTTCACGAAAGCTTTTGTAAGAAACGCACATGGGTTTCTTTGTAAAGAAAAGCGGTGTTTTGCTACGTGTGAAAGCACTGTTAGAACTGAGATGAGTGTTCCTTTTCTCAGTACAAGCTTTACTTTGAAAGATAATTGCGTTCTTATGAAAGATTATTAATTTCACGAAAGCATTAGTAAGAAACACTAATGCATTACATTTTAGAGACAAGCAGTTTTTGATACGTGTGAAATCACTGTTAGAACTGAGATGAGTGTTCCTTTTCGCAATACAAGCTTAACTTTGGAAGGTAATCGCGTTCTGTTGAAAGTTTATTAATATCACGATAGCTTTAGTAAGAAACGCACATGCGTTACTTTGTAAAGACAAGCAGTTGTTTGCTACGTGTTAAAGCACTGTTAGAACTGAGATGAGTGTTCCTTTTCTCAGTACAAGCTTTACTTTGAAAGATAATCGCGTTCTTTTGAAAGATTATTAATTTCACAAAAGCTTTGTTAAGAAACGCACATGCGTTTCTTTGTAAAGGCAAGCAGTTGTTTGCTACGTGTGAAAGCACTGTTAGAACTGAGATGAGTGTTCCTTTTCTCAGTACAAGCTTTACTTTCAAAGGTAATCGCGTTCTTTTGAAAGATTATTAATTTCAGGTAAGCTTTAGTAAGAAACACGAATACGTTACATTATAAAGACAATCAGTGGTTTGTTACGTGTGAAAGCACTGTTAGAACTGAGATGAGTGTTCCTTTTCTCAGTACAAGCTTTACTTTGAACGATAATCGCATTCTTTTTAAAGTTTACTAATTTCACGAAAGCTTTAGGAAGAAACGCACATGCGTTTCTTTGTAAAGACAAGCAGTTGTTGGCTACATGTGAATGCACTTTTAGAAGTGAGTGTTCCTTTTCTCAGTACAAGCTTTACTTTGAAAGATAATCGCGTTCTTATGAAAGTTTATTAATTTCACGAAAGCTTAGTAAGAAATGCACATGCGTTTTTTGTAAAGACAAGCAGTTATTTGCTACGTGTGAAAGCACTGTTAGAAATGAGATCAGTGTTCCTTTTCCCAGTACAAGCTTTACTTTGAAACATAATCGCGTTCTTTTGAAAGTTTATTAATTTCACGAAAGCTTTTGTAAGAGAGGCACACGTGTTTCTTTGTAAAGACAAGCAGTTGTTTGCTACGTGTGAAAGCACTCTTAGAACTGAGATGAGTGTTCCTTTTCTCAGTACAAGCTTTACTTTGAAAGATAATCGCGTTCGTTTGAACGTTTATTAATGTCACGAATGCTTTAGTAAGAAACGCACATGCGTTTCTTGTAAAGTCAAGCAGTTGTTTGCTACGTGTGAAAGCACTTTTAGAACTGTGATGAGTGATCCTTTTCTCAGTACAAGCTTTACTTTGAAAGGTAATCGCGTTCTGTTGAAAGTTTATTAATATCACGATAGCTTTAGTAAGAAACGCACATGCGTTTCTTTGTAAAGACAAGCAGTTGTTTGCTACGTGTTAAAGCACTGTTAGAACTGAGATGAGTGTTTCTTTTCTCAGTACAAGCTTTATTTTGAAAGATAATAGCATATTTTTGAAAGATTATTAATTACACGAAAGCTTTAGTAAGAAACACACATGCGTTTCTTTGTAAAGACAAGCAGTTGTTTACTACGTGTTAAAGCACTGTTAGAACTGAGATGAGTGTTTCTTTTCTCAGTACAAGCTTTATTTTGAAAGATAATAGCATATTTTTGAAAGATTATTAATTACACGAAAGCTTTAGTAAGAAACACACATGCGTTTCTTTGTAAAGACAAGCAGTTGTGTGCTACGTGTGAAAGCACTGTTAGAACTGAGATAAGTATTCTTTTTCTCAGTACAACCTTTACTTTGAAAGATAATCGCGTTCTTTTGCAAGTTTATTAATTTCACGAAAGCTTTAGTAAGAAACGCACATGCGTTTCTTTGTAAAGAGAAGCAGTTGTTACCTACGTGTGAAAGCACTGTTAGAACTGAGATCAGTGTTGCTTTTCTCAGTACAAGCTTTACTTTGAAACATAATCGCGTTCTATTGAAAGTTTATTAATTTCACGAAAGCTTTTGTAAGAAAGGCACATGTGTTTCTTTGTAAAGACAAGCAGTTGTTTGCTACGTGTGAAAGCACTGTTAGAACTGAGATGAGTGTTCCTTTTCTCAGTACAAGCTTTACTTTGAAAGATATTCGCATTCTTATGAAAGTTTATTAATTTCACGAAAGCTTTATTAAGAAACGCATTTGTGTTTCTTTGTAAAGGCAAGCAGTTGTTTGCTACGTGTGAAAGCACTGTTAGAACTGAGATGAGTGTTCCTTTTCTCAGTACAAGCTTTACTTTGAAACATAATCGCGTTCTTTTGAAAGTTTATTAATTTCACGAAAGCTTTTGTAAGAAACGCACATGGGTTTCTTTGTAAAGAAAAGCAGTGTTTTGCTACGTGTGAAAGCACTGTTAGAACTGAGATGAGTGTTCCTTTTCTCAGTACAAGCTTTACTTTGAAAGATAATTGCGTTCTTATGAAAGATTATTAATTTCACGAAAGCATTAGTAAGAAACACTAATGCGTTACATTTTAGAGACAAGCAGTATTTGATACGTGTGAAATCACTGTTAGAACTGAGATGAGTGTTCCTTTTCGCAATACAAGCTTAACTTTGGAAGGTAATCGCGTTCTGTTGAAAGTTTATTAATATCACGATAGCTTTAGTAAGAAACGCACATGCGTTTCTTTGTAAAGGCAAGCAGTTGTTTGCTACGTGTGAAAGCACTGTTAGAACTGAGATGAGTGTTCCTTTTCTCAGTACAAGCTTTACTTTCAAAGGTAATCGCGTTCTTTTGAAAGATTATTAATTTCAGGTAAGCTTTAGTAAGAAACACGAATACGTTACATTATAAAGACAATCAGTGGTTTGCTACGTGTGAAAGCACTGTTAGAACTGAGATGAGTGTTCCTTTTCTCAGTACAAGCTTTACTTTGAAAGATAATCGCATTCTTTTTAAAGTTTATTAATTTCACGAAAGCTTTAGGAAGAAACGCACATGCGTTTCTTTGTAAAGACAAGCAGTTGTTGGCTACATGTGAATGCACTGTTAGAACTGAGTGTTCCTTTTCTCAGTACAAGCTTTACTTTGAAAGATAATCGCGTTCTTTTGAAAGTTTATTAATTTCACGAAAGCTTTTGTAAGAAACGCACATGAGTTTCTTTGTAAAGAGAAGCAGTTGTTACCTACGTGTGAAAGCACTGTTAGAACTGAGATCAGTGTTGCTTTTCTCAGTACAAGCTTTACTTTGAAACATAATCGCGTTCTATTGAAAGTTTATTAATTTCACGAAAGCTTTTGTAAGAAAGGCACATGTGTTTCTTTGTAAAGACAAGCAGTTGTTTGCTACGTGTGAAAGCACTGTTAGAACTGAGATGAGTGTTCCTTTTCTCAGTACAAGCTTTACTTTGAAAGATATTCGCATTCTTATGAAAGTTTATTAATTTCACGAAAGCTTTAGTAAGAAACGCATTTGTGTTTCTTTGTAAAGGCAAGCAGTTGTTTGCTACGTGTGAAAGCACTGTTAGAACTGAGATGAGTGTTCCTTTTCTCAGTACAAGCTTTACTTTGAAACATAATCGCGTTCTTTTGAAAGTTTATTAATTTCACGAAAGCTTTTGTAAGAAACGCACATGGGTTTCTTTGTAAAGAAAAGCAGTGTTTTGCTACGTGTGAAAGCACTGTTAGAACTGAGATGAGTGTTCCTTTTCTCAGTACAAGCTTTACTTTGAAAGATAATTGCGTTCTTATGAAAGATTATTAATTTCACGAAAGCATTAGTAAGAAACACTAATGCGTTACATTTTAGAGACAAGCAGTATTTGATACGTGTGAAATCACTGTTAGAACTGAGATGAGTGTTCCTTTTCGCAATACAAGCTTAACTTTGGAAGGTAATCGCGTTCTGTTGAAAGTTTATTAATATCACGATAGCTTTAGTAAGAAACGCACATGCGTTTCTTTGTAAAGGCAAGCAGTTGTTTGCTACGTGTGAAAGCACTGTTAGAACTGAGATGAGTGTTCCTTTTCTCAGTACAAGCTTTACTTTCAAAGGTAATCGCGTTCTTTTGAAAGATTATTAATTTCAGGTAAGCTTTAGTAAGAAACACGAATACGTTACATTATAAAGACAATCAGTGGTTTGCTACGTGTGAAAGCACTGTTAGAACTGAGATGAGTGTTCCTTTTCTCAGTACAAGCTTTACTTTGAAAGATAATCGCATTCTTTTTAAAGTTTATTAATTTCACGAAAGCTTTAGGAAGAAACGCACATGCGTTTCTTTGTAAAGACAAGCAGTTTTTGGCTACATGTGAATGCACTGTTAGAACTGAGTGTTCCTTTTCTCAGTACAAGCTTTACTTTGAAAGATAATCGCGTTCTTATGAAAGTTTATTAATTTCACGAAAGCTTAGTAAGAAATGCACATGCGTTTTTTGTAAAGACAAGCAGTTGTTTGCTACATGTTAAAGCACTGTTAGAACTGAGATGAGTGTTCCTTTTCTCAGTACAAGCTTAACTTTGAAAGGTAATCGCGTTCTGTTGAAAGTTTATTAATGTCACGAAAGCTGTAGGAAGAAACGCACATGCGTTTCTTTGTAAAGACAAGCAGTTGTTTGCTACGTGTGAAAGCACTGTTAGAACTGAGATGAGTGTTCCTTTTCTCAGTACAAGCTTTACTTTGAAAGATAATCGCATTCTTTTGAAAGTTTATTAATTTCACGAAAGCTTTAGTAACAAAAACTAATGCGTTACATTATAAAGACAAGCAGTATTTGATACGTGTGAAAGCACTGTTAGAACTGAGATGAGTGTTCCTTTTCTCAATACAAGCTTTACTTTGAAAGATAATCGCGTTCTTTTGAAAGTTTATTAATTTCACGAAAGCTGTAGGAAGAAACGCACATGCGTTTCTTTGTAAAGACAAGCAGTTGTTTGCTACGTGTGAAAGCACTGTTAGAACTGAGATGAGTGTTCCTTTTCTCAGTACAAGCTTTACTTTGAAAGATAATCGCGTTCTTTTGAAAGTTTATTAATTTCACGAAAGCTTTTGTAAGAAACGCACATGAGTTTCTTTGTAAAGAGAAGCAGTTGTTACCTACGTGTGAAAGCACTGTTAGAACTGAGATCAGTGTTGCTTTTCTCAGTACAAGCTTTACTTTGAAACATAATCGCGTTCTATTGAAAGTTTATTAATTTCACGAAAGCTTTTGTAAGAAAGGCACATGTGTTTCTTTGTAAAGACAAGCAGTTGTTTGCTACGTGTGAAAGCACTGTTAGAACTGAGATGAGTGTTCCTTTTCTCAGTACAAGCTTTACTTTGAAAGATATTCGCATTCTTATGAAAGTTTATTAATTTCACGAAAGCTTTAGTAAGAAACGCATTTGTGTTTCTTTGTAAAGGCAAGCAGTTGTTTGCTGCGTGTGAAAGCACTGTTAGAACTGAGATGAGTGTTCCTTTTCTCAGTACAAGCTTTACTTTGAAACATAATCGCGTTCTTTTGAAAGTTTATTAATTTCACGAAAGCTTTTGTAAGAAACGCACATGGGTTTCTTTGTAAAGAAAAGCAGTGTTTTGCTACGTGTGAAAGCACTGTTAGAACTGAGTGTTCCTTTTCTCAGTACAAGCTTTACTTTGAAAGATAATTGCGTTCTTATGAAAGATTATTAATTTCACGAAAGCATTAGTAAGAAACACTAATGCGTTACATTTTAGAGACAAGCAGTATTTGATACGTGTGAAATCACTGTTAGAACTGAGATGAGTGTTCCTTTTCGCAATACAAGCTTAACTTTGGAACGTAATCGCGTTCTGTTGAAAGTTTATTAATATCACGATAGCTTTAGTAAGAAACGCACATGCGTTTCTTTGTAAAGGCAAGCAGTTGTTTGCTACGTGTGAAAGCACTGTTAGAACTGAGATGAGTGTTCCTTTTCTCAGTACAAGCTTTACTTTCAAAGGTAATCGCGTTCTTTTGAAAGATTATTAATTTCAGGTAAGCTTTAGTAAGAAACACGAATACGTTACATTATAAAGACAATCAGTGGTTTGCTACGTGTGAAAGCACTGTTAGAACTGAGATGAGTGTTCCTTTTCTCAGTACAAGCTTTACTTTGAAAGATAATCGCATTCTTTTTAAAGTTTATTAATTTCACGAAAGCTTTAGGAAGAAACGCACATGCGTTTCTTTGTAAAGACAAGCAGTTGTTGGCTACATGTGAATGCACTGTTAGAACTGAGTGTTCCTTTTCTCAGTACAAGCTTTACTTTGAAAGATAATCGCGTTCTTATGAAAGTTTATTAATTTCACGAAAGCTTAGTAAGAAATGCACATGCGTTTTTTGTAAAGACAAGCAGTTGTTTGCTACATGTTAAAGCACTGTTAGAACTGAGATGAGTGTTCCTTTTCTCAGTACAAGCTTAACTTTGAAAGGTAATCGCGTTCTGTTGAAAGTTTATTAATGTCACGAAAGCTGTAGGAAGAAACGCACATGCGTTTCTTTGTAAAGACAAGCAGTTGTTTGCTACGTGTGAAAGCACTGTTAGAACTGAGATGAGTGTTCCTTTTCTCAGTACAAGCTTTACTTTGAAAGATAATCGCATTCTTTTGAAAGTTTATTAATTTCACGAAAGCTTTAGTAACAAAAACTAATGCGTTACATTATAAAGACAAGCAGTATTTGATACGTGTGAAAGCACTGTTAGAACTGAGATGAGTGTTCCTTTTCTCAATACAAGCTTTACTTTGAAAGATAATCGCGTTCTTTTGAAAGTTTATTAATTTCACGAAAGCTTTAGGAAGAAACCCACATGCGTTTCTTTGTAAAGACAAGCAGTTGTTTGCTACATGTGAAAGCACTGTTAGAACTGAGATCAGTGTTCCTTTTCTCAGTACAAGCTTTACTTTGAAAGATAATCGCGTTCTTTTGAAAGTTTATTAATTTCACGAAAGCTTTAGTAAGAAACATTTATGCGTTACATTATAGACACAAGCAGTTTTTGATACGTGTGAAAGCACTGTTAGAACTGAGTTCAGTGTTCCTATTCTCAGTACAAGCTTTACTTTGAAACATAGTCGCGTTCTTTTGAAAGTTTATTAATGTCACGAAAGCTTTAGTAAGAAACGCACATGCGTTTCTTTCTAGAGGCAAGTAGTTGTTTGCTATGTGTGAAAGCATTGATAGAACTGAGATGAGTGTTCCTGTTCTCAGTAGAAGCTTTACTTTTAAAGATAATCGCGTTCTTATGAAAGATTATTAATTTCACGAAAGCTTTAGGAAGAAACGCACATGCGTTTCTTTGTAAAGACAAGTAGTTGTTTGCTACATGTGAAAGCACTGTTAGAACTGAGTGTTCCTTTTCTGAGTACAAGCTTTACTTTGAAAGATAATCGCGTTCTTTTGAAAGTTTATTAATTTCACGAAAGCTTTCGGAAGAAACGCACATGCGTTTCTTTGTAAAGAAAAGCAGTTGTTTGCTACGTGTGAAAGCACTGTTAGAAATGAGATCAGTGTTGCTTTTCTCAGTACAAGCTTTAATTTGAAACATAATCGCGTTCTTTTCAAAGTTTATTAATTTCACGAAAGCTTTTGTAAGAAAGGCACATGCGTTTCTTTGTAAAGGCAAGCAGTTGTTTGCTACATGTGAAAGCACTGTTAGAACTGAGATGAGTGTTCCTTTTAAAGTACAAGCTTTACTTTGAAACATAATCGCGTTCTTTTGAAAGTTTATTAACTTCACTAAAGCTTTTGTAAGAAACGCACATGCGTTTCTTTGTAAAGACAAGCAGTTGTTTGCTACATGTGAAAGCACTGTTAGAACTGAGTGTTCCTTTTCTCAGTACAAGCTTTACTTTGAAAGATAATCGCGTTCTTATTAAAGTTTATTAATTTCTCGAAAGCTTTAGTAAGAAACGCACATGCGTTTCTTTGTAAAGAGAAGCAGTTGTTACCTACGTGTGAAAGCACTGTTAGAACTGAGATCAGTGTTGCTTTTCTCAGTACAAGCTTTACTTTGAAACATAATCGCGTTCTATTGAAAGTTTATTAATTTCACGAAAGCTTTTGTAAGAAAGGCACATGTGTTTCTTTGTAAAGACAAGCAGTTGTTTGCTACATGTGAAAGCACTGTTAGAACTGAGATGAGTGTTCCTTTTCTCAGTACAAGCTTTACTTTGAAAGATATTCGCATTCTTATGAAAGTTTATTAATTTCACGAAAGCTTTAGTAAGAAACGCATTTGTGTTTCTTTGTAAAGGCAAGCAGTTGTTTGCTACGTGTGAAAGCACTGTTAGAACTGAGATGAGTGTTCCTTTTCTCAGTACAAGCTTTACTTTGAAACATAATCGCGTTCTTTTGAAAGTTTATTAATTTCACGAAAGCTTTTGTAAGAAACGCACATGGGTTTCTTTGTAAAGAAAAGCAGTGTTTTGCTACGTGTGAAAGCACTGTTAGAACTGAGATGAGTGTTCCTTTTCTCAGTACAAGCTTTACTTTGAAAGATAATTGCGTTCTTATGAAAGATTATTAATTTCACGAAAGCATTAGTAAGAAACACTAATGCGTTACATTTTAGAGACAAGCAGTATTTGATACGTGTGAAATCACTGTTAGAACTGAGATGAGTGTTCCTTTTCGCAATACAAGCTTAACTTTGGAAGGTAATCGCGTTCTGTTGAAAGTTTATTAATATCACGATAGCTTTAGTAAGAAACGCACATGCGTTTCTTTGTAAAGGCAAGCAGTTGTTTGCTACGTGTGAAAGCACTGTTAGAACTGAGATGAGTGTTCCTTTTCTCAGTACAAGCTTTACTTTCAAAGGTAATCGCGTTCTTTTGAAAGATTATTAATTTCAGGTAAGCTTTAGTAAGAAACACGAATACGTTACATTATAAAGACAATCAGTGGTTTGCTACGTGTGAAAGCACTGTTAGAACTGAGATGAGTGTTCCTTTTCTCAGTACAAGCTTTACTTTGAAAGATAATCGCATTCTTTTTAAAGTTTATTAATTTCACGAAAGCTTTAGGAAGAAACGCACATGCGTTTCTTTGTAAAGACAAGCAGTTGTTGGCTACATGTGAATGCACTGTTAGAACTGAGTGTTCCTTTTCTCAGTACAAGCTTTACTTTGAAAGATAATCGCGTTCTTATGAAAGTTTATTAATTTCACGAAAGCTTAGTAAGAAATGCACATGCGTTTTTTGTAAAGACAAGCAGTTGTTTGCTACATGTTAAAGCACTGTTAGAACTGAGATGAGTGTTCCTTTTCTCAGTACAAGCTTAACTTTGAAAGGTAATCGCGTTCTGTTGAAAGTTTATTAATGTCACGAAAGCTGTAGGAAGAAACGCACATGCGTTTCTTTGTAAAGACAAGCAGTTGTTTGCTACGTGTGAAAGCACTGTTAGAACTGAGATGAGTGTTCCTTTTCTCAGTACAAGCTTTACTTTGAAAGATAATCGCATTCTTTTGAAAGTTTATTAATTTCACGAAAGCTTTAGTAACAAAAACTAATGCGTTACATTATAAAGACAAGCAGTATTTGATACGTGTGAAAGCACTGTTAGAACTGAGATGAGTGTTCCTTTTCTCAATACAAGCTTTACTTTGAAAGATAATCGCGTTCTTTTGAAAGTTTATTAATTTCACGAAAGCTTTAGGAAGAAACCCACATGCGTTTCTTTGTAAAGACAAGCAGTTGTTTGCTACATGTGAAAGCACTGTTAGAACTGAGATCAGTGTTCCTTTTCTCAGTACAAGCTTTACTTTGAAAGATAATCGCGTTCTTTTGAAAGTTTATTAATTTCACGAAAGCTTTAGTAAGAAACATTTATGCGTTACATTATAGACACAAGCAGTTTTTGATACGTGTGAAAGCACTGTTAGAACTGAGTTCAGTGTTCCTATTCTCAGTACAAGCTTTACTTTGAAACATAGTCGCGTTCTTTTGAAAGTTTATTAATGTCACGAAAGCTTTAGTAAGAAACGCACATGCGTTTCTTTCTATAGGCAAGTAGTTGTTTGCTATGTGTGAAAGCATTGATAGAACTGAGATGAGTGTTCCTGTTCTCAGTAGAAGCTTTACTTTTAAAGATAATCGCGTTCTTATGAAAGATTATTAATTTCACGAAAGCTTTAGGAAGAAACGCACATGCGTTTCTTTGTAAAGACAAGTAGTTGTTTGCTACATGTGAAAGCACTGTTAGAACTGAGTGTTCCTTTTCTGAGTACAAGCTTTACTTTGAAAGATAATCGCGTTCTTTTGAAAGTTTATTAATTTCACGAAAGCTTTCGGAAGAAACGCACATGCGTTTCTTTGTAAAGAAAAGCAGTTGTTTGCTACGTGTGAAAGCACTGTTAGAAATGAGATCAGTGTTGCTTTTCTCAGTACAAGCTTTAATTTGAAACATAATCGCGTTCTTTTCAAAGTTTATTAATTTCACGAAAGCTTTTGTAAGAAAGGCACATGCGTTTCTTTGTAAAGGCAAGCAGTTGTTTGCTACATGTGAAAGCACTGTTAGAACTGAGATGAGTGTTCCTTTTAAAGTACAAGCTTTACTTTGAAACATAATCGCGTTCTTTTGAAAGTTTATTAACTTCACTAAAGCTTTTGTAAGAAACGCACATGCGTTTCTTTGTAAAGACAAGCAGTTGTTTGCTACATGTGAAAGCACTGTTAGAACTGAGTGTTCCTTTTCTCAGTACAAGCTTTACTTTGAAAGATAATCGCGTTCTTATTAAAGTTTATTAATTTCTCGAAAGCTTTAGTAAGAAACGCACATGCGTTTCTTTGTAAAGGCAAGCAGTTGTTTGCTACGTGTGAAAGCACTGTTAGAACTGAGATCAGTGTTCCTTTTCTCAGTACAAGCTTTACTTTGAAAGATAATCGCTTTCTTTTGAAAGGTTATTAATTTCATGAAAGCTTTAGCATGAAACGCACATGCGTTTCTTTGTAAAGGCAAGCAGTTGTTTGCTACATGTGAAAGCACTGTTAGAACTGAGATGAGTGTTCCTTTTCTCAGTACAAGCTTTACTTTGAAAGATAATCGCGTTCGTTTGAACGTTTATTAATGTCACGAATGCTTTAGTAAGAAACGCACATGCGTTTCTTGTAAAGTCAAGCAGTTGTTTGCTACGTGTGAAAGCACTTTTAGAACTGTGATGAGTGATCCTTTTCTCAATACAAGCTTTACTTTGAAAGATAATCGCGTTCTTATGAAAGTTTATTAATTTCACGAAAGCTTTAGGGAGAAACGCACATGCGTTTCTTTGTAAAGACAAGCAGTTGTTTCCTATGTGTGGAAGCACTGTTAGAACTGAGATGAGTGTTCCTTTTCTCAGTACAAGCTTTACTTTGAAAGATAATCGCGTTCTTTTGAAAGTTTATTAATGTCACGAAAGCTTTAGTAAGAAACACACATGCGTTTCTTTGTAAAGACAAGCAGTTGTTTGCTACATGTGAAAGCACTGTTAGAACTGAGATAAGTATTCTTTTTCTCAGTACAACCTTTACTTTGAAAGATAATCGCGTTCTTTTGCAAGTTTATTAATTTCACGAAAGCTTTAGTAAGAAACGCACATGCGTTTCTTTGTAAAGAGAAGCAGTTGTTACCTACGTGTGAAAGCACTGTTAGAACTGAGATCAGTGTTGCTTTTCTCAGTACAAGCTTTACTTTGAAACATAATCGCGTTCTATTGAAAGTTTATTAATTTCACGAAAGCTTTTGTAAGAAAGGCACATGTGTTTCTTTGTAAAGACAAGCAGTTGTTTGCTACGTGTGAAAGCACTGTTAGAACTGAGATGAGTGTTCCTTTTCTCAGTACAAGCTTTACTTTGAAAGATATTCGCATTCTTATGAAAGTTTATTAATTTCACGAAAGCTTTAGTAAGAAACGCATTTGTGTTTCTTTGTAAAGGCAAGCAGTTGTTTGCTACGTGTGAAAGCACTGTTAGAACTGAGATGAGTGTTCCTTTTCTCAGTACAAGCTTTACTTTGAAACATAATCGCGTTCTTTTGAAAGTTTATTAATTTCACGAAAGCTTTTGTAAGAAACGCACATGGGTTTCTTTGTAAAGAAAAGCAGTGTTTTGCTACGTGTGAAAGCACTGTTAGAACTGAGATGAGTGTTCCTTTTCTCAGTACAAGCTTTACTTTGAAAGATAATTGCGTTCTTATGAAAGATTATTAATTTCACGAAAGCATTAGTAAGAAACACTGATGCGTTACATTTTAGAGACAAGCAGTATTTGATACGTGTGAAATCACTGTTAGAACTGAGATGAGTGTTCCTTTTCGCAATACAAGCTTAACTTTGGAAGGTAATCGCGTTCTGTTGAAAGTTTATTAATATCACGATAGCTTTAGTAAGAAACGCACATGCGTTTCTTTGTAAAGACAAGCAGTTGTTTGCTACGTGTTAAAGCACTGTTAGAACTGAGATGAGTGTTCCTTTTCTCAGTACAAGCTTTACTTTGAAAGATAATCGCGTTCTTTTGAAAGATTATTAATTTCACAAAAGCTTTGTTAAGAAACGCACATGCGTTTCTTTGTAAAGGCAAGCAGTTGTTTGCTACGTGTGAAAGCACTGTTAGAACTGAGATGAGTGTTCCTTTTCTCAGTACAAGCTTTACTTTCAAAGGTAATCGCGTTCTTTTGAAAGATTATTAATTTCAGGTAAGCTTTAGTAAGAAACACGAATACGTTACATTATAAAGACAATCAGTGGTTTGTTACGTGTGAAAGCACTGTTAGAACTGAGATGAGTGTTCCTTTTCTCAGTACAAGCTTTACTTTGAACGATAATCGCATTCTTTTTAAAGTTTACTAATTTCACGAAAGCTTTAGGAAGAAACGCACATGCGTTTCTTTGTAAAGACAAGCAGTTGTTGGCTACATGTGAATGCACTTTTAGAAGTGAGTGTTCCTTTTCTCAGTACAAGCTTTACTTTGAAAGATAATCGCGTTCTTATGAAAGTTTATTAATTTCACGAAAGCTTAGTAAGAAATGCACATGCGTTTTTTGTAAAGACAAGCAGTTATTTGCTACGTGTGAAAGCACTGTTAGAAATGAGATCAGTGTTCCTTTTCTCAGTACAAGCTTTACTTTGAAACATAATCGCGTTCTTTTGAAAGTTTATTAATTTCACGAAAGCTTTTGTAAGAGAGGCACACGTGTTTCTTTGTAAAGACAAGCAGTTGTTTGCTACGTGTGAAAGCACTCTTAGAACTGAGATGAGTGTTCCTTTTCTCAGTACAAGCTTTACTTTGAAAGATAATCGCATTCTTATGAAAGTTTATTAATTTCACGAAAGCTTTAGTAAGAAACGCATTTGTGTTTCTTTGTAAAGGCAAGCAGTTGTTTGCTACGTGTGAAAGCACTGTTAGAACTGAGATGAGTGTTCCTTTTCTCAGTACAAGCTTTACTTTGAAAGATAATCGCGTTCTTTTGAAAGATTATTAATTTCACAAAAGCTTTGTTAAGAAACGCACATGCGTTTCTTTGTAAAGGCAAGCAGTTGTTTGCTACGTGTGAAAGCACTGTTAGAACTGAGATGAGTGTTCCTTTTCTCAGTACAAGCTTTACTTTCAAAGGTAATCGCGTTCTTTTGAAAGATTATTAATTTCAGGTAAGCTTTAGTAAGAAACACGAATACGTTACATTATAAAGACAATCAGTGGTTTGTTACGTGTGAAAGCACTGTTAGAACTGAGATGAGTGTTCCTTTTCTCAGTACAAGCTTTACTTTGAACGATAATCGCATTCTTTTTAAAGTTTACTAATTTCACGAAAGCTTTAGGAAGAAACGCACATGCGTTTCTTTGTAAAGACAAGCAGTTGTTGGCTACATGTGAATGCACTTTTAGAAGTGAGTGTTCCTTTTCTCAGTACAAGCTTTACTTTGAAAGATAATCGCGTTCTTATGAAAGTTTATTAATTTCACGAAAGCTTAGTAAGAAATGCACATGCGTTTTTTGTAAAGACAAGCAGTTATTTGCTACGTGTGAAAGCACTGTTAGAAATGAGATCAGTGTTCCTTTTCTCAGTACAAGCTTTACTTTGAAACATAATCGCGTTCTATTGAAAGTTTATTAATTTCACGAAAGCTTTTGTAAGAGAGGCACACGTGTTTCTTTGTAAAGACAAGCAGTTGTTTGCTACGTGTGAAAGCACTCTTAGAACTGAGATGAGTGTTCCTTTTCTCAGTACAAGCTTTACTTTGAAAGATAATCGCATTCTTATGAAAGTTTATTAATTTCACGAAAGCTTTAGTAAGAAACGCACATGCGTTTATTTGTAAAGGCAAGCAGTTGTTTGCTACTTGTGAAAGCACTGTTAGAACTGAGATGAGTGTTCCTTTTCTCAGTACAAGCTTTACTTTGAAAGATATTCGCATTCTTATGAAAGTTTTTTAATTTCACGAAGGCTTTAGTAAGAAACGCACTTGTGTTTCTTTGTAAAGGCAAGCAGTTGTTTGCTACGTGTGAAAGCACTGTTAGAACTGAGATGAGTGTTCCTTTTCTCAGTACAAGCTTTACTTTGAAAGATAATCGCGTTCTTTTGAACGTTTTTTAATGTCACGAATGCTTTAGTAAGAAACGCACATGCGTTTCTTGTAAAGTCAAGCAGTTGTTTGCTACGTGTGAAAGCACTTTTAGAACTGTGATGAGTGATCCTTTTCTCAATACAAGCTTTACTTTGAAAGATAATCCCGTTCTTATGAAAGTTTATTAATTTCACGAAAGCTTTAGGGAGAAACGCACATGCGTTTCTTTGTAAAGGCAAGCAGTTGTTTGCTACGTGTGAAAGCACTGTTAGAACTGAGATGAGTGTTCCTTTTCTCAGTACAAGCTTTACTTTGAAACATAATCGCGTTCTTTTGAAAGTTTATTAATTTCACGAAAGCTTTTGTAAGAAACGCACATGGGTTTCTTTGTAAAGAAAAGCAGTGTTTTGCTACGTGTGAAAGCACTGTTAGAACTGAGATGAGTGTTCCTTTTCTCAGTACAAGCTTTACTTTGAAAGATAATTGCGTTCTTATGAAAGATTATTAATTTCACGAAAGCATTAGTAAGAAACACTAATGCGTTACATTTTAGAGACAAGCAGTATTTGATACGTGTGAAATCACTGTTAGAACTGAGATGAGTGTTCCTTTTCGCAATACAAGCTTAACTTTGGAAGGTAATCGCGTTCTGTTGAAAGTTTATTAATATCACGATAGCTTTAGTAAGAAACGCACATGCGTTTCTTTGTAAAGACAAGCAGTTGTTTGCTACGTGTTAAAGCACTGTTAGAACTGAGATGAGTGTTCCTTTTCTCAGTACAAGCTTTACTTTGAAACATAATCGCGTTCTTTTGAAAGTTTATTAATTTCACGAAATCTTTTGTAAGAAACGCACATGGGTTTCTTTGTAAAGACAAGCAGTTGTTTGCTACTTGTGAAAGCACTGTTAGAACTGAGATGAGTGTTCCTTTTCTCAGTACAAGCTTTACTTTGAAAGATAATCGCGTTCTTTTGAAAGTTTATTAATGTCACGAAAGCTTTAGTAAGAAACACACATGCGTTTCTTTGTAAAGACAAGCAGTTGTTTGCTACGTGTGAAAGCACTGTTAGAACTGAGATAAGTATTCTTTTTCTCAGTACAACCTTTACTTTGAAAGATAATCGCGTTCTTTTGCAAGTTTATTAATTTCACGAAAGCTTTAGTAAGAAACGCACATGCGTTTCTTTGTAAAGAGAAGCAGTTGTTACCTACGTGTGAAAGCACTGTTAGAACTGAGATCAGTGTTGCTTTTCTCAGTACAAGCTTTACTTTGAAACATAATCGCGTTCTATTGAAAGTTTATTAATTTCACGAAAGCTTTTGTAAGAAAGGCACATGTGTTTCTTTGTAAAGACAAGCAGTTGTTTGCTACGTGGGAAAGCACTCTTAGAACTGAGATGAGTGTTCCTTTTCTCAGTACAAGCTTTACTTTGAAAGATAATCGCATTCTTATGAAAGTTTATTAATTTCACGAAAGCTTTAGTAAGAAACGCACATGCGTTTATTTGTAAAGGCAAGCAGTTGTTTGCTACGTGTGAAAGCACTGTTAGAACTGAGATGAGTGTTCCTTTTCTCAGTACAAGCTTTACTTTGAAACATAATCGCGTTCTTTTGAAAGTTTATTAATTTCACGAAAGCTTTTGTAAGAAACGCACATGGGTTTCTTTGTAAAGACAAGCAGTTGTTTGCTACGTGTGAAAGCACTGTTAGAACTGAGATGAGTGTTCCTTTTCTCAGTACAAGCTTTACTTTGAAAGATATTCGCATTCTTATGAAAGTTTATTAATTTCACGAAGGCTTTAGTAAGAAACGCACTTGTGTTTCTTTGTAAAGGCAAGCAGTTGTTTGCTACGTGTGAAAGCACTGTTAGAACTGAGATGAGTGTTCCTTTTCTCAGTACAAGCTTTACTTTGAAAGATAATCGCGTTCTTTTGAACGTTTATTAATGTCACGAATGCTTTAGTAAGAAACGCACATGCGTTTCTTGTAAAGTCAAGCAGTTGTTTGCTACGTGTGAAAGCACTTTTAGAACTGTGATGAGTGATCCTTTTCTCAATACAAGCTTTACTTTGAAAGATAATCGCGTTCTTATGAAAGTTTATTAATTTCACGAAAGCTTTAGGGAGAAACGCACATGCGTTTCTTTGTAAAGACAAGCAGTTGTTTCCTATGTGTGGAAGCACTGTTAGAACTGAGATGAGTGTTCCTTTTCTCAGTACAAGCTTTACTTTGAAAGATAATCGCGTTCTTTTGAAAGTTTATTAATGTCACGAAAGCTTTAGTAAGAAACACACATGCGTTTCTTTGTAAAGACAAGCAGTTGTTTGCTACGTGTGAAAGCACTGTTAGAACTGAGATAAGTATTCTTTTTCTCAGTACAACCTTTACTTTGAAAGATAATCGCGTTCTTTTGCAAGTTTATTAATTTCACGAAAGCTTTAGTAAGAAACGCACATGCGTTTCTTTGTAAAGAGAAGCAGTTGTTACCTACGTGTGAAAGCACTGTTAGAACTGAGATCAGTGTTGCTTTTCTCAGTACAAGCTTTACTTTGAAACATAATCGCGTTCTATTGAAAGTTTATTAATTTCACGAAAGCTTTTGTAAGAAAGGCACATGTGTTTCTTTGTAAAGACAAGCAGTTGTTTGCTACGTGTGAAAGCACTGTTAGAACTGAGATGAGTGTTCCTTTTCTCAGTACAAGCTTTACTTTGAAAGATATTCGCATTCTTATGAAAGTTTATTAATTTCACGAAAGCTTTAGTAAGAAACGCATTTGTGTTTCTTTGTAAAGGCAAGCAGTTGTTTGCTACGTGTGAAAGCACTGTTAGAACTGAGATGAGTGTTCCTTTTCTCAGTACAAGCTTTACTTTGAAACATAATCGCGTTCTTTTGAAAGTTTATTAATTTCACGAAAGCTTTTGTAAGAAACGCACATGGGTTTCTTTGTAAAGAAAAGCAGTGTTTTGCTACGTGTGAAAGCACTGTTAGAACTGAGATGAGTGTTCCTTTTCTCAGTACAAGCTTTACTTTGAAAGATAATTGCGTTCTTATGAAAGATTATTAATTTCACGAAAGCATTAGTAAGAAACACTAATGCGTTACATTTTAGAGACAAGCAGTATTTGATACGTGTGAAATCACTGTTAGAACTGAGATGAGTGTTCCTTTTCGCAATACAAGCTTAACTTTGGAAGGTAATCGCGTTCTGTTGAAAGTTTATTAATATCACGATAGCTTTAGTAAGAAACGCACATGCGTTTCTTTGTAAAGACAAGCAGTTGTTTGCTACGTGTTAAAGCACTGTTAGAACTGAGATGAGTGTTTCTTTTCTCAGTACAAGCTTTATTTTGAAAGATAATAGCATATTTTTGAAAGATTATTAATTACACGAAAGCTTTAGTAAGAAACACACATGCGTTTCTTTGTAAAGACAAGCAGTTGTTTGCTACGTGTTAAAGCACTGTTAGAACTGAGATGAGTGTTTCTTTTCTCAGTACAAGCTTTATTTTGAAAGATAATAGCATATTTTTGAAAGATTATTAATTACACGAAAGCTTTAGTAAGAAACACACATGCGTTTCTTTGTAAAGACAAGCAGTTGTTTGCTACGTGTGAAAGCACTGTTAGAACTGAGATAAGTATTCTTTTTCTCAGTACAACCTTTACTTTGAAAGATAATCGCGTTCTTTTGCAAGTTTATTAATTTCACGAAAGCTTTAGTAAGAAACGCACATGCGTTTCTTTGTAAAGAGAAGCAGTTGTTACCTACGTGTGAAAGCACTGTTAGAACTGAGATCAGTGTTGCTTTTCTCAGTACAAGCTTTACTTTGAAACATAATCGCGTTCTATTGAAAGTTTATTAATTTCACGAAAGCTTTTGTAAGAAAGGCACATGTGTTTCTTTGTAAAGACAAGCAGTTGTTTGCTACGTGTGAAAGCACTGTTAGAACTGAGATGAGTGTTCCTTTTCTCAGTACAAGCTTTACTTTGAAAGATATTCGCATTCTTATGAAAGTTTATTAATTTCACGAAAGCTTTTGTAAGAAACGCACATGGGTTTCTTTGTAAAGAAAAGCAGTGTTTTGCTACGTGTGAAAGCACTGTTAGAACTGAGATGAGTGTTCCTTTTCTCAGTACAAGCTTTACTTTGAAAGATAATTGCGTTCTTATGAAAGATTATTAATTTCACGAAAGCATTAGTAAGAAACACTAATGCGTTACATTTTAGAGACAAGCAGTATTTGATACGTGTGAAATCACTGTTAGAACTGAGATGAGTGTTCCTTTTCGCAATACAAGCTTAACTTTGGAAGGTAATCGCGTTCTGTTGAAAGTTTATTAATATCACGATAGCTTTAGTAAGAAACGCACATGCGTTTCTTTGTAAAGACAAGCAGTTGTTTGCTACGTGTTAAAGCACTGTTAGAACTGAGATGAGTGTTTCTTTTCTCAGTACAAGCTTTATTTTGAAAGATAATAGCATATTTTTGAAAGATTATTAATTACACGAAAGCTTTAGTAAGAAACACACATGCGTTTCTTTGTAAAGACAAGCAGTTGTTTGCTACGTGTTAAAGCACTGTTAGAACTGAGATGAGTGTTTCTTTTCTCAGTACAAGCTTTATTTTGAAAGATAATAGCATATTTTTGAAAGATTATTAATTACACGAAAGCTTTAGTAAGAAACACACATGCGTTTCTTTGTAAAGACAAGCAGTTGTTTGCTACGTGTGAAAGCACTGTTAGAACTGAGATAAGTATTCTTTTTCTCAGTACAACCTTTACTTTGAAAGATAATCGCGTTCTTTTGCAAGTTTATTAATTTCACGAAAGCTTTAGTAAGAAACGCACATGCGTTTCTTTGTAAAGAGAAGCAGTTGTTACCTACATGTGAAAGCACTGTTAGAACTGAGATCAGTGTTGCTTTTCTCAGTACAAGCTTTACTTTGAAACATAATCGCGTTCTATTGAAAGTTTATTAATTTCACGAAAGCTTTTGTAAGAAAGGCACATGTGTTTCTTTGTAAAGACAAGCAGTTGTTTGCTACGTGTGAAAGCACTGTTAGAACTGAGATGAGTGTTCCTTTTCTCAGTACAAGCTTTACTTTGAAAGATATTCGCATTCTTATGAAAGTTTATTAATTTCACGAAAGCTTTAGTAAGAAACGCATTTGTGTTTCTTTGTAAAGGCAAGCAGTTGTTTGCTACGTGTGAAAGCACTGTTAGAACTGAGATGAGTGTTCCTTTTCTCAGTACAAGCTTTACTTTGAAACATAATCGCGTTCTTTTGAAAGTTTATTAATTTCACGAAAGCTTTTGTAAGAAACGCACATGCGTTTCTTTGTAAAGAAAAGCAGTGTTTTGCTACGTGTGAAAGCACTGTTAGAACTGAGATGAGTGTTCCTTTTCTCAGTACAAGCTTTACTTTGAAAGATAATTGCGTTCTTATGAAAGATTATTAATTTCACGAAAGCATTAGTAAGAAACACAAATGCGTTACATTTTAGAGACACGCAGTATTTGATACGTGTGAAATCACTGTTAGAACTGAGATGAGTGTTCCTTTTCGCAATACAAGCTTAACTTTGGAAGGTAATCGCGTTCTGTTGAAAGTTTATTAATATCACGATATCTTTAGTAATAAACGCACATGCGTTTCTTTGTAAAGGCAAGCAGTTGTTTGCTACGTGTGAAAGCACTGTTAGAACTGAGATGAGTGTTCCTTTTCTCAGTACAAGCTTTACTTTCAAAGGTAATCGCGTTCTTTTGAAAGATTATTAATTTCAGGTAAGCTTTAGTAAGAAACACGAATACGTTACATTATAAAGACAATCAGTGGTTTGCTACGTGTGAAAGCACTGTTAGAACTGAGATGAGTGTTCCTTTTCTCAGTACAAGCTTTACTTTGAAAGATAATCGCATTCTTTTTAAAGTTTATTAATTTCACGAAAGCTTTAGGAAGAAACGCACATGCGTTTCTTTGTAAAGACAAGCAGTTGTTGGCTACATGTGAATGCACTGTTAGAACTGAGTGTTCCTTTTCTCAGTACAAGCTTTACTTTGAAAGATAATCGCGTTCTTATGAAAGTTTATTAATTTCACGAAAGCTTAGTAAGAAATGCACATGCGTTTTTTGTAAAGACAAGCAGTTGTTTGCTACATGTTAAAGCACTGTTAGAACTGAGATGAGTGTTCCTTTTCTCAGTACAAGCTTAACTTTGAAAGGTAATCGCGTTCTATTGAAAGTTTATTAATGTCACGAAAGCTGTAGGAAGAAACGCACATGCGTTTCTTTGTAAAGACAAGCAGTTGTTTGCTACGTGTGAAAGCACTGTTAGAACTGAGATGAGTGTTCCTTTTCTCAGTACAAGCTTTACTTTGAAAGATAATCGCATTCTTTTGAAAGTTTATTAATTTCACGAAAGCTTTAGTAACAAAAACTAATGCGTTACATTATAAAGACAAGCAGTATTTGATACGTGTGAAAGCACTGTTAGAACTGAGATGAGTGTTCCTTTTCTCAATACAAGCTTTACTTTGAAAGATAATCGCGTTCTTTTGAAAGTTTATTAATTTCACGAAAGCTTTAGGAAGAAACCCACATGCGTTTCTTTGTAAAGACAAGCAGTTGTTTGCTACATGTGAAAGCACTGTTAGAACTGAGATCAGTGTTCCTTTTCTCAGTACAAGCTTTACTTTGAAAGATAATCGCGTTCTTTTGAAAGTTTATTAATTTCACGAAAGCTTTAGTAAGAAACATTTATGCGTTACATTATAGACACAAGCAGTTTTTGATACGTGTGAAAGCACTGTTAGAACTGAGTTCAGTGTTCCTATTCTCAGTACAAGCTTTACTTTGAAACATAGTCGCGTTCTTTTGAAAGTTTATTAATGTCACGAAAGCTTTAGTAAGAAACGCACATGCGTTTCTTTCTAGAGGCAAGTAGTTGTTTGCTATGTGTGAAAGCATTGATAGAACTGAGATGAGTGTTCCTGTTCTCAGTAGAAGCTTTACTTTTAAAGATAATCGCGTTCTTATGAAAGATTATTAATTTCACGAAAGCTTTAGGAAGAAACGCACATGCGTTTCTTTGTAAAGACAAGTAGTTGTTTGCTACATGTGAAAGCACTGTTAGAACTGAGTGTTCCTTTTCTGAGTACAAGCTTTACTTTGAAAGATAATCGCGTTCTTTTGAAAGTTTATTAATTTCACGAAAGCTTTCGGAAGAAACGCACATGCGTTTCTTTGTAAAGAAAAGCAGTTGTTTGCTACGTGTGAAAGCACTGTTAGAAATGAGATCAGTGTTGCTTTTCTCAGTACAAGCTTTAATTTGAAACATAATCGCGTTCTTTTCAAAGTTTATTAATTTCACGAAAGCTTTTGTAAGAAAGGCACATGCGTTTCTTTGTAAAGGCAAGCAGTTGTTTGCTACATGTGAAAGCACTGTTAGAACTGAGATGAGTGTTCCTTTTAAAGTACAAGCTTTACTTTGAAACATAATCGCGTTCTTTTTAAAGTTTATTAATTTCACGAAAGCTTTAGGAAGAAACGCACATGCGTTTCTTTGTAAAGACAAGCAGTTGTTGGCTACATGTGAATGCACTGTTAGAACTGAGTGTTCCTTTTCTCAGTACAAGCTTTACTTTGAAAGATATTCGCATTCTTATGAAAGTTTATTAATTTCACGAAAGCTTTAGTAAGAAACGCATTTGTGTTTCTTTGTAAAGGCAAGCAGTTGTTTGCTACGTGTGAAAGCACTGTTAGAACTGAGATGAGTGTTCCTTTTCTCAGTACAAGCTTTACTTTGAAACATAATCGCGTTCTTTTGAAAGTTTATTAATTTCACGAAAGCTTTTGTAAGAAACGCACATGGGTTTCTTTGTAAAGAAAAGCAGTGTTTTGCTACGTGTGAAAGCACTGTTAGAACTGAGATGAGTGTTCCTTTTCTCAGTACAAGCTTTACTTTGAAAGATAATTGCGTTCTTATGAAAGATTATTAATTTCACGAAAGCATTAGTAAGAAACACAAATGCGTTACATTTTAGAGACACGCAGTATTTGATACGTGTGAAATCACTGTTAGAACTGAGATGAGTGTTCCTTTTCGCAATACAAGCTTAACTTTGGAAGGTAATCGCGTTCTGTTGAAAGTTTATTAATATCACGATATCTTTAGTAATAAACGCACATGCGTTTCTTTGTAAAGGCAAGCAGTTGTTTGCTACGTGTGAAAGCACTGTTAGAACTGAGATGAGTGTTCCTTTTCTCAGTACAAGCTTTACTTTCAAAGGTAATCGCGTTCTTTTGAAAGATTATTAATTTCAGGTAAGCTTTAGTAAGAAACACGAATACGTTACATTATAAAGACAATCAGTGGTTTGCTACGTGTGAAAGCACTGTTAGAACTGAGATGAGTGTTCCTTTTCTCAGTACAAGCTTTACTTTGAAAGATAATCGCATTCTTTTTAAAGTTTATTAATTTCACGAAAGCTTTAGGAAGAAACGCACATGCGTTTCTTTGTAAAGACAAGCAGTTGTTGGCTACATGTGAATGCACTGTTAGAACTGAGTGTTCCTTTTCTCAGTACAAGCTTTACTTTGAAAGATAATCGCGTTCTTATGAAAGTTTATTAATTTCACGAAAGCTGTAGGAAGAAACGCACATGCGTTTCTTTGTAAAGACAAGCAGTTGTTTGCTACGTGTGAAAGCACTGTTAGAACTGAGATCAGTGTTCCTTTTCTCAGTACAAGCTTTACTTTGAAAGATAATCGCTTTCTTTTGAAAGGTTATTAATTTCATGAAAGCTTTAGCATGAAACGCACATGCGTTTCTTTGTAAAGGCAAGCAGTTGTTTGCTACATGTGAAAGCACTGTTAGAACTGAGATGAGTGTTCCTTTTCTCAGTACAAGCTTTACTTTGAAAGATAATCGCGTTCGTTTGAACGTTTATTAATGTCACGAATGCTTTAGTAAGAAACGCACATGCGTTTCTTGTAAAGTCAAGCAGTTGTTTGCTACGTGTGAAAGCACTTTTAGAACTGTGATGAGTGATCCTTTTCTCAGTACAAGCTTTACTTTGAAAGATAATCGCGTTCTTTTGAAAGTTTATTAATTTCACGAAAGCTTTAGTAAGAAACATTTATGCGTTACATTATAGACACAAGCAGTTTTTGATACGTGTGAAAGCACTGTTAGAACTGAGTTCAGTGTTCCTATTCTCAGTACAAGCTTTACTTTGAAACATAGTCGCGTTCTTTTGAAAGTTTATTAATGTCACGAAAGCTTTAGTAAGAAACGCACATGCGTTTCTTTCTAGAGGCAAGTAGTTGTTTGCTATGTGTGAAAGCATTGATAGAACTGAGATGAGTGTTCCTGTTCTCAGTAGAAGCTTTACTTTTAAAGATAATCGCGTTCTTATGAAAGATTATTAATTTCACGAAAGCTTTAGGAAGAAACGCACATGCGTTTCTTTGTAAAGACAAGTAGTTGTTTGCTACATGTGAAAGCACTGTTAGAACTGAGTGTTCCTTTTCTGAGTACAAGCTTTACTTTGAAAGATAATCGCGTTCTTTTGAAAGTTTATTAATTTCACGAAAGCTTTCGGAAGAAACGCACATGCGTTTCTTTGTAAAGAAAAGCAGTTGTTTGCTACGTGTGAAAGCACTGTTAGAAATGAGATCAGTGTTGCTTTTCTCAGTACAAGCTTTAATTTGAAACATAATCTCGTTCTTTTCAAAGTTTATTAATTTCACGAAAGCTTTTGTAAGAAAGGCACATGCGTTTCTTTGTAAAGGCAAGCAGTTGTTTGCTACATGTGAAAGCACTGTTAGAACTGAGATGAGTGTTCCTTTTAAAGTACAAGCTTTACTTTGAAACATAATCGCGTTCTTTTGAAAATTTATTAACTTCACTAAAGCTTTTGTAAGAAACGCACATGCGTTTCTTTGTAAAGACAAGCAGTTGTTTGCTACATGTGAAAGCACTGTTAGAACTGAGTGTTCCTTTTCTCAGTACAAGCTTTACTTTGAAAGATAATCGCGTTCTTATTAAAGTTTATTAATTTCTCGAAAGCTTTAGTAAGAAACGCACATGCGTTTCTTTGTAAAGGCAAGCAGTTGTTTGCTACGTGGGAAAGCACTGTTAGAACTGAGATGAGTGTTCCTTTTCTCTGTACAAGCTTTACTTTGAAACATAATCGCGTTCTTTTGAAAGTTTATTAATTTCACGAAAGCTTTTGTAAGAAAGGCACATGTGTTTCTTTGTAAAGACAAGCAGTTGTTTGCTACGTGTGAAAGCACTGTTAGAACTGAGATCAGTGTTCCTTTTCTCAGTACAAGCTTTACTTTGAAAGATAATCGCTTTCTTTTGAAAGGTTATTAATTTCATGAAAGCTTTAGCATGAAACGCACATGCGTTTCTTTGTAAAGGCAAGCAGTTGTTTGCTACATGTGAAAGCACTGTTAGAACTGAGATGAGTGTTCCTTTTCTCAGTACAAGCTTTACTTTGAAAGATAATCGCGTTCGTTTGAACGTTTATTAATGTCACGAATGCTTTAGTAAGAAACGCACATGCGTTTCTTGTAAAGTCAAGCAGTTGTTTGCTACGTGTGAAAGCACTTTTAGAACTGTGATGAGTGATCCTTTTCTCAATACAAGCTTTACTTTGAAAGATAATCGCGTTCTTATGAAAGTTTATTAATTTCACGAAAGCTTTAGGAAGAAACGCACATGCGTTTCTTTGTAAAGACAAGCAGTTGTTGGCTACATGTGAATGCACTGTTAGAACTGAGTGTTCCTTTTCTCAGTACAAGCTTTACTTTGAAAGATAATCGCGTTCTTTTTAAAGTTTATTAATGTCACGAAAGCTTTAGTAAGAAACACACATGCGTTTCTTTGTAAAGACAAGCAGTTGTTTGCTACATGTGAAAGCACTGTTAGAACTGAGATAAGTATTCTTTTTCTCAGTACAACCTTTACTTTGAAAGATAATCGCGTTCTTTTGCAAGTTTATTAATTTCACGAAAGCTTTAGTAAGAAACGCACATGCGTTTCTTTGTAAAGAGAAGCAGTTGTTACCTACGTGTGAAAGCACTGTTAGAACTGAGATCAGTGTTGCTTTTCTCAGTACAAGCTTTACTTTGAAACATAATCGCGTTCTATTGAAAGTTTATTAATTTCACGAAAGCTTTTGTAAGAAAGGCACATGTGTTTCTTTGTAAAGACAAGCAGTTGTTTGCTACGTGTGAAAGCACTGTTAGAACTGAGATGAGTGTTCCTTTTCTCAGTACAAGCTTTACTTTGAAAGATAATTGCGTTCTTATGAAAGATTATTAATTTCACGAAAGCATTAGTAAGAAACACTAATGCGTTACATTTTAGAGACAAGCAGTATTTGATACGTGTGAAATCACTGTTAGAACTGAGATGAGTGTTCCTTTTCGCAATACAAGCTTAACTTTGGAAGGTAATCGCGTTCTGTTGAAAGTTTATTAATATCACGATAGCTTTAGTAAGAAACGCACATGCGTTTCTTTGTAAAGACAAGCAGTTGTTTGCTACGTGTTAAAGCACTGTTAGAACTGAGATGAGTGTTCCTTTTCTCAGTACAAGCTTTACTTTGAAAGATAATCGCGTTCTTTTGAAAGATTATTAATTTCACAAAAGCTTTGTTAAGAAACGCACATGCGTTTCTTTGTAAAGGCAAGCAGTTGTTTGCTACGTGTGAAAGCACTGTTAGAACTGAGATGAGTGTTCCTTTTCTCAGTACAAGCTTTACTTTCAAAGGTAATCGCGTTCTTTTGAAAGATTATTAATTTCAGGTAAGCTTTAGTAAGAAACACGAATACGTTACATTATAAAGACAATCAGTGGTTTGTTACGTGTGAAAGCACTGTTAGAACTGAGATGAGTGTTCCTTTTCTCAGTACAAGCTTTACTTTGAACGATAATCGCATTCTTTTTAAAGTTTACTAATTTCACGAAAGCTTTAGGAAGAAACGCACATGCGTTTCTTTGTAAAGACAAGCAGTTGTTGGCTACATGTGAATGCACTTTTAGAAGTGAGTGTTCCTTTTCTCAGTACAAGCTTTACTTTGAAAGATAATCGCGTTCTTATGAAAGTTTATTAATTTCACGAAAGCTTAGTAAGAAATGCACATGCGTTTTTTGTAAAGACAAGCAGTTATTTGCTACGTGTGAAAGCACTGTTAGAAATGAGATCAGTGTTCCTTTTCTCAGTACAAGCTTTACTTTGAAACATAATCGCGTTCTTTTGAAAGTTTATTAATTTCACGAAAGCTTTTGTAAGAGAGGCACACGTGTTTCTTTGTAAAGACAAGCAGTTGTTTGCTACGTGTGAAAGCACTCTTAGAACTGAGATGAGTGTTCCTTTTCTCAGTACAAGCTTTACTTTGAAAGATAATCGCATTCTTATGAAAGTTTATTAATTTCACGAAAGCTTTAGTAAGAAACGCATTTGTGTTTCTTTGTAAAGGCAAGCAGTTGTTTGCTACGTGTGAAAGCACTGTTAGAACTGAGATGAGTGTTCCTTTTCTCAGTACAAGCTTTACTTTGAAAGATAATCGCGTTCTTTTGAAAGATTATTAATTTCACAAAAGCTTTGTTAAGAAACGCACATGCGTTTCTTTGTAAAGGCAAGCAGTTGTTTGCTACGTGTGAAAGCACTGTTAGAACTGAGATGAGTGTTCCTTTTCTCAGTACAAGCTTTACTTTCAAAGGTAATCGCGTTCTTTTGAAAGATTATTAATTTCAGGTAAGCTTTAGTAAGAAACACGAATACGTTACATTATAAAGACAATCAGTGGTTTGCTACGTGTGAAAGCACTGTTAGAACTGAGATGAGTGTTCCTTTTCTCAGTACAAGCTTTACTTTGAAAGATAATCGCATTCTTTTTAAAGTTTATTAATTTCATGAAAGCTTTAGGAAGAAACGCACATGCGTTTCTTTGTAAAGACAAGCAGTTGTTGGCTACATGTGAATGCACTGTTAGAACTGAGTGTTCCTTTTCTCAGTACAAGCTTTACTTTGAAAGATAATCGCGTTCTTATGAAAGTTTATTAATTTCACGAAAGCTTAGTAAGAAATGCACATGCGTTTTTTGTAAAGACAAGCAGTTGTTTGCTACATGTTAAAGCACTGTTAGAACTGAGATGAGTGTTCCTTTTCTCAGTACAAGCTTAACTTTGAAAGGTAATCGCGTTCTGTTGAAAGTTTATTAATGTCACGAAAGCTGTAGGAAGAAACGCACATGCGTTTCTTTGTAAAGACAAGCAGTTGTTTGCTACGTGTGAAAGCACTGTTAGAACTGAGATGAGTGTTCCTTTTCTCAGTACAAGCTTTACTTTGAAAGATAATCGCATTCTTTTGAAAGTTTATTAATTTCACGAAAGCTTTAGTAACAAAAACTAATGCGTTACATTATAAAGACAAGCAGTATTTGATACGTGTGAAAGCACTGTTAGAACTGAGATGAGTGTTCCTTTTCTCAATACAAGCTTTACTTTGAAAGATAATCGCGTTCTTTTGAAAGTTTATTAATTTCACGAAAGCTTTAGGAAGAAACCCACATGCGTTTCTTTGTAAAGACAAGCAGTTGTTTGCTACATGTGAAAGCACTGTTAGAACTGAGATCAGTGTTCCTTTTCTCAGTACAAGCTTTACTTTGAAAGATAATCGCGTTCTTTTGAAAGTTTATTAATTTCACGAAAGCTTTAGTAAGAAACATTTATGCGTTACATTATAGACACAAGCAGTTTTTGATACGTGTGAAAGCACTGTTAGAACTGAGTTCAGTGTTCCTATTCTCAGTACAAGCTTTACTTTGAAACATAGTCGCGTTCTTTTGAAAGTTTATTAATGTCACGAAAGCTTTAGTAAGAAACGCACATGCGTTTCTTTCTAGAGGCAAGTAGTTGTTTGCTATGTGTGAAAGCATTGATAGAACTGAGATGAGTGTTCCTGTTCTCAGTAGAAGCTTTACTTTTAAAGATAATCGCGTTCTTATGAAAGATTATTAATTTCACGAAAGCTTTAGGAAGAAACGCACATGCGTTTCTTTGTAAAGACAAGTAGTTGTTTGCTACATGTGAAAGCACTGTTAGAACTGAGTGTTCCTTTTCTGAGTACAAGCTTTACTTTGAAAGATAATCGCGTTCTTTTGAAAGTTTATTAATTTCACGAAAGCTTTCGGAAGAAACGCACATGCGTTTCTTTGTAAAGAAAAGCAGTTGTTTGCTACGTGTGAAAGCACTGTTAGAAATGAGATCAGTGTTGCTTTTCTCAGTACAAGCTTTAATTTGAAACATAATCTCGTTCTTTTCAAAGTTTATTAATTTCACGAAAGCTTTTGTAAGAAAGGCACATGCGTTTCTTTGTAAAGGCAAGCAGTTGTTTGCTACATGTGAAAGCACTGTTAGAACTGAGATGAGTGTTCCTTTTAAAGTACAAGCTTTACTTTGAAACATAATCGCGTTCTTTTGAAAATTTATTAACTTCACTAAAGCTTTTGTAAGAAACGCACATGCGTTTCTTTGTAAAGACAAGCAGTTGTTTGCTACATGTGAAAGCACTGTTAGAACTGAGTGTTCCTTTTCTCAGTACAAGCTTTACTTTGAAAGATAATCGCGTTCTTATTAAAGTTTATTAATTTCTCGAAAGCTTTAGTAAGAAACGCACATGCGTTTCTTTGTAAAGGCAAGCAGTTGTTTGCTACGTGGGAAAGCACTGTTAGAACTGAGATGAGTGTTCCTTTTCTCTGTACAAGCTTTACTTTGAAAGATAATCGCGTTCTTTTGCAAGTTTATTAATTTCACGAAAGCTTTAGTAAGAAACGCACATGCGTTTCTTTGTAAAGAGAAGCAGTTGTTACCTACGTGTGAAAGCACTGTTAGAACTGAGATCAGTGTTGCTTTTCTCAGTACAAGCTTTACTTTGAAACATAATCGCGTTCTATTGAAAGTTTATTAATTTCACGAAAGCTTTTGTAAGAAAGGCACATGTGTTTCTTTGTAAAGACAAGCAGTTGTTTGCTACGTGGGAAAGCACTCTTAGAACTGAGATGAGTGTTCCTTTTCTCAGTACAAGCTTTACTTTGAAAGATAATCGCATTCTTATGAAAGTTTATTAATTTCACGAAAGCTTTAGTAAGAAACGCACATGCGTTTATTTGTAAAGGCAAGCAGTTGTTTGCTACGTGTGAAAGCACTGTTAGAACTGAGATGAGTGTTCCTTTTCTCAGTACAAGCTTTACTTTGAAACATAATCGCGTTCTTTTGAAAGTTTATTAATTTCACGAAAGCTTTTGTAAGAAACGCACATGGGTTTCTTTATAAAGACAAGCAGTTGTTTGCTACGTGTGAAAGCACTGTTAGAACTGAGATGAGTGTTCCTTTTCTCAGTACAAGCTTTACTTTGAAAGATATTCGCATTCTTATGAAAGTTTATTAATTTCACGAAGGCTTTAGTAAGAAACGCACTTGTGTTTCTTTGTAAAGGCAAGCAGTTGTTTGCTACGTGTGAAAGCACTGTTAGAAGTGAGATGAGTGTTCCTTTTCTCAGTACAAGCTTTACTTTGAAAGATAATCGCGTTCTTTTGAACGTTTATTAATGTCACGAATGCTTTAGTAAGAAACGCACATGCGTTTCTTGTAAAGTCAAGCAGTTGTTTGCTACGTGTGAAAGCACTTTTAGAACTGTGATGAGTGATCCTTTTCTCAATACAAGCTTTACTTTGAAAGATAATCGCGTTCTTATGAAAGTTTATTAATTTCACGAAAGCTTTAGGGAGAAACGCACATGCGTTTCTTTGTAAAGACAAGCAGTTGTTTCCTATGTGTGGAAGCACTGTTAGAACTGAGATGAGTGTTCCTTTTCTCAGTACAAGCTTTACTTTGAAAGATAATCGCGTTCTTTTGAAAGTTTATTAATGTCACGAAAGCTTTAGTAAGAAACACACATGCGTTTCTTTGTAAAGACAAGCAGTTGTTTGCTACGTGTGAAAGCACTGTTAGAACTGAGATAAGTATTCTTTTTCTCAGTACAACCTTTACTTTGAAAGATAATCGCGTTCTTTGCAAGTTTATTAATTTCACGAAAGCTTTAGTAAGAAACGCACATGCGTTTCTTTGTAAAGAGAAGCAGTTGTTACCTACGTGTGAAAGCACTGTTAGAACTGAGATCAGTGTTGCTTTTCTCAGTACAAGCTTTACTTTGAAACATAATCGCGTTCTATTGAAAGTTTATTAATTTCACGAAAGCTTTTGTAAGAAAGGCACATGTGTTTCTTTGTAAAGACAAGCAGTTGTTTGCTACGTGTGAAAGCACTGTTAGAACTGAGATGAGTGTTCCTTTTCTCAGTACAAGCTTTACTTTGAAAGATATTCGCATTCTTATGAAAGTTTATTAATTTCACGAAAGCTTTAGTAAGAAACGCATTTGTGTTTCTTTGTAAAGGCAAGCAGTTGTTTGCTACGTGTGAAAGCACTGTTAGAACTGAGATGAGTGTTCCTTTTCTCAGTACAAGCTTTACTTTGAAACATAATCGCGTTCTTTTGAAAGTTTATTAATTTCACGAAAGCTTTTGTAAGAAACGCACATGGGTTTCTTTGTAAAGAAAAGCAGTGTTTTGCTACGTGTGAAAGCACTGTTAGAACTGAGATGAGTGTTCCTTTTCTCAGTACAAGCTTTACTTTGAAAGATAATTGCGTTCTTATGAAAGATTATTAATTTCACGAAAGCATTAGTAAGAAACACTAATGCGTTACATTTTAGAGACAAGCAGTATTTGATACGTGTGAAATCAATGTTAGAACTGAGATGAGTGTTCCTTTTCGCAATACAAGCTTAACTTTGGAAGGTAATCGCGTTCTGTTGAAAGTTTATTAATATCACGATAGCTTTAGTAAGAAACGCACATGCGTTTCTTTGTAAAGACAAGCAGTTGTTTGCTACGTGTTAAAGCACTGTTAGAACTGAGATGAGTGTTTCTTTTCTCAGTACAAGCTTTATTTTGAAAGATAATAGCATATTTTTGAAAGATTATTAATTACACGAAAGCTTTAGTAAGAAACACACATGCGTTTCTTTGTAAAGACAAGCAGTTGTTTGCTACGTGTTAAAGCACTGTTAGAACTGAGATGAGTGTTTCTTTTCTCAGTACAAGCTTTATTTTGAAAGATAATAGCATATTTTTGAAAGATTATTAATTACACGAAAGCTTTAGTAAGAAACACACATGCGTTTCTTTGTAAAGACAAGCAGTTGTTTGCTACGTGTGAAAGCACTGTTAGAACTGAGATAAGTATTCTTTTTCTCAGTACAACCTTTACTTTGAAAGATAATCGCGTTCTTTTGCAAGTTTATTAATTTCACGAAAGCTTTAGTAAGAAACGCACATGCGTTTCTTTGTAAAGAGAAGCAGTTGTTACCTACGTGTGAAAGCACTGTTAGAACTGAGATCAGTGTTGCTTTTCTCAGTACAAGCTTTACTTTGAAACATAATCGCGTTCTATTGAAAGTTTATTAATTTCACGAAAGCTTTTGTAAGAAAGGCACATGTGTTTCTTTGTAAAGACAAGCAGTTGTTTGCTACGTGTGAAAGCACTGTTAGAACTGAGATGAGTGTTCCTTTTCTCAGTACAAGCTTTACTTTGAAAGATATTCGCATTCTTATGAAAGTTTATTAATTTCACGAAAGCTTTAGTAAGAAACGCATTTGTGTTTCTTTGTAAAGGCAAGCAGTTGTTTGCTACGTGTGAAAGCACTGTTAGAACTGAGATGAGTGTTCCTTTTCTCAGTACAAGCTTTACTTTGAAACATAATCGCGTTCTTTTGAAAGTTTATTAATTTCACGAAAGCTTTTGTAAGAAACGCACATGGGTTTCTTTGTAAAGAAAAGCAGTGTTTTGCTACGTGTGAAAGCACTGTTAGAACTGAGATGAGTGTTCCTTTTCTCAGTACAAGCTTTACTTTGAAAGATAATTGCGTTCTTATGAAAGATTATTAATTTCACGAAAGCATTAGTAAGAAACACTAATGCGTTACATTTTAGAGACAAGCAGTATTTGATACGTGTGAAATCACTGTTAGAACTGAGATGAGTGTTCCTTTTCGCAATACAAGCTTAACTTTGGAAGGTAATCGCGTTCTGTTGAAAGTTTATTAATATCACGATAGCTTTAGTAAGAAACGCACATGCGTTTCTTTGTAAAGACAAGCAGTTGTTTGCTACGTGTTAAAGCACTGTTAGAACTGAGATGAGTGTTTCTTTTCTCAGTACAAGCTTTATTTTGAAAGATAATAGCATATTTTTGAAAGATTATTAATTACACGAAAGCTTTAGTAAGAAACACACATGCGTTTCTTTGTAAAGACAAGCAGTTGTTTGCTACGTGTGAAAGCACTGTTAGAACTGAGATAAGTATTCTTTTTCTCAGTACAACCTTTACTTTGAAAGATAATCGCGTTCTTTTGCAAGTTTATTAATTTCACGAAAGCTTTAGTAAGAAACGCACATGCGTTTCTTTGTAAAGAGAAGCAGTTGTTACCTACATGTGAAAGCACTGTTAGAACTGAGATCAGTGTTGCTTTTCTCAGTACAAGCTTTACTTTGAAACATAATCGCGTTCTATTGAAAGTTTATTAATTTCACGAAAGCTTTTGTAAGAAAGGCACATGTGTTTCTTTGTAAAGACAAGCAGTTGTTTGCTACGTGTGAAAGCACTGTTAGAACTGAGATGAGTGTTCCTTTTCTCAGTACAAGCTTTACTTTGAAAGATATTCGCATTCTTATGAAAGTTTATTAATTTCACGAAAGCTTTAGTAAGAAACGCATTTGTGTTTCTTTGTAAAGGCAAGCAGTTGTTTGCTACGTGTGAAAGCACTGTTAGAACTGAGATGAGTGTTCCTTTTCTCAGTACAAGCTTTACTTTGAAACATAATCGCGTTCTTTTGAAAGTTTATTAATTTCACGAAAGCTTTTGTAAGAAACGCACATGGGTTTCTTTGTAAAGAAAAGCAGTGTTTTGCTACGTGTGAAAGCACTGTTAGAACTGAGATGAGTGTTCCTTTTCTCAGTACAAGCTTTACTTTGAAAGATAATTGCGTTCTTATGAAAGATTATTAATTTCACGAAAGCATTAGTAAGAAACACAAATGCGTTACATTTTAGAGACACGCAGTATTTGATACGTGTGAAATCACTGTTAGAACTGAGATCAGTGTTCCTTTTCGCAATACAAGCTTAACTTTGGAAGGTAATCGCGTTCTGTTGAAAGTTTATTAATATCACGATAGCTTTAGTAATAAACGCACATGCGTTTCTTTGTAAAGGCAAGCAGTTGTTTGCTACGTGTGAAAGCACTGTTAGAACTGAGATGAGTGTTCCTTTTCTCAGTACAAGCTTTACTTTCAAAGGTAATCGCGTTCTTTTGAAAGATTATTAATTTCAGGTTAGCTTTAGTAAGAAACACGAATACGTTACATTATAAAGACAATCAGTGGTTTGCTACGTGTGAAAGCACTGTTAGAACTGAGATGAGTGTTCCTTTTCTCAGTACAAGCTTTACTTTGAAAGATAATCGCATTCTTTTTAAAGTTTATTAATTTCACGAAAGCTTTAGGAAGAAACGCACATGCGTTTCTTTGTAAAGACAAGCAGTTGTTGGCTACATGTGAATGCACTGTTAGAACTGAGTGTTCCTTTTCTCAGTACAAGCTTTACTTTGAAAGATAATCGCGTTCTTATGAAAGTTTATTAATTTCACGAAAGCTTAGTAAGAAATGCACATGCGTTTTTTGTAAAGACAAGCAGTTGTTTGCTACATGTTAAAGCACTGTTAGAACTGAGATGAGTGTTCCTTTTCTCAGTACAAGCTTAACTTTGAAAGGTAATCGCGTTCTGTTGAAAGTTTATTAATGTCACGAAAGCTGTAGGAAGAAAGGCACATGCGTTTCTTTGTAAAGGCAAGCAGTTGTTTGCTACATGTGAAAGCACTGTTAGAACTGAGATGAGTGTTCCTTTTAAAGTACAAGCTTTACTTTGAAACATAATCGCGTTCTTTTGAAAGTTTATTAACTTCACTAAAGCTTTTGTAAGAAACGCACATGCGTTTCTTTGTAAAGACAAGCAGTTGTTTGCTACATGTGAAAGCACTGTTAGAACTGAGTGTTCCTTTTCTCAGTACAAGCTTTACTTTGAAACATAATCGCGTTCTTATTAAAGTTTATTAATTTCTCGAAAGCTTTAGTAAGAAACGCACATGCGTTTCTTTGTAAAGGCAAGCAGTTGTTTGCTACGTGGGAAAGCACTGTTAGAACTGAGATGAGTGTTCCTTTTCTCTGTACAAGCTTTACTTTGAAACATAATCGCGTTCTTTTGAAAGTTTATTAATTTCACGAAAGCTTTTGTAAGAAAGGCACATGTGTTTCTTTGTAAAGACAAGCAGTTGTTTGCTACGTGTGAAAGCACTGTTAGAACTGAGATCAGTGTTCCTTTTCTCAGTACAAGCTTTACTTTGAAAGATAATCGCTTTCTTTTGAAAGGTTATTAATTTCATGAAAGCTTTAGCATGAAACGCACATGCGTTTCTTTGTAAAGACAAGCAGTTGTTTCCTATGTGTGGAAGCACTGTTAGAACTGAGATGAGTGTTCCTTTTCTCAGTACAAGCTTTACTTTGAAAGATAATCGCGTTCTTTTGAAAGTTTATTAATGTCACGAAAGCTTTAGTAAGAAACACACATGCGTTTCTTTGTAAAGACAAGCAGTTGTTTGCTACGTGTGAAAGCACTGTTAGAACTGAGATAAGTATTCTTTTTCTCAGTACAACCTTTACTTTGAAAGATAATCGCGTTCTTTTGCAAGTTTATTAATTTCACGAAAGCTTTAGTAAGAAACGCACATGCGTTTCTTTGTAAAGAGAAGCAGTTGTAACCTACGTGTGAAAGCACTGTTAGAACTGAGATCAGTGTTGCTTTTCTCAGTACAAGCTTTACTTTGAAACATAATCGCGTTCTATTGAAAGTTTATTAATTTCACGAAAGCTTTTGTAAGAAAGGCACATGTGTTTCTTTGTAAAGACAAGCAGTTGTTTGCTACGTGTGAAAGCACTGTTAGAACTGAGATGAGTGTTCCTTTTCTCAGTACAAGCTTTACTTTGAAAGATATTCGCATTCTTATGAAAGTTTATTAATTTCACGAAAGCTTTAGTAAGAAACGCATTTGTGTTTCTTTGTAAAGGCAAGCAGTTGTTTGCTACGTGTGAAAGCACTGTTAGAACTGAGATGAGTGTTCCTTTTCTCAGTACAAGCTTTACTTTGAAACATAATCGCGTTCTTTTGAAAGTTTATTAATTTCACGAAAGCTTTTGTAAGAAACGCACATGGGTTTCTTTGTAAAGAAAAGCAGTGTTTTGCTACGTGTGAAAGCACTGTTAGAACTGAGATGAGTGTTCCTTTTCTCAGTACAAGCTTTACTTTGAAAGATAATTGCGTTCTTATGAAAGATTATTAATTTCACGAAAGCATTAGTAAGAAACACTAATGCGTTACATTTTAGAGACAAGCAGTATTTGATACGTGTGAAATCACTGTTAGAACTGAGATGAGTGTTCCTTTTCGCAATACAAGCTTAACTTTGGAAGGTAATCGCGTTCTGTTGAAAGTTTATTAATATCACGATAGCTTTAGTAAGAAACGCACATGCGTTTCTTTGTAAAGACAAGCAGTTGTTTGCTACGTGTTAAAGCACTGTTAGAACTGAGATGAGTGTTCCTTTTCTCAGTACAAGCTTTACTTTGAAAGATAATCGCGTTCTTTTGAAAGATTATTAATTTCACAAAAGCTTTGTTAAGAAACGCACATGCGTTTCTTTGTAAAGGCAAGCAGTTGTTTGCTACGTGTGAAAGCACTGTTAGAACTGAGATGAGTGTTCCTTTTCTCAGTACAAGCTTTACTTTCAAAGGTAATCGCGTTCTTTTGAAAGATTATTAATTTCAGGTAAGCTTTAGTAAGAAAAACGAATACGTTACATTATAAAGACAATCAGTGGTTTGTTACGTGTGAAAGCACTGTTAGAACTGAGATGAGTGTTCCTTTTCTCAGTACAAGCTTTACTTTGAAACATAATCGCGTTCTTTTGAAAGTTTATTAATTTCACGAAAGCTTTTGTAAGAAACGCACATGCGTTTCTTGTAAAGACAAGCAGTTGTTTGCTACGTGTGAAAGCACTTTTAGAACTGTGATTAGTGATCCTTTTCTCAATACAAGTTTTTCTTTGAAAGATAATCGCGTTCTTTTGAAAGTTTATTAATTTCACGAAAGCTTTAGTGAGAAACGCACATGCGTTTCTTTGTAAAGACAAGCAGTTGTTTCCTATGTGTGAAAGCACTGTTAGAACTTAGATGAGTGTTCCTTTTCTCAGTACAAGCTTTAATTTAAAAGATAATCGCGTTCTTTTGAAAGTTTATTAATGTCACGAAAGCTTTAGTAAGAAACGCACATGCGTTTCTTTGTAAAGACAAGCAGTTGTTTCTTACGTGTGAAAGCAGTGTTAGAACTGAGATAAGTATTCTTTTTCTCAGTACATGCTTTACTTTGAAAGATAATCGCGTTCTTTTGCAAGTTTATTAATTTCACGAAAGCTTTAGTAAGAAACGCACATGCATTTCTTTGTAAAGACAGCAGTTTTTTCCTACCTGTGAAAGCACTGTTAGAACTGAGATCAGTGTTGCTTTTCTCAGTACAAGCTTTACTTTGAAACATAATCGCGTTCTTTTGAAAGTTTATTAATTTCACGAAAGCTTTTGTAAGAAACGCACATGCGTTTCTTTGTAAAGGCAAGCAGTTGTTTGCTACGTGTGAAAGCACTGTTAGAACTGAGATGAGTGTTCCTTTTCTCAGTACAAGATTTACTTTGAAAGATAATCGCGGTCTTATGAAAGATTAATAATTTCACGAAAGCATTAGTAAGAAACACTAATGCGTTACATTATAGAGACAAGCAGTATTTGATACGTGTGAAAGCACTGTTAGAACTGAGATTAGTGTTCCTTATGTCAATACAAGCTTTACATTGAAAGATAATCGCATTCTATTGAAAGTTTATTAATTTCACGAAAGCTTTAGGAAGAAACTCTCATGTGTTTCTTTGTAAAGACAAGCAGTTGTTTGCTACGTGTGAAAGCACTGTTAGAACTGAGATGAGTGTTCCTTTTCTCAGTACAAGCTTTACTTTGAAAGATAATCGCGTTCTTTTGAAAGTTTATTAATTTCACGAAAGCTTTAGGAAGAAACGCACATGCGTTTCTTTGTAAAGGCAAGCAGTTGTTTGCTATGTTTGCAAGCACTGTTAGAACTGAGATTAGTGTTCCTTTTCTCAGTACAAGCTTTACTTTGAAAGATAATCGCGTTCTTATGAAAGATAATTAATTTCACGAAAGCATTAGGAAGAAACAATAATGCTTTACATTATAGAGACAAGCAGTATTTGATACGTGTGAAAGCACTGTTAGAACTGAGATGAGTGTTCCTTTTCTCAGTACAAGCTTTACTTTGAAAGATAATCGCGTTCTTTTGAAAGTTTATTAATTTCACGAAAGCTTTAGGAAGAAACGCACATGCGTTTCTTTGTAAAGACAAGCAGTTGTTTGCTACGTGTGAAAGCACTGTTAGAACTGAGATGAGTGTTCCTTTTCTCAGTACAAGCTTTACTTTGAAAGATAATTGCGTTCTTTTGAAAGTTTATTAATGTCATGAAAGCTTTAGTAAGAAACGCACATGCGTTTCTTTGTAAAGACAAGCAGTTGTTTGATACGTGTGAAAGCACTCTTAGAACTGAGATCAGTGTTGTTTTTCTCCTTACAAGCTTTCCTTTGAAAGGTTATCGCGTTCTTTGGAAAGATTATTTCAGGAAAGCTTTAGTAAAAAACACGAATGCGTCACATTATAAAGACAAGCACTTGTTTGCTATGTGTGAAAGCACTCAGAACTGAGATGAGTGTTCCTTTTCTCAGTACAAGCTTTATTTTAAAAGATAATTGCGTTCTTTTGAAAGTTTATTAATTTCACAAAAGCTTTAGGAAGAAACGCACATGAGTTTCTTTGTAAGGACAAGCACTTGTTTTCTACGTGTGAAAGCACTGTTAGAACTGAGATGAGTGTTCCTTTTCTCAGTACAAGCTTTACTTTGAAAGGTAATCGCGTTCTTTTGAAAGTTTATTAATGTCACGAAAGCTTTAGTAAGAAACGCACATGCGTTTCCTTGTAAAGACAAGCAGTTGTTTGCTACGTGTGAAAGCACTGTTAGAACTGAGATGAGTGTTCCTTTTCTCTGTACAATCTTTACTTTGAAACATAATCGCGTTCGTTTGAAAGTTTATTAATTTCACGAAAGCTTTTGTAAGAAAGGCACATGTGTTCCTTTGTAAAGACAAGCAGTTGTTTGCTACGTGTGAAAGCACTTTTAGAACTGTGATTAGTGATCCTTTTCTCAGTACAAGTTTTTCTTTGAAGGATAATCGCGTTCTTTTGAAAGTTTATTAATTTCACGAAAGCTTTAGTGAGAAACGCACATGCGTTTCTTTGTAAAGACAAGCAGTTGTTTCCTTATGTGTGAAAGCACTGTTAGAACTTAGATGAGTGTTCCTTTTCTCAGTACAAGCTTTAATTTGAAAGATAATCGTGTTCTTTTGAAAGTTTATTAATGTCACGAAAGCTTTAGTAAGAAACGCACATGTGTTTCTTTGTAAATGCAAGCAGTTGTTTGCTACGTGTGAAAGCACTGTTAGAACTTAGTTGAGTGTTCCTTTTCTCAGTACAAGCTTTACTTTGAAAGATAATCGCGTTCTTTTGAAAGTTTATTAATTTCACGAAAGCTTTAGGAAGAAACGCACATGCGTTTCTTTGTAAAGACAAGCAGTTGTTTGCTACGTGTGAAAGCACTGTTAGAACTGAGATGAGTGTTCCTTTTCTCAGTACAAGCTTTACTTTGAAAGATAATTGCGTTCTTTTGAAAGTTTATTAATGTCACGAAAGCTTTAGTAAGAAACGCACATGCGTTTCTTTGTATAGACAAGCAGTTGTTTGATACGTGTGAAAGCACTCTTAGAACTGAGATCAGTGTTGTTTTTCTCCTTACAAGCTTTCCTTTGAAAGGTTATCGCGTTCTTTTGAAAGATTATTTATTTCAGGAAAGCTTTAGTAAGAAACACGAATGCGTCACATTATAAAGACAAGCACTTGTTTGCTACGTGTGAAAGCACTGTTGGAACTGAGATGAGTGTTCCTTTTCTCAGTACAAGCTTTAATTTGAAAGATAATCGCGTTCTTATGAAAGTTTTTAATTTCACGAAAGCTTTAGTAAGAAACACACATGCGTTTCTTTGTAAAGACAAGCAGTTGTTTGCTACATGGGAAAGCACTGTTAGAAGTGATATAAGTGTTCCTTTTCTCAGTACAAGCTTTACTTTGAAAGATAATCGCGTTCTTATGAAAGTTTATTAATTTCACGAAAGCTTTAGTAAGAAACGCACATGCGTTTCTTTGTAATGACAAGCAGTTGTTTGCTACGTGTGAAAACACTGTTAGAACTGAGATAAGTGTTCCTTTTCCCAGTACAAGCTTTACTTTGAAAGATAATCGTGTTGTTTTGAAAGTTTATTAATTTCACGAAAGCTTTAGGAAGAAACGCACATGCGTTTCTTTGTAAAGACAAGCAGTTGTTTGCTACGTGTGAAAGCCCTGTTAGAACTGAGATGAGTGTTCCTTTTTTCAGTACAAGCTTTACTTTGAAAGATAATGGGGTTCTTTTGAAAGTTTATTAATGTCAGGAAAGCTTTAGTAAGAAACGCACATGCATTTCTTTGTAAAGACAAGCAGTTGTTTGTTACGTGTGAAAGCACTGTTAGAACTGAGATGAGTGTTCCTTCTCACAGTACAAGCCTTACTTTGAAAGATAATCGTGTTCTTTTGAAAGATTATTAATTTCACGAAAGCTTAAGGATGAAACGCACATGCGTTTCTTTGTAAAGACAAGCAGTTGTTTGCTACCTGTGAAAGCACTGTTAGAACTGAGATGAGTGTTCCTTTTCTCAGTACAAGCTTTACTTTGAAAGATAATCGTGTTCTTTTGAAAGTTTATTAATGTCACGAAAGCTATAGTAAGAAACGCACATGCGTTTCTTTCTAGAGGCAAGTAGTTGTTTGCTATGTGTGAAAGCATTGATAGAACTGAGATGAGTGTTCCTGTTCTCAGTAGAAGCTTTACTCTTAAAGATAATCGCGTTCTTATGAAAGATTATTAATTTCACGAAAGCTTTAGGAAGAAACGCACATGCGTTTCTTTGTAAAGACAAGTAGTTGTTTGCTACATGTGAAAGCACTGTTAGAACTGAGTGTTCCTTTTCTGAGTACAAGCTTTACTTTGAAAGATAATCGCGTTCTTTTGAAAGTTTATTAATTTCACGAAAGCTTTCGGAAGAAACGCACATGCGTTTCTTTGTAAAGAAAAGCAGTTGTTTGCTACGTGTGAAAGCACTGTTAGAAATGAGATCAGTGTTGCTTTTCTCAGTACAAGCTTTAATTTGAAAGATAATCGTGTTCTTTTGAAAGTTTATTAATGTCACGAAAGCTTTAGTAAGAAACGCACATGTGTTTCTTTGTAAATGCAAGCAGTTGTTTGCTACGTGTGAAAGCACTGTTAGAACTTAGTTGAGTGTTCCTTTTCTCAGTACAAGCTTTACTTTGAAAGATAATCGCGTTCTTTTGAAAGTTTATTAATTTCACGAAAGCTTTAGGAAGAAACGCACATGCGTTTCTTTGTAAAGACAAGCAGTTGTTTGCTACGTGTGAAAGCACTGTTAGAACTGAGATGAGTGTTCCTTTTCTCAGTACAAGCTTTACTTTGAAAGATAATTGCGTTCTTTTGAAAGTTTATTAATGTCACGAAAGCTTTAGTAAGAAACGCACATGCGTTTCTTTGTATAGACAAGCAGTTGTTTGATACGTGTGAAAGCACTCTTAGAACTGAGATCAGTGTTGTTTTTCTCCTTACAAGCTTTCCTTTGAAAGGTTATCGCGTTCTTTTGAAAGATTATTTATTTCAGGAAAGCTTTAGTAAGAAACACGAATGCGTCACATTATAAAGACAAGCACTTGTTTGCTACGTGTGAAAGCACTGTTGGAACTGAGATGAGTGTTCCTTTTCTCAGTACAAGCTTTAATTTGAAAGATAATCGCGTTCTTATGAAAGTTTTTAATTTCACGAAAGCTTTAGTAAGAAACACACATGCGTTTCTTTGTAAAGACCAGCAGTTGTTTGCTACATGGGAAAGCACTGTTAGAAGTGATATAAGTGTTCCTTTTCTCAGTACAAGCTTTACTTTGAAAGATAATCGCGTTCTTATGAAAGTTTATTAATTTCACGAAAGCTTTAGTAAGAAACGCACATGCGTTTCTTTGTAATGACAAGCAGTTGTTTGCTACGTGTGAAAACACTGTTAGAACTGAGATAAGTGTTCCTTTTCCCAGTACAAGCTTTACTTTGAAAGATAATCGTGTTGTTTTGAAAGTTTATTAATTTCACGAAAGCTTTAGGAAGAAACGCACATGCGTTTCTTTGTAAAGACAAGCAGTTGTTTGCTACGTGTGAAAGCCCTGTTAGAACTGAGATGAGTGTTCCTTTTTTCAGTACAAGCTTTACTTTGAAAGATAATGGGGTTCTTTTGAAAGTTTATTAATGTCAGGAAAGCTTTAGTAAGAAACGCACATGCATTTCTTTGTAAAGACAAGCAGTTGTTTGTTACGTGTGAAAGCACTGTTAGAACTGAGATGAGTGTTCCTTCTCACAGTACAAGCCTTACTTTGAAAGATAATCGTGTTCTTTTGAAAGATTATTAATTTCACGAAAGCTTAAGGATGAAACGCACATGCGTTTCTTTGTAAAGACAAGCAGTTGTTTGCTACCTGTGAAAGCACTGTTAGAACTGAGATGAGTGTTCCTTTTCTCAGTACAAGCTTTACTTTGAAAGATAATCGTGTTCTTTTGAAAGTTTATTAATGTCACGAAAGCTATAGTAAGAAACGCACATGCGTTTCTTTCTAGAGGCAAGTAGTTGTTTGCTATGTGTGAAAGCATTGATAGAACTGAGATGAGTGTTCCTGTTCTCAGTAGAAGCTTTACTTTTAAAGATAATCGCGTTCTTATGAAAGATTATTAATTTCACGAAAGCTTTAGGAAGAAACGCACATGCGTTTCTTTGTAAAGACAAGTAGTTGTTTGCTACATGTGAAAGCACTGTTAGAACTGAGTGTTCCTTTTCTGAGTACAAGCTTTACTTTGAAAGATAATCGCGTTCTTTTGAAAGTTTATTAATTTCACGAAAGCTTTCGGAAGAAACGCACATGCGTTTCTTTGTAAAGAAAAGCAGTTGTTTGCTACGTGTGAAAGCACTGTTAGAAATGAGATCAGTGTTGCTTTTCTCAGTACAAGCTTTAATTTGAAACATAATCGCGTTCTTTTCAAAGTTTATTAATTTCACGAAAGCTTTTGTAAGAAAGGCACATGCGTTTCTTTGTAAAGGCAAGCAGTTGTTTGCTACATGTGAAAGCACTGTTAGAACTGAGATGAGTGTTCCTTTTAAAGTACAAGCTTTACTTTGAAACATAATCGCGTTCTTTTGAAAGTTTATTAACTTCACTAAAGCTTTTGTAAGAAACGCACATGTGTTTCTTTGTAAAGACAAGCAGTTGTTTGCTACGTGTGAAAGCACTGTTAGAAGAGAGATGAGTGTTCCTTTTCTCAGTACAAGCTTTACTTTGAAAGATAATCGCGTTCTTATGAAGGATTATTAATTTCACGAAAGCATTAGTAAAAACACTAATGCGTTACATTATAAAGACAAGCAGTATTTGATACTTCTGAAAGCACTGTTAGAACTGAGATGAGTGTTCCTTTTCTCAGTACAAGCTTTACTTTGAAAGATAATCGCGTTCTTTTGAAAGTTTATTAATGTCACGAAAGCTTTAGTAAGAAACACACATGCGTTTCTTTGTAAAGACAAGCAGTTGTTTGCTACGTGGGAAAGCACTGTTAGAACTGAGATAAGTATTCTTTTTCTCAGTACAACCTTTACTTTAAAAGATAATCGCGTTCTTTTGCAAGTTTATTAATTTCACGAAAGCTTTAGTAAGAAACGCACATGCGTTTCTTTGTAAAGAGAAGCAGTTGTTACCTACGTGTGAAAGCACTGTTAGAACTGAGATCAGTGTTGCTTTTCTCAGTACAAGCTTTACTTTGAAACATAATCGCGTTCTATTGAAAGTTTATTAATTTCACGAAAGCTTTTGTAAGAAAGGCACATGTGTTTCTTTGTAAAGACAAGCAGTTGTTTGCTACGTGTGAAAGAACTGTTAGAACTGAGATGAGTGTTCCTTTTCTCAGTACAAGCTTTACTTTGAAAGATATTCGCATTCTTATGAAAGTTTATTAATTTCACGAAAGCTTTAGTAAGAAAAGCATTTGTGTTTCTTTGTAAAGGCAAGCAGTTGTTTGCTACGTGTGAAAGCACTGTTAGAACTGAGTGTTCCTTTTCTCAGTACAAGCTTTACTTTGAAACATAATCGCGTTCTTTTGAAAGTTTATTAATTTCACGAAAGCTTTTGTAAGAAACGCACATGGGTTTCTTTGTAAAGAAAAGCAGTGTTTTGCTACGTGTGAAAGCACTGTTAGAACTGAGATGAGTGTTCCTTTTCTCAGTACAAGCTTTACTTTGAAAGATAATTGCGATCTTATGAAAGATTATTAATTTCACGAAAGCATTAGTAAGAAACACTAATGCGTTACATTTTAGAGACAAGCAGTATTTGATACGTGTGAAATCACTGTTAGAACTGAGATGAGTGTTCCTTTTCGCAATACAAGCTTAACTTTGGAAGGTAATCGCGTTCTGTTGAAAGTTTATTAATATCACGATAGCTTTAGTAAGAAACGCACATGCGTTTCTTTGTAAAGACAAGCAGTTGTTTGCTACGTGTTAAAGCACTGTTAGAACTGAGATGAGTGTTCCTTTTCTCAGTACAAGCTTTACTTTGAAAGATAATCGCGTTCTTTTGAAAGATTATTAATTTCACAAAAGCTTTGTTAAGAAACGCACATGCGTTTCTTTGTAAAGGCAAGCAGTTGTTTGCTACGTGTGAAAGCACTGTTAGAACTGAGATGAGTGTTCCTTTTCTCAGTACAAGCTTTACTTTCAAAGGTAATCGCGTTCTTTTGAAAGATTATTAATTTCAGGTAAGCTTTAGTAAGAAACACGAATACGTTACATTATAAAGACAATCAGTGGTTTGCTACGTGTGAAAGCACTGTTAGAACTTAGATGAGTGTTCCTTTTCTCAGTACAAGCTTTACTTTGAACGATAATCGCATTCTTTTTAAAGTTTACTAATTTCACGAAAGCTTTAGGAAGAAACGCACATGCGTTTCTTTGTAAAGACAAGCAGTTGTTGGCTACATGTGAATGCACTTTTAGAAGTGAGTGTTCCTTTTCTCAGTACAAGCTTTACTTTGAAAGATAATCGCGTTCTTATGAAAGTTTATTAATTTCACGAAAGCTTAGTAAGAAATGCACATGCGTTTTTTGTAAAGACAAGCAGTTATTTGCTACGTGTGAAAGCACTCTTAGAACTGAGATGAGTGTTCCTTTTCTCAGTACAAGCTTTACTTTGAAAGATAATCGCATTCTTATGAAAGTTTATTAATTTCACGAAAGCTTTAGTAAGAAACGCACATGCGTTTATTTGTAAAGGCAAGCAGTTGTTTGCTACGTGTGAAAGCACTGTTAGAACTGAGATGAGTGTTCCTTTTCTCAGTACAAGCTTTACTTTGAAACATAATCGCGTTCTTTTGAAAGTTTATTAATTTCACGAAAGCTTTTGTAAGAAACGCACATGGGTTTCTTTGTAAAGACAAGCAGTTGTTTGCTACGTGTGAAAGCACTGTTAGAACTGAGATGAGTGTTCCTTTTCTCAGTACAAGCTTTACTTTGAAAGATATTCGCATTCTTATGAAAGTTTATTAATTTCACGAAGGCTTTAGTAAGAAATGCACTTGTGTTTCTTTGTAAAGGCAAGCAGTTGTTTGCTACGTGTGAAAGCACTGTTAGAACTGAGATGAGTGTTCCTTTTCTCAGTACAAGCTTTACTTTGAAACATAATCGCGTTCTTTTGAAAGTTTATTAATTTCACGAAAGCTTTTGTAAGAAACGCACATGCGTTTCTTGTAAAGACAAGCAGTTGTTTGCTACGTGTGAAAGCACTTTTAGAACTGTGATTAGTGATCCTTTTCTCAATACAAGTTTTTCTTTGAAAGATAATCGCGTTCTTTTGAAAGTTTATTAATTTCACGAAAGCTTTAGTGAGAAACGCACATGCGTTTCTTTGTAAAGACAAGCAGTTGTTTCCTATGTGTGAAAGCACTGTTAGAACTTAGATGAGTGTTCCTTTTCTCAGTACAAGCTTTAATTTGAAAGATAATCGCGTTCTTTTGAAAGTTTATTAATGTCACGAAAGCTTTAGTAAGAAACGCACATGCGTTTCTTTGTAAAGACAAGCAGTTGTTTCTTACGTGTGAAAGCAGTGTTAGAACTGAGATAAGTATTCTTTTTCTCAGTACATGCTTTACTTTGAAAGATAATCGCGTTCTTTTGCAAGTTTATTAATTTCACGAAAGCTTTAGTAAGAAACGCACATGCATTTCTTTGTAAAGACAGCAGTTTTTTCCTACCTGTGAAAGCACTGTTAGAACTGAGATCAGTGTTGCTTTTCTCAGTACAAGCTTTACTTTGAAACATAATCGCGTTCTTTTGAAAGTTTATTAATTTCACGAAAGCTTTTGTAAGAAACGCACATGCGTTTCTTTTTAAAGGCAAGCAGTTGTTTGCTACGTGTGAAAGCACTGTTAGAACTGAGATGAGTGTTCCTTTTCTCAGTACAAGATTTACTTTGAAAGATAATCGCGTTCTTATGAAAGATTAATAATTTCACGAAAGCATTAGTAAGAAACACTAATGCGTTACATTATAGAGACAAGCAGTATTTGATACGTGTGAAAGCACTGTTAGAACTGAGATTAGTGTTCCTTATGTCAATACAAGCTTTACATTGAAAGATAATCGCGTTCTATTGAAAGTTTATTAATTTCACGAAAGCTTTAGGAAGAAACTCTCATGTGTTTCTTTGTAAAGACAAGCAGTTGTTTGCTACGTGTGAAAGCATTGTTAGAACTGAGATGAGTGTTCCTTTTCTCAGTACAAGCTTTACTTTGAAAGATAATCGCGTTCTTTTGAAAGTTTATTAATTTCACGAAAGCTTAAGGAAGAAACGCACATGCGTTTCTTTGTAAAGGCAAGCAGTTGTTTGCTATGTTTGCAAGCACTGTTAGAACTGAGATTAGTGTTCCTTTTCTCAGTACAAGCTTTACTTTGAAAGATAATCGCGTTCTTATGAAAGATAATTAATTTCATGAAAGCATTAGGAAGAAACAATAATGCTTTACATTATAGAGACAAGCAGTATTTGATACGTGTGAAAGCACTGTTAGAACTGAGATGAGTGTTCCTTTTCTCAATACAAGCTTTACTTTGAAAGATAATCGCGTTCTTTTGAAAGTTTATTAATTTCACGAAAGCTTTTGTAAGAAACGCACATGCGTTTCTTTGTAAAGACAAGCAGTTGTTACCTACGTTGAAAGCACTGTTAGAACTGAGATCAGTGTTGCTTTTCTCAGTACAAGCTTTACTTTGAAACATAATCGCGTTCTTTTGAAAGTTTATTAATTTCACGAAAGCTTTTGTAAGAAAGGCACATGTATTTCTTTGTAAAGACAAGCAGTTGTTTGCTACGTGTGAAAGCACTGTTAGAACTGAGATCAGTGTTGCTTTTCTCAGTACAAGCTTGACCTTGAAACATAATCGCGTTCTTTTAAAAGTTTATTAATTTCACGAAAGCTTTAGGAAGAAACGCACATGCGTTTCTTTGTTAAGACAAGCAGTTGTTTGCTACCTGTGAAAGCACTGTTAGAACTGAGATGAGTGTTCCTTTTCTCAGTACAAGCTTTACTTTGAAAGATAATCGTGTTCTTTTGAAAGTTTATTAATGTCACGAAAGCTATAGTAAGAAATGCACATGCGTTTCTTTCTAGAGGCAAGTAGTTGTTTGCTATGTGTGAAAGCATTGATAGAACTGAGATGAGTGTTCCTGTTCTCAGTAGAAGCTTTACTTTTAAAGATAATCGCGTTCTTATGAAAGATTATTAAATTCACGAAAGCTTTAGGAAGAAACGCACATGCGTTTCTTTGTAAAGACAAGTAGTTGTTTGCTACATGTGAAAGCACTGTTAGAACTGAGTGTTCCTTTTCTGAGTACAAGCTTTACTTTGAAAGATAATCGCGTTCTTTTGAAAGTTTATTAATTTCACGAAAGCTTTCGGAAGAAACGCACATGCGTTTCTTTGTAAAGAAAAGCAGTTGTTTGCTACGTGTGAAAGCACTGTTAGAAATGAGATCAGTGTTTCTTTTCTCAGTACAAGCTTTAATTTGAAACATAATCGCGTTCTTTTCAAAGTTTATTAATTTCACGAAAGCTTTTGTAAGAAAGGCACATGCGTTTCTTTGTAAAGGCAAGCAGTTGTTTGCTACATGTGAAAGCACTGTTAGAACTGAGATGAGTGTTCCTTTTAAAGTACAAGCTTTACTTTGAAACATAATCGCGTTCTTTTGAAAGTTTATTAACTTCACTAAAGCTTTTGTAAGAAACGCACATGTGTTTCTTTGTAAAGACAAGCAGTTGTTTGCTACGTGTGAAAGCACTGTTAGAAGAGAGATGAGTGTTCCTTCTCTCAGTACAAGCTTTACTTTGAAAGATAATCGCGTTCTTATGAAGGATTATTAATTTCACGAAAGCATTAGTAAAAACACTAATGCGTTACATCATAAAGACAAGCAGTATTTGATACTTCTGAAAGCACTGTTAGAACTGAGATGAGTGTTCCTTTTCTCAGTACAAGCTTTACTTTGAAAGATAATCGCGTTCTTTTGAAAGTTTATTAATTTCACGAAAGCTTTAAGAAGAAACGCACATGCGTTTCTTTGTAAAGACAAGCAGTTGTTTGCTACATGTGAAAGCACTGTTAGAACTGAGTGTTCCTTTTCTCAGTACAAGCTTTACTTTGAAAAATAATCGCGTTCTTATTAAAGTTTATTAATTTCTCGAAAGCTTTAGTAAGAAACGCACATGCGTTTCTTTGTAAAGGCAAGCAGTTGTTTGCTACGTGGGAAAGCACTGTTAGAACTGAGATGAGTGTTCCTTTTCTCTGTACAAGCTTTACTTTGAAACATAATCGCGTTCTTTTGAAAGTTTATTAATTTCACGAAAGCTTTTGTAAGAAAGGCACATGTGTTTCTTTGTAAAGACAAGCAGTTGTTTGCTACGTGTGAAAGCACTGTTAGAACTGAGATCAGTGTTCCTTTTCTCAGTACAAGCTTTACTTTGAAAGATAATCGCGTTCTTATGAAAGTTTATTAATTTCACGAAAGCTTTAGGGAGAAACGCACATGCGTTTCTTTGTAAAGACAAGCAGTTGTTTCCTATGTGTGGAAGCACTGTTAGAACTAAGATGAGTGTTCCTTTTCTCAGTACAAGCTTTACTTTGAAAGATAATCGCGTTCTTTTGCAAGTTTATTATTTTCACGAAAGCTTTAGTAAGAAACGCACATGCGTTTCTTTGTAAAGAGAAGCAGTTGTTACCTACGTGTGAAAGCACTGTTAGAACTGAGATCAGTGTTGCTTTTCTCAGTACAAGCTTTACTTTGAAACATAATCGCGTTCTTTTGAAAGTTTATTAATTTCACGAAAGCTTTTGTAAGAGAGGCACACGTGTTTCTTTGTAAAGACAAGCAGTTGTTTGCTACGTGTGAAAGCACTCTTAGAACTGAGATGAGTGTTCCTTTTCTCAGTACAAGCTTTACTTTGAAAGATAATCGCATTCTTATGAAAGTTTATTAATTTCACGAAAGCTTTAGTAAGAAACGCACATGCGTTTATTTGTAAAGGCAAGCAGTTGTTTGCTACGTGTGAAAGCACTGTTAGAACTGAGATGAGTGTTCCTTTTCTCAGTACAAGCTTTACTTTGAAACATAATCGCGTTCTTTTGAAAGTTTATTAATTTCACGAAAGCTTTTGTAAGAAACGCACATGGGTTTCTTTGTAAAGACAAGCAGTTGTTTGCTACTTGTGAAAGCACTGTTAGAACTGAGATGAGTGTTCCTTTTCTCAGTACAAGCTTTACTTTGAAAGATAATCGCGTTCTTTTGAACGTTTTTTAATGTCACGAATGCTTTAGTAAGAAACGCACATGCGTTTCTTGTAAAGTCAAGCAGTTGTTTGCTACGTGTGAAAGCACTTTTAGAACTGTGATGAGTGATCCTTTTCTCAATACAAGCTTTACTTTGAAAGATAATCGCGTTCTTATGAAAGTTTATTAATTTCACGAAAGCTTTAGGGAGAAACGCACATGCGTTTCTTTGTAAAGACAAGCAGTTGTTTCCTATGTGTGGAAGCACTGTTAGAACTGAGATGAGTGTTCCTTTTCTCAGTACAAGCTTTACTTTGAAAGATAATCGCGTTCTTTTGAAAGTTTATTAATGTCACGAAAGCTTTAGTAAGAAACACACATGCGTTTCTTTGTAAAGACAAGCAGTTGTTTGCTACGTGGGAAAGCACTCTTAGAACTGAGATGAGTGTTCCTTTTCTCAGTACAAGCTTTACTTTGAAAGATAATCGCATTCTTATGAAAGTTTATTAATTTCACGAAAGCTTTAGTAAGAAACGCACATGCGTTTATTTGTAAAGGCAAGCAGTTGTTTGCTACGTGTGAAAGCACTGTTAGAACTGAGATGAGTGTTCCTTTTCTCAGTACAAGCTTTACTTTGAAACATAATCGCGTTCTTTTGAAAGTTTATTAATTTCACGAAAGCTTTTGTAAGAAACGCACATGGGTTTCTTTATAAAGACAAGCAGTTGTTTGCTACGTGTGAAAGCACTGTTAGAACTGAGATGAGTGTTCCTTTTCTCAGTACAAGCTTTACTTTGAAAGATATTCGCATTCTTATGAAAGTTTATTAATTTCACGAAGGCTTTAGTAAGAAACGCACTTGTGTTTCTTTGTAAAGGCAAGCAGTTGTTTGCTACGTGTGAAAGCACTGTTAGAAGTGAGATGAGTGTTCCTTTTCTCAGTACAAGCTTTACTTTGAAAGATAATCGCGTTCTTTTGAACGTTTATTAATGTCACGAATGCTTTAGTAAGAAACGCACATGCGTTTCTTGTAAAGTCAAGCAGTTGTTTGCTACGTGTGAAAGCACTTTTAGAACTGTGATGAGTGATCCTTTTCTCAATACAAGCTTTACTTTGAAAGATAATCGCGTTCTTATGAAAGTTTATTAATTTCACGAAAGCTTTAGGGAGAAACGCACATGCGTTTCTTTGTAAAGACAAGCAGTTGTTTCCTATGTGTGGAAGCACTGTTAGAACTGAGATGAGTGTTCCTTTTCTCAGTACAAGCTTTACTTTGAAAGATAATCGCGTTCTTTTGAAAGTTTATTAATGTCACGAAAGCTTTAGTAAGAAACACACATGCGTTTCTTTGTAAAGACAAGCAGTTGTTTGCTACGTGTGAAAGCACTGTTAGAACTGAGATAAGTATTCTTTTTCTCAGTACAACCTTTACTTTGAAAGATAATCGCGTTCTTTTGCAAGTTTATTAATTTCACGAAAGCTTTAGTAAGAAACGCACATGCGTTTCTTTGTAAAGAGAAGCAGTTGTTACCTACGTGTGAAAGCACTGTTAGAACTGAGATCAGTGTTGCTTTTCTCAGTACAAGCTTTACTTTGAAACATAATCGCGTTCTATTGAAAGTTTATTAATTTCACGAAAGCTTTTGTAAGAAAGGCACATGTGTTTCTTTGTAAAGACAAGCAGTTGTTTGCTACGTGTGAAAGCACTGTTAGAACTGAGATGAGTGTTCCTTTTCTCAGTACAAGCTTTACTTTGAAAGATATTCGCATTCTTATGAAAGTTTATTAATTTCACGAAAGCTTTAGTAAGAAACGCATTTGTGTTTCTTTGTAAAGGCAAGCAGTTGTTTGCTACGTGTGAAAGCACTGTTAGAACTGAGATGAGTGTTCCTTTTCTCAGTACAAGCTTTACTTTGAAACATAATCGCGTTCTTTTGAAAGTTTATTAATTTCACGAAAGCTTTTGTAAGAAACGCACATGGGTTTCTTTGTAAAGAAAAGCAGTGTTTTGCTACGTGTGAAAGCACTGTTAGAACTGAGATGAGTGTTCCTTTTCTCAGTACAAGCTTTACTTTGAAAGATAATTGCGTTCTTATGAAAGATTATTAATTTCACGAAAGCATTAGTAAGAAACACTAATGCGTTACATTTTAGAGACAAGCAGTATTTGATACGTGTGAAATCAATGTTAGAACTGAGATGAGTGTTCCTTTTCGCAATACAAGCTTAACTTTGGAAGGTAATCGCGTTCTGTTGAAAGTTTATTAATATCACGATAGCTTTAGTAAGAAACGCACATGCGTTTCTTTGTAAAGACAAGCAGTTGTTTGCTACGTGTTAAAGCACTGTTAGAACTGAGATGAGTGTTTCTTTTCTCAGTACAAGCTTTATTTTGAAAGATAATAGCATATTTTTGAAAGATTATTAATTACACGAAAGCTTTAGTAAGAAACACACATGCGTTTCTTTGTAAAGACAAGCAGTTGTTTGCTACGTGTTAAAGCACTGTTAGAACTGAGATGAGTGTTTCTTTTCTCAGTACAAGCTTTATTTTGAAAGATAATAGCATATTTTTGAAAGATTATTAATTACACGAAAGCTTTAGTAAGAAACACACATGCGTTTCTTTGTAAAGACAAGCAGTTGTTTGCTACGTGTGAAAGCACTGTTAGAACTGAGATAAGTATTCTTTTTCTCAGTACAACCTTTACTTTGAAAGATAATCGCGTTCTTTTGCAAGTTTATTAATTTCACGAAAGCTTTAGTAAGAAACGCACATGCGTTTCTTTGTAAAGAGAAGCAGTTGTTACCTACGTGTGAAAGCACTGTTAGAACTGAGATCAGTGTTGCTTTTCTCAGTACAAGCTTTACTTTGAAACATAATCGCGTTCTATTGAAAGTTTATTAATTTCACGAAAGCTTTTGTAAGAAAGGCACATGTGTTTCTTTGTAAAGACAAGCAGTTGTTTGCTACGTGTGAAAGCACTGTTAGAACTGAGATGAGTGTTCCTTTTCTCAGTACAAGCTTTACTTTGAAAGATATTCGCATTCTTATGAAAGTTTATTAATTTCACGAAAGCTTTAGTAAGAAACGCATTTGTGTTTCTTTGTAAAGGCAAGCAGTTGTTTGCTACGTGTGAAAGCACTGTTAGAACTGAGATGAGTGTTCCTTTTCTCAGTACAAGCTTTACTTTGAAACATAATCGCGTTCTTTTGAAAGTTTATTAATTTCACGAAAGCTTTTGTAAGAAACGCACATGGGTTTCTTTGTAAAGAAAAGCAGTGTTTTGCTACGTGTGAAAGCACTGTTAGAACTGAGATGAGTGTTCCTTTTCTCAGTACAAGCTTTACTTTGAAAGATAATTGCGTTCTTATGAAAGATTATTAATTTCACGAAAGCATTAGTAAGAAACACTAATGCGTTACATTTTAGAGACAAGCAGTATTTGATACGTGTGAAATCACTGTTAGAACTGAGATGAGTGTTCCTTTTCGCAATACAAGCTTAACTTTGGAAGGTAATCGCGTTCTGTTGAAAGTTTATTAATATCACGATAGCTTTAGTAAGAAACGCACATGCGTTTCTTTGTAAAGACAAGCAGTTGTTTGCTACGTGTTAAAGCACTGTTAGAACTGAGATGAGTGTTTCTTTTCTCAGTACAAGCTTTATTTTGAAAGATAATAGCATATTTTTGAAAGATTATTAATTACACGAAAGCTTTAGTAAGAAACACACATGCGTTTCTTTGTAAAGACAAGCAGTTGTTTGCTACGTGTGAAAGCACTGTTAGAACTGAGATAAGTATTCTTTTTCTCAGTACAACCTTTACTTTGAAAGATAATCGCGTTCTTTTGCAAGTTTATTAATTTCACGAAAGCTTTAGTAAGAAACGCACATGCGTTTCTTTGTAAAGAGAAGCAGTTGTTACCTACATGTGAAAGCACTGTTAGAACTGAGATCAGTGTTGCTTTTCTCAGTACAAGCTTTACTTTGAAACATAATCGCGTTCTATTGAAAGTTTATTAATTTCACGAAAGCTTTTGTAAGAAAGGCACATGTGTTTCTTTGTAAAGACAAGCAGTTGTTTGCTACGTGTGAAAGCACTGTTAGAACTGAGATGAGTGTTCCTTTTCTCAGTACAAGCTTTACTTTGAAAGATATTCGCATTCTTATGAAAGTTTATTAATTTCACGAAAGCTTTAGTAAGAAACGCATTTGTGTTTCTTTGTAAAGGCAAGCAGTTGTTTGCTACGTGTGAAAGCACTGTTAGAACTGAGATGAGTGTTCCTTTTCTCAGTACAAGCTTTACTTTGAAACATAATCGCGTTCTTTTGAAAGTTTATTAATTTCACGAAAGCTTTTGTAAGAAACGCACATGGGTTTCTTTGTAAAGAAAAGCAGTGTTTTGCTACGTGTGAAAGCACTGTTAGAACTGAGATGAGTGTTCCTTTTCTCAGTACAAGCTTTACTTTGAAAGATAATTGCGTTCTTATGAAAGATTATTAATTTCACGAAAGCATTAGTAAGAAACACAAATGCGTTACATTTTAGAGACACGCAGTATTTGATACGTGTGAAATCACTGTTAGAACTGAGATCAGTGTTCCTTTTCGCAATACAAGCTTAACTTTGGAAGGTAATCGCGTTCTGTTGAAAGTTTATTAATATCACGATAGCTTTAGTAATAAACGCACATGCGTTTCTTTGTAAAGGCAAGCAGTTGTTTGCTACGTGTGAAAGCACTGTTAGAACTGAGATGAGTGTTCCTTTTCTCAGTACAAGCTTTACTTTCAAAGGTAATCGCATTCTTTTGAAAGATTATTAATTTCAGGTTAGCTTTAGTAAGAAACACGAATACGTTACATTATAAAGACAATCAGTGGTTTGCTACGTGTGAAAGCACTGTTAGAACTGAGATGAGTGTTCCTTTTCTCAGTACAAGCTTAACTTTGAAAGGTAATCGCGTTCTGTTGAAAGTTTATTAATGTCACGAAAGCTGTAGGAAGAAAGGCACATGCGTTTCTTTGTAAAGGCAAGCAGTTGTTTGCTACATGTGAAAGCACTGTTAGAACTGAGATGAGTGTTCCTTTTAAAGTACAAGCTTTACTTTGAAACATAATCGCGTTCTTTTGAAAGTTTATTAACTTCACTAAAGCTTTTGTAAGAAACGCACATGCGTTTCTTTGTAAAGACAAGCAGTTGTTTGCTACATGTGAAAGCACTGTTAGAACTGAGTGTTCCTTTTCTCAGTACAAGCTTTACTTTGAAACATAATCGCGTTCTTATTAAAGTTTATTAATTTCTCGAAAGCTTTAGTAAGAAACGCACATGCGTTTCTTTGTAAAGGCAAGCAGTTGTTTGCTACGTGGGAAAGCACTGTTAGAACTGAGATGAGTGTTCCTTTTCTCTGTACAAGCTTTACTTTGAAACATAATCGCGTTCTTTTGAAAGTTTATTAATTTCACGAAAGCTTTTGTAAGAAAGGCACATGTGTTTCTTTGTAAAGACAAGCAGTTGTTTGCTACGTGTGAAAGCACTGTTAGAACTGAGATCAGTGTTCCTTTTCTCAGTACAAGCTTTACTTTGAAAGATAATCGCTTTCTTTTGAAAGGTTATTAATTTCATGAAAGCTTTAGCATGAAACGCACATGCGTTTCTTTGTAAAGACAAGCAGTTGTTTCCTATGTGTGGAAGCACTGTTAGAACTGAGATGAGTGTTCCTTTTCTCAGTACAAGCTTTACTTTGAAAGATAATCGCGTTCTTTTGAAAGTTTATTAATGTCACGAAAGCTTTAGTAAGAAACACACATGCGTTTCTTTGTAAAGACAAGCAGTTGTTTGCTACGTGTGAAAGCACTGTTAGAACTGAGATAAGTATTCTTTTTCTCAGTACAACCTTTACTTTGAAAGATAATCGCGTTCTTTTGCAAGTTTATTAATTTCACGAAAGCTTTAGTAAGAAACGCACATGCGTTTCTTTGTAAAGAGAAGCAGTTGTAACCTACGTGTGAAAGCACTGTTAGAACTGAGATCAGTGTTGCTTTTCTCAGTACAAGCTTTACTTTGAAACATAATCGCGTTCTATTGAAAGTTTATTAATTTCACGAAAGCTTTTGTAAGAAAGGCACATGTGTTTCTTTGTAAAGACAAGCAGTTGTTTGCTACTTGTGAAAGCACTGTTAGAACTGAGATGAGTGTTCCTTTTCTCAGTACAAGCTTTACTTTGAAAGATATTCGCATTCTTATGAAAGTTTATTAATTTCACGAAAGCTTTAGTAAGAAACGCATTTGTGTTTCTTTGTAAAGGCAAGCAGTTGTTTGCTACGTGTGAAAGCACTGTTAGAACTGAGATGAGTGTTCCTTTTCTCAGTACAAGCTTTACTTTGAAACATAATCGCGTTCTTTTGAAAGTTTATTAATTTCACGAAAGCTTTTGTAAGAAACGCACATGGGTTTCTTTGTAAAGAAAAGCAGTGTTTTGCTACGTGTGAAAGCACTGTTAGAACTGAGATGAGTGTTCCTTTTCTCAGTACAAGCTTTACTTTGAAAGATAATTGCGTTCTTATGAAAGATTATTAATTTCACGAAAGCATTAGTAAGAAACACTAATGCGTTACATTTTAGAGACAAGCAGTATTTGATACGTGTGAAATCACTGTTAGAACTGAGATGAGTGTTCCTTTTCGCAATACAAGCTTAACTTTGGAAGGTAATCGCGTTCTGTTGAAAGTTTATTAATATCACGATAGCTTTAGTAAGAAACGCACATGCGTTTCTTTGTAAAGACAAGCAGTTGTTTGCTACGTGTTAAAGCACTGTTAGAACTGAGATGAGTGTTCCTTTTCTCAGTACAAGCTTTACTTTGAAAGATAATCGCGTTCTTTTGAAAGATTATTAATTTCACAAAAGCTTTGTTAAGAAACGCACATGCGTTTCTTTGTAAAGGCAAGCAGTTGTTTGCTACGTGTGAAAGCACTGTTAGAACTGAGATGAGTGTTCCTTTTCTCAGTACAAGCTTTACTTTCAAAGGTAATCGCGTTCTTTTGAAAGATTATTAATTTCAGGTAAGCTTTAGTAAGAAAAACGAATACGTTACATTATAAAGACAATCAGTGGTTTGTTACGTGTGAAAGCACTGTTAGAACTGAGATGAGTGTTCCTTTTCTCAGTACAAGCTTTACTTTGAAACATAATCGCGTTCTTTTGAAAGTTTATTAATTTCACGAAAGCTTTTGTAAGAAACGCACATGCGTTTCTTGTAAAGACAAGCAGTTGTTTGCTACGTGTGAAAGCACTTTTAGAACTGTGATTAGTGATCCTTTTCTCAATACAAGTTTTTCTTTGAAAGATAATCGCGTTCTTTTGAAAGTTTATTAATTTCACGAAAGCTTTAGTGAGAAACGCACATGCGTTTCTTTGTAAAGACAAGCAGTTGTTTCCTATGTGTGAAAGCACTGTTAGAACTTAGATGAGTGTTCCTTTTCTCAGTACAAGCTTTAATTTAAAAGATAATCGCGTTCTTTTGAAAGTTTATTAATGTCACGAAAGCTTTAGTAAGAAACGCACATGCGTTTCTTTGTAAAGACAAGCAGTTGTTTCTTACGTGTGAAAGCAGTGTTAGAACTGAGATAAGTATTCTTTTTCTCAGTACATGCTTTACTTTGAAAGATAATCGCGTTCTTTTGCAAGTTTATTAATTTCACGAAAGCTTTAGTAAGAAACGCACATGCATTTCTTTGTAAAGACAGCAGTTTTTTCCTACCTGTGAAAGCACTGTTAGAACTGAGATCAGTGTTGCTTTTCTCAGTACAAGCTTTACTTTGAAACATAATCGCGTTCTTTTGAAAGTTTATTAATTTCACGAAAGCTTTTGTAAGAAACGCACATGCGTTTCTTTGTAAAGGCAAGCAGTTGTTTGCTACGTGTGAAAGCACTGTTAGAACTGAGATGAGTGTTCCTTTTCTCAGTACAAGATTTACTTTGAAAGATAATCGCGTTCTTATGAAAGATTAATAATTTCACGAAAGCATTAGTAAGAAACACTAATGCGTTACATTATAGAGACAAGCAGTATTTGATACGTGTGAAAGCACTGTTAGAACTGAGATTAGTGTTCCTTATGTCAATACAAGCTTTACATTGAAAGATAATCGCATTCTATTGAAAGTTTATTAATTTCACGAAAGCTTTAGGAAGAAACTCTCATGTGTTTCTTTGTAAAGACAAGCAGTTGTTTGCTACGTGTGAAAGCACTGTTAGAACTGAGATGAGTGTTCCTTTTCTCAGTACAAGCTTTACTTTGAAAGATAATCGCGTTCTTTTGAAAGTTTATTAATTTCACGAAAGCTTTAGGAAGAAACGCACATGCGTTTCTTTGTAAAGGCAAGCAGTTGTTTGCTATGTTTGCAAGCACTGTTAGAACTGAGATTAGTGTTCCTTTTCTCAGTACAAGCTTTACTTTGAAAGATAATCGCGTTCTTATGAAAGATAATTAATTTCACGAAAGCATTAGGAAGAAACAATAATGCTTTACATTATAGAGACAAGCAGTATTTGATACGTGTGAAAGCACTGTTAGAACTGAGATGAGTGTTCCTTTTCTCAGTACAAGCTTTACTTTGAAAGATAATCGCGTTCTTTTGAAAGTTTATTAATTTCACGAAAGCTTTAGGAAGAAACGCACATGCGTTTCTTTGTAAAGACAAGCAGTTGTTTGCTACGTGTGAAAGCACTGTTAGAACTGAGATGAGTGTTCCTTTTCTCAGTACAAGCTTTACTTTGAAAGATAATTGCGTTCTTTTGAAAGTTTATTAATGTCATGAAAGCTTTAGTAAGAAACGCACATGCGTTTCTTTGTAAAGACAAGCAGTTGTTTGATACGTGTGAAAGCACTCTTAGAACTGAGATCAGTGTTGTTTTTCTCCTTACAAGCTTTCCTTTGAAAGGTTATCGCGTTCTTTGGAAAGATTATTTCAGGAAAGCTTTAGTAAGAAACACGAATGCGTCACATTATAAAGACAAGCACTTGTTTGCTATGTGTGAAAGCACTCAGAACTGAGATGAGTGTTCCTTTTCTCAGTACAAGCTTTATTTTAAAAGATAATTGCGTTCTTTTGAAAGTTTATTAATTTCACAAAAGCTTTAGGAAGAAACGCACATGAGTTTCTTTGTAAGGACAAGCACTTGTTTTCTACGTGTGAAAGCACTGTTAGAACTGAGATGAGTGTTCCTTTTCTCAGTACAAGCTTTACTTTGAAAGATAATCGCGTTCTTTTGAAAGTTTATTAATGTCACGAAAGCTTTAGTAAGAAACGCACATGCGTTTCCTTGTAAAGACAAGCAGTTGTTTGCTACGTGTGAAAGCACTGTTAGAACTGAGATGAGTGTTCCTTTTCTCTGTACAATCTTTACTTTGAAACATAATCGCGTTCGTTTGAAAGTTTATTAATTTCACGAAAGCTTTTGTAAGAAAGGCACATGTGTTCCTTTGTAAAGACAAGCAGTTGTTTGCTACGTGTGAAAGCACTGTTAGAACTGAGATGAGTGTTCCTTTTCTCAGTACAAGCTTTACTTTGAAAGATAATCGCGTTCTTTTGAAAGTTTATTAATGTCACGAATGCTTTAGTCAGAAACGCACATGCATTTCTTGTAAAGACAAGCAGTTGTTTGCTACGTGTGAAAGCACTTTTAGAACTGTGATTAGTGATCCTTTTCTCAGTACAAGTTTTTCTTTGAAGGATAATCGCGTTCTTTTGAAAGTTTATTAATTTCACGAAAGCTTTAGTGAGAAACGCACATGCGTTTCTTTGTAAAGACAAGCAGTTGTTTCCTTATGTGTGAAAGCACTGTTAGAACTTAGATGAGTGTTCCTTTTCTCAGTACAAGCTTTAATTTGAAAGATAATCGCGTTCTTTTGAAAGTTTATTAATGTCACGAAAGCTTTAGTAAGAAACGCACATGTGTTTCTTTGTAAATGCAAGCAGTTGTTTGCTACGTGTGAAAGCACTGTTAGAACTTAGTTGAGTGTTCCTTTTCTCAGTACAAGCTTTACTTTGAAAGATAATCGCGTTCTTTTGAAAGTTTATTAATTTCACGAAAGCTTTAGGAAGAAACGCACATGCGTTTCTTTGTAAAGACAAGCAGTTGTTTGCTACGTGTGAAAGCACTGTTAGAACTGAGATGAGTGTTCCTTTTCTCAGTACAAGCTTTACTTTGAAAGATAATTGCGTTCTTTTGAAAGTTTATTAATGTCACGAAAGCTTTAGTAAGAAACGCACATGCGTTTCTTTGTATAGACAAGCAGTTGTTTGATACGTGTGAAAGCACTCTTAGAACTGAGATCAGTGTTGTTTTTCTCCTTACAAGCTTTCCTTTGAAAGGTTATCGCGTTCTTTTGAAAGATTATTTATTTCAGGAAAGCTTTAGTAAGAAACACGAATGCGTCACATTATAAAGACAAGCACTTGTTTGCTACGTGTGAAAGCACTGTTGGAACTGAGATGAGTGTTCCTTTTCTCAGTACAAGCTTTAATTTGAAAGATAATCGCGTTCTTATGAAAGTTTTTAATTTCACGAAAGCTTTAGTAAGAAACACACATGCGTTTCTTTGTAAAGACAAGCAGTTGTTTGCTACATGGGAAAGCACTGTTAGAAGTGATATAAGTGTTCCTTTTCTCAGTACAAGCTTTACTTTGAAAGATAATCGCGTTCTTATGAAAGTTTATTAATTTCACGAAAGCTTTAGTAAGAAACGCACATGCGTTTCTTTGTAATGACAAGCAGTTGTTTGCTACGTGTGAAAACACTGTTAGAACTGAGATAAATGTTCCTTTTCCCAGTACAAGCTTTACTTTGAAAGATAATCGTGTTGTTTTGAAAGTTTATTAATTTCACGAAAGCTTTAGGAAGAAACGCACATGCGTTTCTTTGTAAAGACAAGCAGTTGTTTGCTACGTGTGAAAGCCCTGTTAGAACTGAGATGAGTGTTCCTTTTTTCAGTACAAGCTTTACTTTGAAAGATAATGGGGTTCTTTTGAAAGTTTATTAATGTCAGGAAAGCTTTAGTAAGAAACGCACATGCATTTCTTTGTAAAGACAAGCAGTTGTTTGTTACGTGTGAAAGCACTGTTAGAACTGAGATGAGTGTTCCTTCTCACAGTACAAGCCTTACTTTGAAAGATAATCGTGTTCTTTTGAAAGATTATTAATTTCACGAAAGCTTAAGGATGAAACGCACATGCGTTTCTTTGTAAAGACAAGCAGTTGTTTGCTACCTGTGAAAGCACTGTTAGAACTGAGATGAGTGTTCCTTTTCTCAGTACAAGCTTTACTTTGAAAGATAATCGTGTTCTTTTGAAAGTTTATTAATGTCACGAAAGCTATAGTAAGAAACGCACATGCGTTTCTTTCTAGAGGCAAGTAGTTGTTTGCTATGTGTGAAAGCATTGATAGAACTGAGATGAGTGTTCCTGTTCTCAGTAGAAGCTTTACTTTTAAAGATAATCGCGTTCTTATGAAAGATTATTAATTTCACGAAAGCTTTAGGAAGAAACGCACATGCGTTTCTTTGTAAAGACAAGTAGTTGTTTGCTACATGTGAAAGCACTGTTAGAACTGAGTGTTCCTTTTCTGAGTACAAGCTTTACTTTGAAAGATAATCGCGTTCTTTTGAAAGTTTATTAATTTCACGAAAGCTTTCGGAAGAAACGCACATGCGTTTCTTTGTAAAGAAAAGCAGTTGTTTGCTACGTGTGAAAGCACTGTTAGAAATGAGATCAGTGTTGCTTTTCTCAGTACAAGCTTTAATTTGAAACATAATCGCGTTCTTTTCAAAGTTTATTAATTTCACGAAAGCTTTTGTAAGAAAGGCACATGCGTTTCTTTGTAAAGGCAAGCAGTTGTTTGCTACATGTGAAAGCACTGTTAGAACTGAGATGAGTGTTCCTTTTAAAGTACAAGCTTTACTTTGAAACATAATCGCGTTCTTTTGAAAGTTTATTAACTTCACTAAAGCTTTTGTAAGAAACGCACATGTGTTTCTTTGTAAAGACAAGCAGTTGTTTGCTACGTGTGAAAGCACTGTTAGAAGAGAGATGAGTGTTCCTTTTCTCAGTACAAGCTTTACTTTGAAAGATAATCGCGTTCTTATGAAGGATTATTAATTTCACGAAAGCATTAGTAAAAACACTAATGCGTTACATTATAAAGACAAGCAGTATTTGATACTTCTGAAAGCACTGTTAGAACTGAGATGAGTGTTCCTTTTCTCAGTACAAGCTTTACTTTGAAAGATAATCGCGTTCTTTTGAAAGTTTATTAATGTCACGAAAGCTTTAGTAAGAAACACACATGCGTTTCTTTGTAAAGACAAGCAGTTGTTTGCTACGTGGGAAAGCACTGTTAGAACTGAGATAAGTATTCTTTTTCTCAGTACAACCTTTACTTTAAAAGATAATCGCGTTCTTTTGCAAGTTTATTAATTTCACGAAAGCTTTAGTAAGAAACGCACATGCGTTTCTTTGTAAAGAGAAGCAGTTGTTACCTACGTGTGAAAGCACTGTTAGAACTGAGATCAGTGTTGCTTTTCTCAGTACAAGCTTTACTTTGAAACATAATCGCGTTCTATTGAAAGTTTATTAATTTCACGAAAGCTTTTGTAAGAAAGGCACATGTGTTTCTTTGTAAAGACAAGCAGTTGTTTGCTACGTGTGAAAGAACTGTTAGAACTGAGATGAGTGTTCCTTTTCTCAGTACAAGCTTTACTTTGAAAGATATTCGCATTCTTATGAAAGTTTATTAATTTCACGAAAGCTTTAGTAAGAAAAGCATTTGTGTTTCTTTGTAAAGGCAAGCAGTTGTTTGCTACGTGTGAAAGCACTGTTAGAACTGAGATGAGTGTTCCTTTTCTCAGTACAAGCTTTACTTTGAAACATAATCGCGTTCTTTTGAAAGTTTATTAATTTCACGAAAGCTTTTGTAAGAAACGCACATGGGTTTCTTTGTAAAGAAAAGCAGTGTTTTGCTACGTGTGAAAGCACTGTTAGAACTGAGATGAGTGTTCCTTTTCTCAGTACAAGCTTTACTTTGAAAGATAATTGCGATCTTATGAAAGATTATTAATTTCACGAAAGCATTAGTAAGAAACACTAATGCGTTACATTTTAGAGACAAGCAGTATTTGATACGTGTGAAATCACTGTTAGAACTGAGATGAGTGTTCCTTTTCGCAATACAAGCTTAACTTTGGAAGGTAATCGCGTTCTGTTGAAAGTTTATTAATATCACGATAGCTTTAGTAAGAAACGCACATGCGTTTCTTTGTAAAGACAAGCAGTTGTTTGCTACGTGTTAAAGCACTGTTAGAACTGAGATGAGTGTTCCTTTTCTCAGTACAAGCTTTACTTTGAAAGATAATCGCGTTCTTTTGAAAGATTATTAATTTCACAAAAGCTTTGTTAAGAAACGCACATGCGTTTCTTTGTAAAGGCAAGCAGTTGTTTGCTACGTGTGAAAGCACTGTTAGAACTGAGATGAGTGTTCCTTTTCTCAGTACAAGCTTTACTTTCAAAGGTAATCGCGTTCTTTTGAAAGATTATTAATTTCAGGTAAGCTTTAGTAAGAAACACGAATACGTTACATTATAAAGACAATCAGTGGTTTGCTACGTGTGAAAGCACTGTTAGAACTTAGATGAGTGTTCCTTTTCTCAGTACAAGCTTTACTTTGAACGATAATCGCATTCTTTTTAAAGTTTACTAATTTCACGAAAGCTTTAGGAAGAAACGCACATGCGTTTCTTTGTAAAGACAAGCAGTTGTTGGCTACATGTGAATGCACTTTTAGAAGTGAGTGTTCCTTTTCTCAGTACAAGCTTTACTTTGAAAGATAATCGCGTTCTTATGAAAGTTTATTAATTTCACGAAAGCTTAGTAAGAAATGCACATGCGTTTTTGTAAAGACAAGCAGTTATTTGCTACGTGTGAAAGCACTCTTAGAACTGAGATGAGTGTTCCTTTTCTCAGTACAAGCTTTACTTTGAAAGATAATCGCATTCTTATGAAAGTTTATTAATTTCACGAAAGCTTTAGTAAGAAACGCACATGCGTTTATTTGTAAAGGCAAGCAGTTGTTTGCTACGTGTGAAAGCACTGTTAGAACTGAGATGAGTGTTCCTTTTCTCAGTACAAGCTTTACTTTGAAACATAATCGCGTTCTTTTGAAAGTTTATTAATTTCACGAAAGCTTTTGTAAGAAACGCACATGGGTTTCTTTGTAAAGACAAGCAGTTGTTTGCTACGTGTGAAAGCACTGTTAGAACTGAGATGAGTGTTCCTTTTCTCAGTACAAGCTTTACTTTGAAAGATATTCGCATTCTTATGAAAGTTTATTAATTTCACGAAGGCTTTAGTAAGAAATGCACTTGTGTTTCTTTGTAAAGGCAAGCAGTTGTTTGCTACGTGTGAAAGCACTGTTAGAACTGAGATGAGTGTTCCTTTTCTCAGTACAAGCTTTACTTTGAAACATAATCGCGTTCTTTTGAAAGTTTATTAATTTCACGAAAGCTTTTGTAAGAAACGCACATGCGTTTCTTGTAAAGACAAGCAGTTGTTTGCTACGTGTGAAAGCACTTTTAGAACTGTGATTAGTGATCCTTTTCTCAATACAAGTTTTTCTTTGAAAGATAATCGCGTTCTTTTGAAAGTTTATTAATTTCACGAAAGCTTTAGTGAGAAACGCACATGCGTTTCTTTGTAAAGACAAGCAGTTGTTTCCTATGTGTGAAAGCACTGTTAGAACTTAGATGAGTGTTCCTTTTCTCAGTACAAGCTTTAATTTGAAAGATAATCGCGTTCTTTTGAAAGTTTATTAATGTCACGAAAGCTTTAGTAAGAAACGCACATGCGTTTCTTTGTAAAGACAAGCAGTTGTTTCTTACGTGTGAAAGCAGTGTTAGAACTGAGATAAGTATTCTTTTTCTCAGTACATGCTTTACTTTGAAAGATAATCGCGTTCTTTTGCAAGTTTATTAATTTCACGAAAGCTTTAGTAAGAAACGCACATGCATTTCTTTGTAAAGACAGCAGTTTTTTCCTACCTGTGAAAGCACTGTTAGAACTGAGATCAGTGTTGCTTTTCTCAGTACAAGCTTTACTTTGAAACATAATCGCGTTCTTTTGAAAGTTTATTAATTTCAAGAAAGCTTTTGTAAGAAACGCACATGCGTTTCTTTGTAAAGGCAAGCAGTTGTTTGCTACGTGTGAAAGCACTGTTAGAACTGAGATGAGTGTTCCTTTTCTCAGTACAAGATTTACTTTGAAAGATAATCGCGTTCTTATGAAAGATTAATAATTTCACGAAAGCATTAGTAAGAAACACTAATGCGTTACATTATAGAGACAAGCAGTATTTGATACGTGTGAAAGCACTGTTAGAACTGAGATTAGTGTTCCTTATGTCAATACAAGCTTTACATTGAAAGATAATCGCGTTCTATTGAAAGTTTATTAATTTCACGAAAGCTTTAGGAAGAAACTCTCATGTGTTTCTTTGTAAAGACAAGCAGTTGTTTGCTACGTGTGAAAGCATTGTTAGAACTGAGATGAGTGTTCCTTTTCTCAGTACAAGCTTTACTTTGAAAGATAATCGCGTTCTTTTGAAAGTTTATTAATTTCACGAAAGCTTTAGGAAGAAACGCACATGCGTTTCTTTGTAAAGGCAAGCAGTTGTTTGCTATGTTTGAAAGCACTGTTAGAACTGAGATTAGTGTTCCTTTTCTCAGTACAAGCTTTACTTTGAAAGATAATCGCGTTCTTATGAAAGATAATTAATTTCACGAAAGCATTAGGAAGAAACAATAATGCTTTACATTATAGAGACAAGCAGTATTTGATACGAGTGAAAGCACTGTTAGAACTGAGATGAGTGTTCCTTTTCTCAATACAAGCTTTACTTTGAAAGATAATCGCGTTCTTTTGAAAGTTTATTAATTTCACGAAAGCTTTTGTAAGAAACGCACATGCGTTTCTTTGTAAAGACAAGCAGTTGTTACCTACGTTGAAAGCACTGTTAGAACTGAGATCAGTGTTGCTTTTCTCAGTACAAGCTTTACTTTGAAACATAATCGCGTTCTTTTGAAAGTTTATTAATTTCACGAAAGATTTTGTAAGAAAGGCACATGTGTTTCTTTGTAAAGACAAGCAGTTGTTTGCTACGTGTGAAAGCACTGTTAGAACTGAGATCAGTGTTGCTTTTCTCAGTACAAGCTTGACCTTGAAACATAATCGCGTTCTTTTAAAAGTTTATTAATTTCACGAAAGCTTTAGGAAGAAACGCACATGCGTTTCTTTGTAAAGACAAGCAGTTGTTTGCTACCTGTGAATGCACTGTTAGAAATGAGATGAGTGTTCCTTTTCTCAGTACAAGCTTTACTTTGAAAGATAATCGTGTTCTTTTGAAAGTTTATTAATGTCACGAAAGCTATAGTAAGAAACGCACATGCGTTTCTTTCTAGAGGCAAGTAGTTGTTTGCTATGTGTGAAAGCATTGATAGAACTGAGATGAGTGTTCCTGTTCTCAGTAGAAGCTTTACTTTTAAAGATAATCGCGTTCTTATGAAAGATTATTAATTTCACGAAAGCTTTCGGAAGAAACGCACATGCGTTTCTTTGTAAAGAAAAGCAGTTGTTTGCTACGTGTGTAAGCACTGTTAGAAATGAGATCAGTGTTGCTTTTCTCAGTACAAGCTTTAATTTGAAACATAATCGCGTTCTTTTCAAAGTTTATTAATTTCACGAAAGCTTTTGTAAGAAAGGCACATGCGTTTCTTTGTAAAGGCAAGCAGTTGTTTGCTACATGTGAAAGCACTGTTAGAACTGAGATGAGTGTTCCTTTTAAAGTACAAGCTTTACTTTGAAACATAATCGCGTTCTTTTGAAAGTTTATTAACTTCACTAAAGCTTTTGTAAGAAACGCACATGTGTTTCTTTGTAAAGACAAGCAGTTGTTTGCTACGTGTGAAAGCACTGTTAGAAGAGAGATGAGTGTTCCTTTTCTCAGTACAAGCTTTACTTTGAAAGATAATCGCGTTCTTATGAAGGATTATTAATTTCACGAAAGCTTTAGGGAGAAACGCACATGCGTTTCTTTGTAAAGACAAGCAGTTGTTTCCTATGTGTGGAAGCACTGTTAGAACTGAGATGAGTGTTCCTTTTCTCAGTACAAGCTTTACTTTGAAAGATAATCGCGTTCTTTTGAAAGTTTATTAATTTCACGAAAGCTTTAAGAAGAAACGCACATGCGTTTCTTTGTAAAGACAAGCAGTTGTTTGCTACATGTGAAAGCACTGTTAGAACTGAGTGTTCCTTTTCTCAGTACAAGCTTTACTTTGAAAGATAATCGCGTTCTTATTAAAGTTTATTAATTTCTCGAAAGCTTTAGTAAGAAACGCACATGCGTTTCTTTGTAAGGCAAGCAGTTGTTTGCTACGTGGGAAAGCACTGTTAGAACTGAGATGAGTGTTCCTTTTCTCTGTACAAGCTTTACTTTGAAACATAATCGCGTTCTTTTGAAAGTTTATTAATTTCACGAAAGCTTTTGTAAGAAAGGCACATGTGTTTCTTTGTAAAGACAAGCAGTTGTTTGCTACGTGTGAAAGCACTGTTAGAACTGAGATCAGTGTTCCTTTTCTCAGTACAAGCTTTACTTTGAAAGATAATCGCTTTCTTTTGAAAGGTTATTAATTTCATGAAAGCTTTAGCATGAAACGCACATGCGTTTCTTTGTAAAGGCAAGCAGTTGTTTGCTACATGTGAAAGCACTGTTAGAACTGAGATGAGTGTTCCTTTTCTCAGTACAAGCTTTACTTTGAAAGATAATCGCGTTCTTTTGAACGTTTATTAATGTCACGAATGCTTTAGTAAGAAACGCACATGCGTTTCTTGTAAAGTCAAGCAGTTGTTTGCTACGTGTGAAAGCACTTTTAGAACTGTGATGAGTGATTCTTTTCTCAATACAAGCTTTACTTTGAAAGATAATCGCGTTCTTATGAAAGTTTATTAATTTCACGAAAGCTTTAGGGAGAAACGCACATGCGTTTCTTTGTAAAGACAAGCAGTTGTTTCCTATGTGTGGAAGCACTGTTAGAACTGAGATGAGTGTTCCTTTTCTCAGTACAAGCTTTACTTTGAAAGATAATCGCGTTCTTTTGAAAGTTTATTAATGTCACGAAAGCTTTAGTAAGAAACACACATGCGTTTCTTTGTAAAGACAAGCAGTTGTTTGCTACGTGTGAAAGCACTGTTAGAACTGAGATAAGTATTCTTTTTCTCAGTACAACCTTTACTTTGAAAGATAATCGCGTTCTTTTGCAAGTTTATTAATTTCACGAAAGCTTTAGTAAGAAACGCACATGCGTTTCTTTGTAAAGAGAAGCAGTTGTTACCTACGTGTGAAAGCACTGTTAGAACTGAGATCAGTGTTGCTTTTCTCAGTACAAGCTTTACTTTGAAAGATAATCGCATTCTTATGAAAGTTTAATAATTTCATGAAAACTTTAGTAAGAAACGCACAATCGTTTCTTTGTAAAGACAAGCAGTTGTTTGCTACGTGTGAAAGCACTGTTAGAACTGAGAAGAGTATTCCTTTTCTCAGTACAAGCTTTACTTTGAATGATCATCGCGTTCTTTTGAAAGTTTATTAATTTCACGAAAGCTTTAGTAAGAACCGCACATGCGTTTTTGTAAAGACAAGCAGTTGTTTGCTACGTATGAAAGCACTGTTAGAACTGAGATGAGTATTCCTTTTCTCAATACAAGCTTAACTTTGAAAGGTAATCGCGTTCTGTTGAAAGTTTATTAATTTCACGAACGCTGTAGGAAGAAACGCACATGCGTTTCTTTGTAAAGACAAGCAGTTGTTTGCTACGTGTGAAAGCACTGTTAGAACTGAGATGAGTGTTCCTTTTCTCAGTACAAGCATTTTTTTAAAAGATAATCGCGTTCTTTTGAAAGTTTATTAATTTCACAAAAGCTTTAGGAAGAAACGCACATGAGTTTCTTTGTAAGGACAAGCAGTTGTTTGCTACATGTGAAAGCACTGTTAGAACTGAGATGAGTGATCCTTTTCTCAGTACAAGCTTTACTTTGAAAGATAATCGCGTTCTTTTGAAAGTTTATTAATTTCACGAAAGCTTTAGGAAGAAACGCACATGCGTTTCTTTGTAAAGACAAGCAGTTGTTTGCTACGTGTGAAAGCACTGTTAGAACTGAGTTGAGTGTTCCTTTTCTCAGTACAAGCTTTACTTTGAAAGATAATTGCGTTCTTTTGAAAGTTTATTAATGTCACGAAAGCTTTAGTAAGAAACGCAATGCGTTTCTTTGTAAAGACAAGCAGTTGTTTGATACGTGTGAAAGCACTCTTAGAACTGAGATCAGTGTTGTTTTTCTCCTTACAAGCTTTCCTTTGAAAGGTTATCGCGTTCTTTTGAAAGATTATTTATTTCAGGAAAGCTTTAGTAAGAAACACGAATGCGTCACATTATAAAGACAAGCACTTGTTTGCTACGTGTGAAAGCACTCTTAGAACTGAGATGAGTGTTCCTTTTCTCAGTACAAGCTTTATTTTAAAAGATAATCGCGTTCTTTTGAAAGTTTATTAATTTCACAAAAGCTTTAGGAAGAAACGCACATGAGTTTCTTTGTAAGGACAAGCAGTTGTTTGCTACGTGTGAAAGCACTGTTAGAACTGAGATGAGTGTTACTTTTCTCTGTACAATCTTTACTTTGAAACATAATCGCGTTCTTTTGAAAGTTTATTAATTTCACGAAAGCTTTTGTAAGAAAGGCACATGTGTTTCTTTGTAAAGACAAGCAGTTGTTTGCTACGTGTGAAAGCACTGTTAGAACTGAGTTGAGTGTTCCTTTTCTCAGTACAAGCTTTACTTTGAAACATAATCGCGTTCTTTTGAAAGTTTATTAATTTCACGAAAGCTTTTGTAAGAAACGCACATGTGTTTCTTTGTAAAGACAAGCAATTTTTTGCTACGTGTGACAGCACTGTTAGAACTGAGATGAGTGTTCCTTTTCTCAATCCAAGCTTAACTTTGAAAGGTAAACGCGTTCTGTTGAAAGTTTATTAATTTCACGAAAGCTCTAGGTAGAAACGCACATGCGTTTCTTTGTAAAGACAAGCAGTTGTTTGCTACATGTGAAAGCACTGTTAGAAGTGAGATGAGTGTTCCCTTTCTCAGTACAAGCTTTACTTTGAAACATAATCGCGTTCTTTTGAAAGTTTATTAATTTCACGAAAACTTTTGTAAGAAATGTACATGCGTTTTTTTGTAAAGACAAGCAGTTGTTTGCTACGTGTGAAAGCACTGTTAGAACTGAGATGAGTGTTCCTTTTCTCAGTACAAGCTTTACTTTGAAAGATAATCGCGTTCTTTTTACGGTTTATTAATTTCACGAAAGCTTTAGGAAGAAACGCACATGCGTTTCTTTGTAAAGACAAGCAGTTGTGTACTACGTGTGAAAGCACTCTTAGAACTGAGATCAGTGTTGTTTTTCTCCTTACAAGCTTTCCTTTGAAAGGTTATCGCGTTCTTTTGAAAGATTATTTATTTCAGGAAAGCTTTAGTAAGAAACACGAATGCGTCACATTATAAAGACAAGCAGTTGTTTGCTACGTGTGAAAGCACTGTTAGAACTGAGATGAGTGTTCCTTTTCTCAATACAAGCTTAACTTTGAAGGTAATCGCGTTCTGTTGAAAGTTTATTAATTTCACGAAAGCTGTAGGAAGAAACGCACATGCGTTTCTTTGTAAAGACAAGCAGTTGTTTGCTACGTGTGAAAGCACTGTTAGAACTGAGATGAGTGTTCCTTTTCTCAGTACAAGCATTATTTTAAAAGATAATCGCGTTCTTTTGAAACTTTATTAATTTCACAAAAGCTTTAGGAAGAAACACACATGAGTATCTTTGTAAGGACAAGCAGTTGTTTGCTACGTGTGAAAGCACTGTTAGAACTGAGATGAGTGTTCCTTTTCTCAGTACAAGCTTTACTTTGAAAGATAATCGCGTTCTTTTGAAAGTTTATTAATTTCCCGAAAGCTTTAGGAAGAAACGCACATGCGTTTCTTTGTAAAGACAAGCAGTTGTTTGCTACGTGTGAAAGCACTGTTAGAACTGAGATGAGTGTTCCTTTTCTCAGTACAAGCTTTACTTTGAAAGATAATTGCATTCTTTTGAAAGTTTATTAATGTCACGAAAGCTTTAGTAAGAAACGCACATGCGTTTCTTTGTAAAGACAAGCAGTTGTTTGATACGTGTGAAAGCACTCGTAGAACTGAGATCAGTGTTGTTTTTCTCCTTAGAAGCTTTCCTTTGAAAGGTTATCGCGTTCTTTTGAAAGATTATTTATTTCAGGAAAGCTTTAGTAAGAAACACGAATGCGTCACATTATAAAGACAAGCACTTGTTTGCTACGTGTGGAAAGCACTGTTAGAACTGAGATGAGTGTTCCTTTTCTCAGTACAAGCTTTAATTTGAAAGATAATCGCATTCTTATGAAAGTTTATTAATTTCACGAAAGCTTTAGGAAGAAACGCACATGCGTTTCTTTGTAAAGACAAGCAGTTGTTTGCTACATGGGAAAGCACTGTTAGAAGTGATATAAGTGTTCCTTTTCTCAGTACAAGCTTTACTTTGAAAGATAATCGCGTTCTTATGAAAGTTTATTAATTTCACGAAAGCTTTAGTAAGAAACGCACATGCGTTTCTTTGTAATGACAAGCAGTTGTTTGCTACGTGTGAAAACACTGTTAGAACTGAGATAAGTGTTCCTTTTCTCAGTACAAGCTTTACTTTGAAAGATAATCGTGTTGTTTTGAAAGTTTATTAATTTCACGAAAGCTTTAGGAAGAAACGCACATGCGTTTCTTTGCAAAGACAAGCAGTTGTTTGCTACGTGTGAAAGCACTGTTAGAACTGAGATGAGTGTTCCTTTTTTCAGTACAAGCTTTACTTTGAAAGATAATGGTGTTCTTTTGAAAGATTATTAATGTCAGGAAAGCTTTAGTAAGAAACGCACATGCATTTCTTTGTAAAGACAAGCAGTTGTTTGCTACGTGTGAAAGCACTGTTAGAACTGAGATGAGTGTTCCTTCTCACAGTACAAGCCTTACTTTGAAAGATAATCGTGTTCTTTTGAAAGATTATTAATTTCACGAAAGCTTAAGGATGAAACGCCCATGCGTTTCTTTGTAAAGGCAAGCAGTTGTTTGCTACGTGTGAAAGCACTGTTAGAACTGAAATGAGTGTTCCTTTTCTCAGTACAAGCCTTACTTTGAAAGATAATCGCGTTCTTTTGAAAGTTTATTAATGTCACGAAAGCTTTAGTAAGAAACGCACATGCGTTTCTTTGTAAAGACAAGCAGTTGTTTGCTACATGGGAAAGCACTGTTAGAAGTGATATAAGTGTTCCTTTTCTCAGTACAAGCTTTACTTTGAATGATCATCGCGTTCTTTTGAAAGTTTATTAATTTCACGAAAGCTTTAGTAAGAACCGCACATGCGTTTTTGTAAAGACAAGCAGTTGTTTGCTACGTATGAAAGCACTGTTAGAACTGAGATGAGTATTCCTTTTCTCAATACAAGCTTAACTTTGAAAGGTAATCGCGTTCTGTTGAAAGTTTATTAATTTCACGAACGCTGTAGGAAGAAACGCACATGCGTTTCTTTGTAATGACAAGCAGTTGTTTGCTACGTGTGAAAGCACTGTTAGAACTGAGATGAGTGTTCCTTTTCTCAGTACAAGCATTTTTTTAAAAGATAATCGCGTTCTTTTGAAAGTTTATTAATTTCACAAAAGCTTTAGGAAGAAACGCACATGAGTTTCTTTGTAAGGACAAGCAGTTGTTTGCTACATGTGAAAGCACTGTTAGAACTGAGATGAGTGTTCCTTTTCTCAGTACAAGATTTACTTTGAAAGATAATCGCGTTCTTTTGAAAGTTTATTAATTTCACGAAAGCTTTAGGAAGAAACGCACATGCGTTTCTTTGTAAAGACAAGCAGTTGTTTGCTACGTGTGAAAGCACTGTTAGAACTGAGATGAGTGTTCCTTTTCTCAGTACAAGCTTTACTTTGAAAGATAATTGCGTTCTTTTGAAAGTTTATTAATGTCACGAAAGCTTTAGTAAGAAACGCACATGCGTTTCTTTGTAAAGACAAGCAGTTGTTTGATACGTGTGAAAGCACTCTTAGAACTGAGATCAGTGTTGTTTTTCTCCTTACAAGCTTTCCTTTGAAAGGTTATCGCGTTCTTTTGAAAGATTATTTATTTCAGGAAAGCTTTAGTAAGAAACACGAATGCGTCACATTATAAAGACAAGCACTTGCTTGCTACGTGTGAAAGCACTCTTAGAACTGAGATGAGTGTTCCTTTTCTCAGTACAAGCTTTATTTTAAAAGATAATCGCGTTCTTTTGAAAGTTTATTAATTTCACAAAAGCTTTAGGAAGAAACGCACATGAGTTTCTTTGTAAGGACAAGCAGTTGTTTGCTACGTGTGAAAGCACTGTTAGAACTGAGATGAGTGTTACTTTTCTCTGTACAATCTTTACTTTGAAACATAATCGCGTTCTTTTGAAAGTTTATTAATTTCACGAAAGCTTTTGTAAGAAAGGCACATGTGTTTCTTTGTAAAGACAAGCAGTTGTTTGCTACGTGTGAAAGCACTGTTAGAACTGAGTTGAGTGTTCCTTTTCTCAGTACAAGCTTTACTTTGAAACATAATCGCGTTCTTTTGAAAGTTTATTAATTTCACGAAAGCTTTTGTAAGAAACGCACATGTGTTTCTTTGTAAAGACAAGCAATTTTTTGCTACGTGTGAAAGCACTGTTAGAACTGAGATGAGTGTTCCTTTTCTCAATCCAAGCTTAACTTTGAAAGGTAAACGCGTTCTGTTGAAAGTTTATTAATTTCACGAAAGCTCTAGGTAGAAACGCACATGCGTTTCTTTGTAAAGACAAGCAGTTGTTTGCTACATGTGAAAGCACTGTTAGAAGTGAGATGAGTGTTCCTTTTCTCAGTACAAGCTTTACTTTGAAACATAATCGCGTTCTTTTGAAAGTTTATTAATTTCACGAAAACTTTTGTAAGAAATGCACATGCGTTTTTTTGTAAAGACAAGCAGTTGTTTGCTACGTGTGAAAGCACTGTTAGAACTGAGATGAGTGTTCCTTTTCTCAGTACAAGCTTTACTTTGAAAGATAATCGCGTTCTTTTTACGGTTTATTAATTTCACGAAAGCTTTAGGAAGAAACGCACATGCGTTTCTTTGTAAAGACAAGCAGTTGTGTACTACGTGTGAAAGCACTCTTAGAACTGAGATCAGTGTTGTTTTTCTCCTTACAAGCTTTCCTTTGAAAGGTTATCGCGTTCTTTTGAAAGATTATTTATTTCAGGAAAGCTTTAGTAAGAAACACGAATGCGTCACATTATAAAGACAAGCAGTTGTTTGCTACGTGTGAAAGCACTGATAGAACTGAGATGAGTGTTCCTTTTCTCAGTACAAGCTTTATTTTAAAAGATATTCGCGTTTTTTGAAAGTTTATTAATTTCACAAAAGCTTTAGGAAGAAACGCACATGAGTTTCTTTGTAAGGACAAGCAGTTGTTTTCTACGTGTGAAAGCACTGTTAGAACTGAGATGAGTGATCCTTTTCTCAGTACAAGCTTTACTTTGAAAGATAATCGGGTTCTTTTGAAAGATTATTAATTTCACGAAAGCTTTAGTAAGAAACAATAATGCGTTACATTATAAAGACAAGCAGTTGTTTGCTATGTGTGAAAGCACTGTTAGAAGTGAGATGTGTGTTCCTTTTCTCAGTACAAGTTTTATTTTGAAAGATAATCGCGTTCTTTTGAAAGTTTATTAATTTCACGATAGCTTTAGGAAGAAACGCACATGCGTTTCTTTGTAAGGACAAGCAGTTGTTTGCTACATGTGAAAGCACTGTTAGAACTGAGATGAGTGTTCCTTTTCTTAGTATAAGCTTTACTTTGAAAGATAATCGCGTTCTTTTGAAAGGTTATTAATTTCATGAAAGCTTTAGGATGAAACGCACAGGCGTTTCTTTGTAAAGGCAAGCAGTTGTTTGCTACGTGTGAAAGCACTGTTAGAACTGAGATGAGTGTTCCTTTTCTCAGTACAAGCTTTACTTTGAAAGATAATCACGTTCTTTTGAAAGTTTATTAATGTCACAAATGCTTTAGTAAGAAACGCACATGCGTTTCTTGTAAAGACAATCAGTTGTTTGCTATGTGTGAAAGCACTGTTAGAAGTGAGATGAGTGTTCCTTTTCTCAGTACAAGTTTTATTTTGAAAGATAATCGCGTTCTTTTGAAAGTTTATTAATTTCACGATAGCTTTAGGAAGAAACGCACATGCGTTTCTTTGTAAGGACAAGCAGTTGTTTGCTACATGTGAAAGCACTGTTAGAACTGAGATGAGTGTTCCTTTTCTTAGTACAAGCTTTACTTTGAAAGATAATCGCGTTCTTTTTACGGTTTATTAATTTCACGAAAGCTTTAGGATGAAACGCACATGCGTTTCTTTGTAAAGACAAGCAGTTGTGTGCTATGTGTGAAAGCACTGTTAGAACTGAGATGAGTGTTCCTTCTCTCATTACAAGCTTTACTTAGAAAGATAATCGCGTTCTTTAAAAAGTTTATTAATGTCACGAAAGATTTAGTAAGAAACGCACATGCGTTTCTTTGTAAAGACAAGCAGTTGTTTGATACGTGTGAAAGCACTCTTAGAACTGAGATCAGTGTTGTTTTTCTCCTTACAAGCTTTCCTTTGAAAGGTTATCGCGTTCTTTTGAAAGATTATTTATTTCAGGAAAGCTTTAGTAAGAAACACGAATGCGTCACATTATAAAGACAAGCACTTGTTTGCTACGTGTGAAAGCACTGTTAGAACTGAGATGAGTGATCCTTTTCTCAGTACAAGCTTTATTTTAAAAGATAATCGCGTTTTTTGAAAGTTTATTAATTTCACAAAAGCTTTAGGAAGAAACGCACATGAGTTTCTTTGTAAGGACAAGCAGTTGTTTTCTACGTGTGAAAGCACTGTTAGAACTGAGATGAGTGTTCCTTTTCTCAGTACAAGCTTTACTTTGAAAGATAATCGGGTTCTTTTGAAAGATTATTAATTTCACGAAAGCTTTAGTAAGAAACAATAATGCGTTACATTATAAAGACAAGCAGTTGTTTGCTATGTGTGAAAGCACTGTTAGAAGTGAGATGAGTGTTCCTTTTCTCAGTACAAGTTTTATTTTGAAAGATAATCGCGTTCTTTTGAAAGTTTATTAATTTCACGATAGCTTTAGGAAGAAACGCACATGCGTTTCTTTGTAAGGACAAGCAGTTGTTTGCTACATGTGAAAGCACTGTTAGAACTGAGATGAGTGTTCCTTTTCTTAGTATAAGCTTTACTTTGAAAGATAATCGCGTTCTTTTTACGGTTTATTAATTTCACGAAAGCTTTAGGACGAAACGCACATGCGTTTCTTTGTAAAGGCAAGCAGTTGTTTGATACGTGTGAAAGCACTGTTAGAACTGAGATGAGTGTTCCTTCTCTCATTACAAGCTTTACTTTGAAAGATAATCGCGTTCTTTAAAAAGTTTATTTAATGTCACGAAAGATTTAGTAAGAAACGCACATGCGTTTCTTTGTAAAGACAAGCAGTTGTTTGCTACGTGTGAAAGCACTGTTAGAACTGAAATGAGTGCTCCTTTTCTCAGTACAAGCTTTTCTTTGAAACATAAACGCGTTCTTATGAAAGCTTATTAATTTCACGAAAGCTTTAGGATGAAACGCACAGGCGTTTCTTTGTAAAGGCAAGCAGTTGTTTGCTACATGTGAAAGCACTGTTAGAACTGAGATGAGTGTTCCTTTTCTCAGTACAAGCTTTACTTTGAAAGATAATCGCGTTCTTTTGAAAGTTTATTAATGTCACGAATGCTTTAGTAAGAAACGCACTTGCGTTTCTTGTAAAGACAAGCAGTTGTTTGCTACGTGTGAAGGCACTTATCACATTAGAACTGTGATGAGTGATCCTTTTCTCAATACAAGTTTTTCTTTGAAAGATAATCGCGTTCTTTTGAAAGTTTATTAATTTCACGAAAGCTTTAGTGAGAAACGTACATGCGTTTCTTTGTAAAGACAAGCAGTTGTTTCCTATGTGTGAAAGCACTGTTAGAACTGAGATGAGTGTTCCTTTTCTCAGTACAAGCTTTACTTTGAAAGATAATCGCGTTCTTTTGAAAGTTTATTAATGTCACGAAAGCTTTAGTAAGAAACGCACATGCGTTTCTTTGTAAAGACAAGCAGTTGTTTGCTACGTGAGAAAGCAGTGTTAGAACTGAGATAAGTATTCTTTTTCTCAGTACATGCTTTACTTTGAAAGATAATCGCGTTCTTTTGAAAGATTATTTATTTCAGGAAAGCTTTAGTAAGAAACACGAATGCGTCACATTATAAAGACAAGCACTTGTTTGCTACGTGTGAAAGCACTGTTAGAACTGAGATGAGTGTTCCTTCTCACAGTACAAGCCTTACTTTGAAAGATAATCGTGTTCTCTTGAAAGATTATTAATTTCACGAAAGCTTAAGGATGAAACGCCCATGCGTTTCTTTGTAAAGGCAAGCAGTTGTTTGCTACGTGTGAAAGCACTCTTAGAAGTGAGATGAGTGTTCCTTTTCTCAGTACAAGCTTTTATTTGAAACATAATCGCGTTCTTTTGAAAGTTTATTAATTTCACGAAAGCTTTAGTAAGAAACGCACATGCGTTTCTTTGTAAAGACAAGCAGTTGTTTGCTACGTGTGAAAGCACTGTTAGAACTGAGATGAGTATTCCTTTTCTCAGTACAAGCTTTACTTTGAAAGATCATCGCGTTCTTTTGAAAGTTTATTAATTTCACGAAAGCTTTAGTAAGAAACGCACATGCGTTTTTGTAAAGACAAGCAGTTGTTTGCTACGTGTGAAAGCACTGTTAGAACTGAGATGAGTGTTCCTTTTCTCAGTACAAGCTTTACTTTGAAAGATAATCGCGTTCTTTTGAAAGGTTATTAATTTCATGAAAGCTTTAGGATGAAACGCAAATGCGTTTCTTTGTAAAGGCAAGCAGTTGTTTGCTACGTGTGAAAGCACTGTTAGAACTGAGATGTGTGTTCCTTTTCTCAGTACAAGCTTTACTTTGAAAGATAATCGCGTTCTTTTGAAAGATTATTAATTTCACGAAAGCTTTAGTAAGAAACAATAATGCGTTACATTATAAAGACAGTTGTTTGCTATGTGTGAAAGCACTGTTAGAAGTGAGATGAGTGTTCCTTTTCTCAGTACAAGTTTTATTTTGAAAGATAATCGCGTTCTTTTGAAAGATTATTTCAGGAAAGCTTTAGTAAGAAACAGGAATGCGTCACATTATAAAGACAAGCAGTTGTTTGCTACGTGTGAAAGCACTGTTAGAACTGAGATGGGTGTTCCTTTTCTCAGTACAAGCTTTATTTTAAAAGATAATCGCGTTCTTTTGAAAGTTTATTAACTTCACGAAAGCTTTAGGAAGAAACGCACATGAGTTTCTTTGTAAGGACAAGCAGTTGTTTTCTACGTGTGAAAGCACTGTTAGAACTGAGATGAGTGTTCCTTTTCTCAGTACAAGCTTTACTTTGAAAGGTAATCGCGTTCTTTTGAAAGTTTATTAATTTCACGAAAGCTTTAGGAAGAAACGCACATGCGTTTCTTTGTAAAGACAAGCAGTTGTTTGCTACTTGTGAAAGAACTGTTAGAACTGAGATGAGTGTTCCTTTTCTCAGTACAAGCTTTACTTTGAAAGATAATCGCGTTCTTTTGAAAGATTATTAATTTCACGAAAGCTTTAGTAAGAAACACTAATGCGTTACATTATAAAGACAAGCAGTTGTTTGCTACATGTGAAAGCACTGTTAGAAGTGAGATGAGTGTTCCTTTTCTCAGTACAAGCTTTTATTTGAAACATAATCGCGTTCTTTTGAAAGTTTATTAATTTCACGAAAGCTTTAGTAAGAAACGCACATGCGTTTCTTTGTAAAGACAAGCAGTTGTTTGCTACGTGTGAAAGCACTGTTAGAACTGAGATGAGTATTCCTTTTCTCAGTACAAGCTTTACTTTGAAAGATCATCGCGTTCTTTTGAAAGTTTATTAATTTCACGAAAGCTTTAGTAAGAAACGCACATGCGTTTTTGTAAAGACAAGCAGTTGTTTACTACGTGTGAAAGCACTGTTAGAAGTGAGATGAGTGTTCCTTTTCTCAGTACAAGTTTTATTTTGAAAGATAATCGCGTTCTTTTGAAAGTTTATTAATTTCACGATAGCTTTAGGAAGAAACGCACATGCGTTTCTTTGTAAGGACAAGCAGTTGTTTGCTACATGTGAAAGCACTGTTAGAACTGAGATGAGTGTTCCTTTTCTTAGTACAAGCTTTACTTTGAAAGATAATCGCGTTCTTTTTACGGTTTATTAATTTCACGAAAGCTTTAGGATGAAACGCACATGCGTTTCTTTGTAAAGACAAGCAGTTGTGTGCTATGTGTGAAAGCACTGTTAGAACTGAGATGAGTGTTCCTTCTCTCATTACAAGCTTTACTTAGAAAGATAATCGCGTTCTTTAAAAAGTTTATTAATGTCACGAAAGATTTAGTAAGAAACGCACATGCGTTTCTTTGTAAAGACAAGCAGTTGTTTGATACGTGTGAAAGCACTCTTAGAACTGAGATCAGTGTTGTTTTTCTCCTTACAAGCTTTCCTTTGAAAGGTTATCGCGTTCTTTTGAAAGATTATTTATTTCAGGAAAGCTTTAGTAAGAAACACGAATGCGTCACATTATAAAGACAAGCACTTGTTTGCTACGTGTGAAAGCACTGTTAGAACTGAGATGAGTGATCCTTTTCTCAGTACAAGCTTTATTTTAAAAGATAATCGCGTTTTTTGAAAGTTTATTAATTTCACAAAAGCTTTAGGAAGAAACGCACATGAGTTTCTTTGTAAGGACAAGCAGTTGTTTTCTACGTGTGAAAGCACTGTTAGAACTGAGATGAGTGTTCCTTTTCTCAGTACAAGCTTTACTTTGAAAGATAATCGGGTTCTTTTGAAAGATTATTAATTTCACGAAAGCTTTAGTAAGAAACAATAATGCGTTACATTATAAAGACAAGCAGTTGTTTGCTATGTGTGAAAGCACTGTTAGAAGTGAGATGAGTGTTCCTTTTCTCAGTACAAGTTTTATTTTGAAAGATAATCGCGTTCTTTTGAAAGTTTATTAATTTCACGATAGCTTTAGGAAGAAACGCACATGCGTTTCTTTGTAAGGACAAGCAGTTGTTTGCTACATGTGAAAGCACTGTTAGAACTGAGATGAGTGTTCCTTTTCTTAGTATAAGCTTTACTTTGAAAGATAATCGCGTTCTTTTTACGGTTTATTAATTTCACGAAAGCTTTAGGACGAAACGCACATGCGTTTCTTTGTAAAGGCAAGCAGTTGTTTGATACGTGTGAAAGCACTGTTAGAACTGAGATGAGTGTTCCTTCTCTCATTACAAGCTTTACTTTGAAAGATAATCGCGTTCTTTAAAAAGTTTATTTAATGTCACGAAAGATTTAGTAAGAAACGCACATGCGTTTCTTTGTAAAGACAAGCAGTTGTTTGCTACGTGTGAAAGCACTGTTAGAACTGAAATGAGTGCTCCTTTTCTCAGTACAAGCTTTTCTTTGAAACATAAACGCGTTCTTATGAAAGCTTATTAATTTCACGAAAGCTTTAGGATGAAACGCACAGGCGTTTCTTTGTAAAGGCAAGCAGTTGTTTGCTACATGTGAAAGCACTGTTAGAACTGAGATGAGTGTTCCTTTTCTCAGTACAAGCTTTACTTTGAAAGATAATCGCGTTCTTTTGAAAGTTTATTAATGTCACGAATGCTTTAGTAAGAAACGCACTTGCGTTTCTTGTAAAGACAAGCAGTTGTTTGCTACGTGTGAAGGCACTTATCACATTAGAACTGTGATGAGTGATCCTTTTCTCAATACAAGTTTTTCTTTGAAAGATAATCGCGTTCTTTTGAAAGTTTATTAATTTCACGAAAGCTTTAGTGAGAAACGTACATGCGTTTCTTTGTAAAGACAAGCAGTTGTTTCCTATGTGTGAAAGCACTGTTAGAACTGAGATGAGTGTTCCTTTTCTCAGTACAAGCTTTACTTTGAAAGATAATCGCGTTCTTTTGAAAGTTTATTAATGTCACGAAAGCTTTAGTAAGAAACGCACATGCGTTTCTTTGTAAAGACAAGCAGTTGTTTGCTACGTGAGAAAGCAGTGTTAGAACTGAGATAAGTATTCTTTTTCTCAGTACATGCTTTACTTTGAAAGATAATCGCGTTCTTTTGAAAGATTATTTATTTCAGGAAAGCTTTAGTAAGAAACACGAATGCGTCACATTATAAAGACAAGCACTTGTTTGCTACGTGTGAAAGCACTGTTAGAACTGAGATGAGTGTTCCTTCTCACAGTACAAGCCTTACTTTGAAAGATAATCGTGTTCTCTTGAAAGATTATTAATTTCACGAAAGCTTAAGGATGAAACGCCCATGCGTTTCTTTGTAAAGGCAAGCAGTTGTTTGCTACGTGTGAAAGCACTGTTAGAACTGAGATGAGTATTCCTTTTCTCAGTACAAGCTTTACTTTGAAAGATCATCGCGTTCTTTTGAAAGTTTATTAATTTCACGAAAGCTTTAGTAAGAAACGCACATGCGTTTTTGTAAAGACAAGCAGTTGTTTGCTACGTGTGAAAGCACTGTTAGAACTGAGATGAGTGTTCCTTTTCTCAGTACAAGCTTTACTTTGAAAGATAATCGCGTTCTTTTGAAAGGTTATTAATTTCATGAAAGCTTTAGGATGAAACGCAAATGCGTTTCTTTGTAAAGGCAAGCAGTTGTTTGCTACGTGTGAAAGCACTGTTAGAACTGAGATGTGTGTTCCTTTTCTCAGTACAAGCTTTACTTTGAAAGATAATCGCGTTCTTTTGAAAGATTATTAATTTCACGAAAGCTTTAGTAAGAAACAATAATGCGTTACATTATAAAGACAGTTGTTTGCTATGTGTGAAAGCACTGTTAGAAGTGAGATGAGTGTTCCTTTTCTCAGTACAAGTTTTATTTTGAAAGATAATCGCGTTCTTTTGAAAGATTATTTCAGGAAAGCTTTAGTAAGAAACAGGAATGCGTCACATTATAAAGACAAGCAGTTGTTTGCTACGTGTGAAAGCACTGTTAGAACTGAGATGGGTGTTCCTTTTCTCAGTACAAGCTTTATTTTAAAAGATAATCGCGTTCTTTTGAAAGTTTATTAACTTCACGAAAGCTTTAGGAAGAAACGCACATGAGTTTCTTTGTAAGGACAAGCAGTTGTTTTCTACGTGTGAAAGCACTGTTAGAACTGAGATGAGTGTTCCTTTTCTCAGTACAAGCTTTACTTTGAAAGGTAATCGCGTTCTTTTGAAAGTTTATTAATTTCACGAAAGCTTTAGGAAGAAACGCACATGCGTTTCTTTGTAAAGACAAGCAGTTGTTTGCTACTTGTGAAAGAACTGTTAGAACTGAGATGAGTGTTCCTTTTCTCAGTACAAGCTTTACTTTGAAAGATAATCGCGTTCTTTTGAAAGATTATTAATTTCACGAAAGCTTTAGTAAGAAACACTAATGCGTTACATTATAAAGACAAGCAGTTGTTTGCTACATGTGAAAGCACTGTTAGAAGTGAGATGAGTGTTCCTTTTCTCAGTACAAGCTTTTATTTGAAACATAATCGCGTTCTTTTGAAAGTTTATTAATTTCACGAAAGCTTTAGTAAGAAACGCACATGCGTTTCTTTGTAAAGACAAGCAGTTGTTTGCTACGTGTGAAAGCACTGTTAGAACTGAGATGAGTATTCCTTTTCTCAGTACAAGCTTTACTTTGAAAGATCATCGCGTTCTTTTGAAAGTTTATTAATTTCACGAAAGCTTTAGTAAGAAACGCACATGCGTTTTTGTAAAGACAAGCAGTTGTTTACTACGTGTGAAAGCACTGTTAGAACTGAGATGAGTGTTCCTTTTCTCAGTACAAGCTTTACTTTGAAAGATAATCGCGTTCTTTTGAAAGGTTATTAATTTCATGAAAGCTTTAGGATGAAACGCACAGGCGTTTCTTTGTAAAGGCAAGCAGTTGTTTGCTACGTGTGAAAGCACTGTTAGAACTGAAATGAGTGCTCCTTTTCTCAGTACAAGCTTTTCTTTGAAACATAATCGCGTTCTTATGAAAGCTTATTAATTTCACGAAAGCTTTAGTAAGAAACGCACATGCCTTTTTGTAAAGACAAGCAGTTGTTTACTACGTGTGAAAGCACTGTTAGAACTGAGATGAGTGTTCCTTTTCTCAGTACAAGCTTTACTTTGAAAGATAATCGCGTTCTTTTGAAAGGTTATTAATTTCATGAAAGCTTTAGGATGAAACGCACAGGCGTTTCTTTGTAAAGGCAAGCAGTTGTTTGATACGTGTGAAAGCACTGTTAGAACTGAAATGAGTGCTCCTTTTCTCAGTACAAGCTTTTCTTTGAAACATAATCGCGTTCTTATGAAAGCTTATTAATTTCACGAAAGCTATAGGATGAAACGCACATGCGTTCCTTTGTAAAGACAAGCAGTTATTTGCTACGTGTGAAAGCACTGTTAGAACTGAGATGAGTGTTCCTTCTCTCAGTACAAGCTTTACTTTGAAAGATAATCGCGTTCTTTTGAAAGTTTATTAATTTCACGAAAGCTTTAGTAAGAAACGCACATGCGTTTCTTTGTAAAGACAAGTAGTTGTTTGCTACATGTGAAAGCACTGTTAGAAGTGAGATGAGTGTTCCTTTTCTCAGTACAAGCTTTTATATGAAACATAATCGCGTTCTTTTGAAAGTTTATTAATTTCACGAAAGCTTTAGTAAGAAACGCACATGCGTTTCTTTGTAAAGACAAGCAGTTGTTTGCTACGTGTGAAAGCACTGTTAGAACTGAGATGAGTATTCCTTTTCTCAGTACAAGCTTTACTTTGAAAGATCATCGCGTTCTTTTGAAAGTTTATTAATTTCACGAAAGCTTTAGTAAGAAACGCACATGCGTTTTTGTAAAGACAAGCAGTTGTTTGCTACGTGTGAAAGCACTGTTAGAACTGAGATGAGTGTTCCTTTTCTCAGTACAAGCTTTACTTTGAAAGATAATCGCGTTCTTTTGAAAGGTTATTAATTTCATGAAAGCTTTAGGATGAAACGCACAGGCGTTTCTTTGTAAAGGCAAGCAGTTGTTTGCTACGTGTGAAAGCACTGTTAGAACTGAGATGAGTGTTCCTTTTCTCAGTACAAGCTTTACTTTGAAAGATAATCACGTTCTTTTGAAAGTTTATTAATGTCACGAATGCTTTAGTAAGAAACGCACATGCGTTTCTTGTAAAGACAAGCAGTTGTTTGCTACGTGTGAAAGCACTTTTAGAACTGTGATGAGTGATCCTTTTCTCAATACAAGTTTTTCTTTGAAAGATAATCGCGTTCTTTTGAAAGTTTATTAATTTCACGAAAGCTTTAGTGAGAAACGCACATGCGTTTCTTTGTAAAGACAAGCAGTTGTTTCTTATGTGTGAAAGCACTGTTAGAACTGAGATGAGTGTTCCTTTTCTCAGTACAAGCTTTACTTTGAAAGATAATCGCGTTCTTTTGAAAGGTTATTAATGTCACGAAAGCTTTAGTAAGAAACGCACATGCGTTTCTTTGTAAAGACAAGCAGTTGTTTGCTACGTGTGAAAGCAGTGTTAGAACTGAGATAAGTATTCTTTTTCTCAGTACATGCTTTACTTTGAAAGATAATCGCGTTCTTTGCAAGTTTATTAATTTCACGAAAGCTTTAGGAAGAAACGCACATGCGTTTCTTTGTAAGGACAAGCAGTTGTTTGCTACGTGTGAAAGCACTGTTAGAACTGAGATGAGTGATCCTTTTCTCAGTACAAGCTTTACTTTCAAAGATAATCGCGTTCTTTTGAAAGTTTATTAATGTCACGAAAGCTTTAGTAAGAAACGCACATGCGTTTCTTTGTAAAGACAAGCAGTTGTTTGCTACGTGAGAAAGCAGTGTTAGAACTGAGATAAGTATTCTTTTTCTCAGTACATGCTTTACTTTGAAAGATAATCGCGTTCTTTTGAAAGATTATTTATTTCAGGAAAGCTTTAGTAAGAAACACGAATGCGTCACATTATAAAGACAAGCACTTGTTTGCTACGTGTGAAAGCACTGTTAGAACTGAGATGAGTGTTCCTTCTCACAGTACAAGCCTTACTTTGAAAGATAATCGTGTTCTCTTGAAAGATTATTAATTTCACGAAAGCTTAAGGATGAAACGCCCATGCGTTTCTTTGTAAAGGCAAGCAGTTGTTTGCTACGTGTGAAAGCACTGTTAGAACTGAGATGAGTATTCCTTTTCTCAGTACAAGCTTTACTTTGAAAGATCATCGCGTTCTTTTGAAAGTTTATTAATTTCACGAAAGCTTTAGTAAGAAACGCACATGCGTTTTTGTAAAGACAAGCAGTTGTTTGCTACGTGTGAAAGCACTGTTAGAACTGAGATGAGTGTTCCTTTTCTCAGTACAAGCTTTACTTTGAAAGATAATCGCGTTCTTTTGAAAGGTTATTAATTTCATGAAAGCTTTAGGATGAAACGCAAATGCGTTTCTTTGTAAAGGCAAGCAGTTGTTTGCTACGTGTGAAAGCACTGTTAGAACTGAGATGTGTGTTCCTTTTCTCAGTACAAGCTTTACTTTGAAAGATAATCGCGTTCTTTTGAAAGATTATTAATTTCACGAAAGCTTTAGTAAGAAACAATAATGCGTTACATTATAAAGACAGTTGTTTGCTATGTGTGAAAGCACTGTTAGAAGTGAGATGAGTGTTCCTTTTCTCAGTACAAGTTTTATTTTGAAAGATAATCGCGTTCTTTTGAAAGATTATTTCAGGAAAGCTTTAGTAAGAAACAGGAATGCGTCACATTATAAAGACAAGCAGTTGTTTGCTACGTGTGAAAGCACTGTTAGAACTGAGATGGGTGTTCCTTTTCTCAGTACAAGCTTTATTTTAAAAGATAATCGCGTTCTTTTGAAAGTTTATTAACTTCACGAAAGCTTTAGGAAGAAACGCACATGAGTTTCTTTGTAAGGACAAGCAGTTGTTTTCTACGTGTGAAAGCACTGTTAGAACTGAGATGAGTGTTCCTTTTCTCAGTACAAGCTTTACTTTGAAAGGTAATCGCGTTCTTTTGAAAGTTTATTAATTTCACGAAAGCTTTAGGAAGAAACGCACATGCGTTTCTTTGTAAAGACAAGCAGTTGTTTGCTACTTGTGAAAGAACTGTTAGAACTGAGATGAGTGTTCCTTTTCTCAGTACAAGCTTTACTTTGAAAGATAATCGCGTTCTTTTGAAAGATTATTAATTTCACGAAAGCTTTAGTAAGAAACACTAATGCGTTACATTATAAAGACAAGCAGTTGTTTGCTACATGTGAAAGCACTGTTAGAAGTGAGATGAGTGTTCCTTTTCTCAGTACAAGCTTTTATTTGAAACATAATCGCGTTCTTTTGAAAGTTTATTAATTTCACGAAAGCTTTAGTAAGAAACGCACATGCGTTTCTTTGTAAAGACAAGCAGTTGTTTGCTACGTGTGAAAGCACTGTTAGAACTGAGATGAGTATTCGTTTTCTCAGTACAAGCTTTACTTTGAAAGATCATCGCGTTCTTTTGAAAGTTTATTAATTTCACGAAAGCTTTAGTAAGAAACGCACATGCGTTTTTGTAAAGACAAGCAGTTGTTTACTACGTGTGAAAGCACTGTTAGAACTGAGATGAGTGTTCCTTTTCTCAGTACAAGCTTTACTTTGAAAGATAATCGCGTTCTTTTGAAAGGTTATTAATTTCATGAAAGCTTTAGGATGAAACGCACAGGCGTTTACAAAAAGGCAAGCAGTTGTTTGCTACGTGTGAAAGCACTGTTAGAACTGAAATGAGTGCTCCTTTTCTCAGTACAAGCTTTTCTTTGAAACATAATCGCGTTCTTATGAAAGCTTATTAATTTCACGAAAGCTTTAGTAAGAAACGCACATGCCTTTTTGTAAAGACAAGCAGTTGTTTACTACGTGTGAAAGCACTGTTAGAACTGAGATGAGTGTTCCTTTTCTCAGTACAAGCTTTACTTTGAAAGATAATCGCGTTCTTTTGAAAGGTTATTAATTTCATGAAAGCTTTAGGATGAAACGCACAGGCGTTTCTTTGTAAAGGCAAGCAGTTGTTTGATACGTGTGAAAGCACTGTTAGAACTGAAATGAGTGCTCCTTTTCTCAGTACAAGCTTTTCTTTGAAACATAATCGCGTTCTTATGAAAGCTTATTAATTTCACGAAAGCTATAGGATGAAACGCACATGCGTTCCTTTGTAAAGACAAGCAGTTATTTGCTACGTGTGAAAGCACTGTTAGAACTGAGATGAGTGTTCCTTCTCTCAGTACAAGCTTTACTTTGAAAGATAATCGCGTTCTTTTGAAAGTTTATTAATTTCACGAAAGCTTTAGTAAGAAACGCACATGCGTTTCTTTGTAAAGACAAGTAGTTGTTTGCTACATGTGAAAGCACTGTTAGAAGTGAGATGAGTGTTCCTTTTCTCAGTACAAGCTTTTATTTGAAACATAATCGCGTTCTTTTGAAAGTTTATTAATTTCACGAAAGCTTTAGTAAGAAACGCACATGCGTTTCTTTGTAAAGACAAGCAGTTGTTTGCTACGTGTGAAAGCACTGTTAGAACTGAGATGAGTATTCCTTTTCTCAGTACAAGCTTTACTTTGAAAGATCATCGCGTTCTTTTGAAAGTTTATTAATTTCACGAAAGCTTTAGTAAGAAACGCACATGCGTTTTTGTAAAGACAAGCAGTTGTTTGCTACGTGTGAAAGCACTGTTAGAACTGAGATGAGTGTTCCTTTTCTCAGTACAAGCTTTACTTTGAAAGATAATCGCGTTCTTTTGAAAGGTTATTAATTTCATGAAAGCTTTAGGATGAAACGCACAGGCGTTTCTTTGTAAAGGCAAGCAGTTGTTTGCTACGTGTGAAAGCACTGTTAGAACTGAGATGAGTGTTCCTTTTCTCAGTACAAGCTTTACTTTGAAAGATAATCACGTTCTTTTGAAAGTTTATTAATGTCACGAATGCTTTAGTAAGAAACGCACATGCGTTTCTTGTAAAGACAAGCAGTTGTTTGCTACGTGTGAAAGGACTTTTAGAACTGTGATGAGTGATCCTTTTCTCAATACAAGTTTTTCTTTGAAAGATAATCGCGTTCTTTTGAAAGTTTATTAATTTCACGAAAGCTTTAGTGAGAAACGCACATGCGTTTCTTTGTAAAGACAAGCAGTTGTTTCTTATGTGTGAAAGCACTGTTAGAACTGAGATGAGTGTTCCTTTTCTCAGTACAAGCTTTACTTTGAAAGATAATCGCGTTCTTTTGAAAGGTTATTAATGTCACGAAAGCTTTAGTAAGAAACGCACATGCGTTTCTTTGTAAAGACAAGCAGTTGTTTGCTACGTGTGAAAGCAGTGTTAGAACTGAGATAAGTATTCTTTTTCTCAGTACATGCTTTACTTTGAAAGATAATCGCGTTCTTTGCAAGTTTATTAATTTCACGAAAGCTTTAGGAAGAAACGCACATGCGTTTCTTTGTAAAGACAAGCAGTTGTTTGCTACGTGTGAAAGAACTGTTAGAACTGAGATGAGTGTTCCTTTTCTCAGTACAAGCTTTACTTTGAAAGATAATCGCGTTCTTTTGAAAGATTATTAATTTCACGAAAGCTTTAGTAAGAAACACTAATGCGTTACATTATAAAGACAAGCAGTTGTTTGCTATGTGTGAAAGCACTGTTAGAAGTGAGATGAGTGTTCCTTTTCTCAGTACAAGTTTTATTTTGAAAGATAATCGCGTTCTTTTGAAAGTTTATTAATTTCACGATAGCTTTAGGAAGAAACGCACATGCGTTTCTTTGTAAGGACAAGCAGTTGTTTGCTACATGTGAAAGCACTGTTAGAACTGAGATGAGTGTTCCTTTTCTTAGTACAAGCTTTACTTTGAAAGATAATCGCGTTCTTATTACGGTTTATTAATTTCACGAAAGCTTTAGGATGAAACGCACATGCGTTTCTTTGTAAAGACAAGCAGTTGTGTGCTATGTGTGAAAGCACTGTTAGAACTGAGATGAGTGTTCCTTCTCTCATTACAAGCTTTACTTTGAAAGATAATCGCGTTCTTTAAAAAGTTTATTAATGTCACGAAAGATTTAGTAAGAAACGCACATGCGTTTCTTTGTAAAGACAAGCAGTTGTTTGATACGTGTGAAAGCACTCTTAGAACTGAAATCAGTGTTGTTTTTCTCGTTACAAGCTTTCCTTTGAAAGGTTATCGCGTTCTTTTGAAAGATTATTTATTTCAGGAAAGCTTTAGTAAGAAACACGAATGCGTCACATTATAAAGACAAGCACTTGTTTGCTACGTGTGAAAGCACTGTTAGAACTGAGATGAGTGATCCTTTTCTCAGTACAAGCTTTATTTTAAAAGATAATCGCGTTCTTTTGAAAGTTTATTAATTTCACAAAAGCTTTAGGAAGAAACGCACATGAGTTTCTTTGTAAGGACAAGCAGTTGTTTTCTACGTGTGAAAGCACTGTTAGAACTGAGATGAGTGTTCCTTTTCTCAGTACAAGCTTTACTTTGAAAGATAATCGCGTTCTTTTGAAAGTTTATTAATGTCACGAAAGCTTTAGTAAGAAACGCACATGCGTTTCTTTGTAAAGACAAGCAGTTGTTTGCTACGTGTGAAAGCAGTGTTAGAACTGAGATAAGTATTCTTTTTCTCAGTACATGCTTTACTTTGAAAGATAATCGCGTTCTTTGCAAGTTTATTAATTTCACGAAAGCTTTAGGAAGAAACGCATATGCGTTTCTTTGTAAAGACAAGAAGTTGTTTGCTACGTGTGAAAGAACTGTTAGAACTGAGATGAGTGTTCCTTTTCTCAGTACAAGCTTTACTTTGAAAGATAATCGCGTTCTTTTGAAAGATTATTAATTTCACGAAAGCTTTAGTAAGAAACACTAATGCGTTACATTATAAAGACAAGCAGTTGTTTGCTATGTGTGAAAGCACTGTTAGAAGTGAGATGAGTGTTCCTTTTCTCAGTACAAGTTTTATTTTGAAAGATAATCGCGTTCTTTTGAAAGTTTATTAATTTCACGATACCTTTAGGAAGAAACGCACATGCGTTTCTTTGTGAGGACAAGCAGTTGTTTGCTACATGTGAAAGCACTGTTAGAACTGAGATGAGTGTTCCTTTTCTTAGTAAAAGCCTTACTTTGAAAGATAATCGCGTTCTTTTTACGGTTTATTAATTTCACGAAAGCTTTAGGAAGAAACGCACATGCGTTTCTTTGTAAAGACAAGCAGTTGTGTACTACGTGTGAAAGCACTGTTAGAACTGAGATGAGTGTTCCTTCTCTCATTACAAGCTTTACTTTGAAAGATAATCGCGTTCTTTAAAAAGTTTATTAATGTCACGAAAGATTTAGTAAGAAACGCACATGCGTTTCTTTGTAAAGACAAGCAGTTGTTTGCTACGTGTGAAAGCACTGTTAGAACTGAAATGAGTGCTCCTTTTCTCAGTACAAGCTTTTCTTTGAAACATAATCGCGTTCTTATGAAAGCTTATTAATTTCACGAAAGCTATAGGATGAAACGCACATGCGTTCCTTTGTAAAGACAAGCAGTTATTTGCTACGTGTGAAAGCACTGTTAGAACTGAGATGAGTGTTCCTTTTCTCAGTACAAGCTTTTATTAGAAAGATAATCGCGTTCTTTTGAAAGTTTATTAATTTCACGAAAGCTTTAGTAAGAAACGCACATGCGTTTTTGTAAAGACAAGCAGTTGTTTACTACGTGTGAAAGCACTGTTAGAACTGAGATGAGTGTTCCTTTTCTCAGTACAAGCTTTACTTTGAAAGATAATCGCGTTCTTTTGAAAGGTTATTAATTTCATGAAAGCTTTAGGATGAAACGCACAGGCGTTTCTTTGTAAAGGCAAGCAGTTGTTTGATACGTGTGAAAGCACTGTTAGAACTGAAATGAGTGCTCCTTTTCTCAGTACAAGCTTTTCTTTGAAACATAATCGCGTTCTTATGAAAGCTTATTAATTTCACGAAAGCTATAGGATGAAACGCACATGCGTTCCTTTGTAAAGACAAGCAGTTATTTGCTACGTGTGAAAGCACTGTTAGAACTGAGATGAGTGTTCCTTCTCTCAGTACAAGCTTTACTTTGAAAGATAATCGCGTTCTTTTGAAAGTTTATTAATTTCACGAAAGCTTTAGTAAGAAACGCACATGCGTTTCTTTGTAAAGACAAGTAGTTGTTTGCTACATGTGAAAGCACTGTTAGAAGTGAGATGAGTGTTCCTTTTCTCAGTACAAGCTTTTATTTGAAACATAATCGCGTTCTTTTGAAAGTTTATTAATTTCACGAAAGCTTTAGTAAGAAACGCACATGCGTTTCTTTGTAAAGACAAGCAGTTGTTTGCTACGTGTGAAAGCACTGTTAGAACTGAGATGAGTATTCCTTTTCTCAGTACAAGCTTTACTTTGAAAGATCATCGCGTTCTTTTGAAAGTTTATTAATTTCACGAAAGCTTTAGTAAGAAACGCACATGCGTTTTTGTAAAGACAAGCAGTTGTTTGCTACGTGTGAAAGCACTGTTAGAACTGAGATGAGTGTTCCTTTTCTCAGTACAAGCTTTACTTTGAAAGATAATCGCGTTCTTTTGAAAGGTTATTAATTTCATGAAAGCTTTAGGATGAAACGCACAGGCGTTTCTTTGTAAAGGCAAGCAGTTGTTTGCTACGTGTGAAAGCACTGTTAGAACTGAGATGAGTGTTCCTTTTCTCAGTACAAGCTTTACTTTGAAAGATAATCACGTTCTTTTGAAAGTTTATTAATGTCACGAATGCTTTAGTAAGAAACGCACATGCGTTTCTTGTAAAGACAAGCAGTTGTTTGCTACGTGTGAAAGGACTTTTAGAACTGTGATGAGTGATCCTTTTCTCAATACAAGTTTTTCTTTGAAAGATAATCGCGTTCTTTTGAAAGTTTATTAATTTCACGAAAGCTTTAGTGAGAAACGCACATGCGTTTCTTTGTAAAGACAAGCAGTTGTTTCTTATGTGTGAAAGCACTGTTAGAACTGAGATGAGTGTTCCTTTTCTCAGTACAAGCTTTACTTTGAAAGATAATCGCGTTCTTTTGAAAGGTTATTAATGTCACGAAAGCTTTAGTAAGAAACGCACATGCGTTTCTTTGTAAAGACAAGCAGTTGTTTGCTACGTGTGAAAGCAGTGTTAGAACTGAGATAAGTATTCTTTTTCTCAGTACATGCTTTACTTTGAAAGATAATCGCGTTCTTTGCAAGTTTATTAATTTCACGAAAGCTTTAGGAAGAAACGCACATGCGTTTCTTTGTAAAGACAAGCAGTTGTTTGCTACGTGTGAAAGAACTGTTAGAACTGAGATGAGTGTTCCTTTTCTCAGTACAAGCTTTACTTTGAAAGATAATCGCGTTCTTTTGAAAGATTATTAATTTCACGAAAGCTTTAGTAAGAAACACTAATGCGTTACATTATAAAGACAAGCAGTTGTTTGCTATGTGTGAAAGCACTGTTAGAAGTGAGATGAGTGTTCCTTTTCTCAGTACAAGTTTTATTTTGAAAGATAATCGCGTTCTTTTGAAAGTTTATTAATTTCACGATAGCTTTAGGAAGAAACGCACATGCGTTTCTTTGTAAGGACAAGCAGTTGTTTGCTACATGTGAAAGCACTGTTAGAACTGAGATGAGTGTTCCTTTTCTTAGTACAAGCTTTACTTTGAAAGATAATCGCGTTCTTATTACGGTTTATTAATTTCACGAAAGCTTTAGGATGAAACGCACATGCGTTTCTTTGTAAAGACAAGCAGTTGTGTGCTATGTGTGAAAGCACTGTTAGAACTGAGATGAGTGTTCCTTCTCTCATTACAAGCTTTACTTTGAAAGATAATCGCGTTCTTTAAAAAGTTTATTAATGTCACGAAAGATTTAGTAAGAAACGCACATGCGTTTCTTTGTAAAGACAAGCAGTTGTTTGATACGTGTGAAAGCACTCTTAGAACTGAAATCAGTGTTGTTTTTCTCGTTACAAGCTTTCCTTTGAAAGGTTATCGCGTTCTTTTGAAAGATTATTTATTTCAGGAAAGCTTTAGTAAGAAACACGAATGCGTCACATTATAAAGACAAGCACTTGTTTGCTACGTGTGAAAGCACTGTTAGAACTGAGATGAGTGATCCTTTTCTCAGTACAAGCTTTATTTTAAAAGATAATCGCGTTCTTTTGAAAGTTTATTAATTTCACAAAAGCTTTAGGAAGAAACGCACATGAGTTTCTTTGTAAGGACAAGCAGTTGTTTTCTACGTGTGAAAGCACTGTTAGAACTGAGATGAGTGTTCCTTTTCTCAGTACAAGCTTTACTTTGAAAGATAATCGCGTTCTTTTGAAAGTTTATTAATGTCACGAAAGCTTTAGTAAGAAACGCACATGCGTTTCTTTGTAAAGACAAGCAGTTGTTTGCTACGTGTGAAAGCAGTGTTAGAACTGAGATAAGTATTCTTTTTCTCAGTACATGCTTTACTTTGAAAGATAATCGCGTTCTTTGCAAGTTTATTAATTTCACGAAAGCTTTAGGAAGAAACGCACATGCGTTTCTTTGTAAAGACAAGAAGTTGTTTGCTACGTGTGAAAGAACTGTTAGAACTGAGATGAGTGTTCCTTTTCTCAGTACAAGCTTTACTTTGAAAGATAATCGCGTTCTTTTGAAAGATTATTAATTTCACGAAAGCTTTAGTAAGAAACACTAATGCGTTACATTATAAAGACAAGCAGTTGTTTGCTATGTGTGAAAGCACTGTTAGAAGTGAGATGAGTGTTCCTTTTCTCAGTACAAGTTTTATTTTGAAAGATAATCGCGTTCTTTTGAAAGTTTATTAATTTCACGATACCTTTAGGAAGAAACGCACATGCGTTTCTTTGTGAGGACAAGCAGTTGTTTGCTACATGTGAAAGCACTGTTAGAACTGAGATGAGTGTTCCTTTTCTTAGTAAAAGCCTTTCTTTGAAAGATAATCGCGTTCTTTTTACGGTTTATTAATTTCACGAAAGCTTTAGGAAGAAACGCACATGCGTTTCTTTGTAAAGACAAGCAGTTGTGTACTACGTGTGAAAGCACTGTTAGAACTGAGATGAGTGTTCCTTCTCTCATTACAAGCTTTACTTTGAAAGATAATCGCGTTCTTTAAAAAGTTTATTAATGTCACGAAAGATTTAGTAAGAAACGCACATGCGTTTCTTTGTAAAGACAAGCAGTTGTTTGCTACGTGTGAAAGCACTGTTAGAACTGAAATGAGTGCTCCTTTTCTCAGTACAAGCTTTTCTTTGAAACATAATCGCGTTCTTATGAAAGCTTATTAATTTCACGAAAGCTATAGGATGAAACGCACATGCGTTCCTTTGTAAAGACAAGCAGTTATTTGCTACGTGTGAAAGCACTGTTAGAACTGAGATGAGTGTTCCTTCTGTCAGTACAAGCTTCACTTTGAAAGATAATCGCGTTCTTTTGAAAGTTTATTAATTTCACGAAAGCTTTAGTAAGAAACGCACATGCGTTTCTTTGTAAAGACAAGCAGTTGTTTGCTACATGTGAAAGCACTGTTAGAAGTGAGATGAGTGTTCCTTTTCTCAGTACAAGCTTTTATTTGAAAGATAATCGCGTTCTTTTGAAAGTTTATTAATTTCACGAAAGCTTTAGTAAGAAACGCACATGCGTTTTTGTAAAGACAAGCAGTTGTTTACTACGTGTGAAAGCACTGTTAGAACTGAGATGAGTGTTCCTTTTCTCAGTACAAGCTTTACTTTGAAAGATAATCGCGTTCTTTTGAAAGGTTATTAATTTCATGAAAGCTTTAGGATGAAACGCACAGGCGTTTCTTTGTAAAGGCAAGCAGTTGTTTGCTACGTGTGAAAGCACTGTTAGAAGTGAGATGAGTGTTCCTTTTCTCAGTACAAGCTTTACTTTGAAAGATAATCACGTTCTTTTGAAAGTTTATTAATGTCACGAATGCTTTAGTAAGAAACGCACATGCGTTTCTTGTAAAGACAAGCAGTTGTTTGCTACATGTGAAAGCACTGTTAGAACTGAGTGATGAGTGATCCTTTTCTCAATACAAGTTTTTCTTTGAAAGATAATCGCGTTCTTTTGAAAGTTTATTAATTTCACGAAAGCTTTTGTAAGAAAGGCACATGTGTTTCTTTGTAAAGACAAGCAGTTGTTTGCTACGTGTGAAAGCACTGTTAGAACTGAGTTGAGTGTTCCTTTTCTCAGTACAAGCTTTACTTTGAAACATAATCGCGTTCTTTTGAAAGTTTATTAATTTCACGAAAGCTTTTGTAAGAAACGCACATGTGTTTCTTTGTAAAGACAAGCAATTTTTTGCTACGTGTGAAAGCACTGTTAGAACTGAGATGAGTGTTCCTTTTCTCAATCCAAGCTTAACTTTGAAAGGTAAACGCGTTCTGTTGAAAGTTTATTAATTTCACGAAAGCTCTAGGTAGAAACGCACATGCGTTTCTTTGTAAAGACAAGCAGTTGTTTGCTACATGTGAAAGCACTGTTAGAAGTGAAATGAGTGTTCCTTTTCTCAGTACAAGCTTTACTTTGAAACATAATCGCGTTCGTTTGAAAGTTTATTAATTTCACGAAAACTTTTGTAAGAAATGCACATGCGTTTTTTTGTAAAGACAAGCAGTTGTTTGCTACGTGTGAAAGCACTGTTAGAACTGAGATGAGTGTTCCTTTTCTCAGTACAAGCTTTACTTTGAAAGATAATCGCGTTCTTTTTACGGTTTATTAATTTCACGAAAGCTTTAGGAAGAAACGCACATGCGTTTCTTTGTAAAGACAAGCAGTTGTGTACTACGTGTGAAAGCACTCTTAGAACTGAGATCAGTGTTGTTTTTCTCCTTACAAGCTTTCCTTTGAAAGGTTATCGCGTTCTTTTGAAAGATTATTTATTTCAGGAAAGCTTTAGTAAGAAACACGAATGCGTCACATTATAAAGACAAGCAGTTGTTTCCTACGTGTGAAAGCACTGATAGAACTGAGATGAGTGTTCCTTTTCTCAGTACAAGCTTTATTTTAAAAGATAATCGCGTTTTTTGAAAGTTTATTAATTTCACAAAAGCTTTAGGAAGAAACGCACATGAGTTTCTCTGTAAGGACAAGCAGTTGTTTTCTACGTGTGAAAGCACTGTTAGAACTGAGATGAATGTTCCTTTTCTCAGTACAAGCTTTACTTTGAAAGATAATCGGGTTCTTTTGAAAGATTATTAATTTCACGAAAGCTTTAGTAAGAAACAATAATGCGTTACATTATAAAGACAAGCAGTTGTTTGCTATGTGTGAAAGCACTGTTAGAAGTGAGATGAGTGTTCCTTTTCTCAGTACAAGTTTTATTTTGAAAGATAATCGCGTTCTTTTGAAAGTTTATTAATTTCACGATAGCTTTAGGAAGAAACGCACATGCGTTTCTTTGTAAGGACAAGCAGTTGTTTGCTACATGTGAAAGCACTGTTAGAACTGAGATGAGTGTTCCTTTTCTTAGTATAAGCTTTACTTTGAAAGATAATCGCGTTCTTTTTACGGTTTATTAATTTCACGAAAGCTTTAGGAAGAAACGCACATGCGTTTCTTTGTAAAGACAAGCAGTTGTGTACTACGTGTGAAAGCACTGTTAGAACTGAGATGAGTGTTCCTTCTCTCAGTACCAGCTTTACTTTGAAAGATAATCGCGTTCTTTTGAAAGTTTATTAATTTCACGAAAGCTTTAGTAAGAAACGCACATGCGTTTCTTTGTAAAGACAAGCCGTTGTTTGCTACGTGTGAAAGCACTGTTAGAACTGAGATGAGTGTTCCTTTTCTCAGTACAAGCTTTACTTTGAAAGATAATCGCGTTCTTTTGAAAGTTTATTAATTTCACGAAAGCTTTAGGAAGAAACGCACATGCGTTTCTTTGTAAAGACAAGCCGTTGTTTGCTACGTGTGAAAGCACTGTTAGAACTGAGATGAGTGTTCCTTTTCTCAGTACAAGCTTTACTTTGAAAGATAATTGCGTTCTTTTGAAAGTTTATTAATGTCACGAAAGCTTTAGTAAGAAACGCACATGCGTTTCTTTGTAAAGACAAGCAGTTGTTTGATACGTGTGAAAGCAGTCTTAGAACTGAGAACAGTGTTGTTTTTCTCCTTACAAGCTTTCCTTTGAAAGGTTATCGCGTTCTTTTGAAAGATTATTTATTTCAGGAAAGCTTTAGTAAGAAACACGAATGCGTCACATTATAAAGACAAGCACTTGTTTGCTATGTGTGAAAGCACTCTTAGAACTGAGATGAGTGTTCCTTTTCTCAGTACAAGCTTTATTTTAAAAGATAATCGCGTTCTTTTGAAAGTTTATTAATTTCACAAAAGCTTTAGGAAGAAACGCACATGAGTTTCTTTGTAAGGACAAGCACTTGTTTTCTACGTGTGAAAGCACTGTTAGAACTGAGATGAGTGTTCCTTTTCTCAGTACAAGCTTTACTTTGAAAGATAATCGCGTTCTTTTGAAAGTTTATTAATGTCACGAAAGCTTTAGTAAGAAACGCACATGCGTTTCTTTGTAAAGACAAGCAGTTGTTTCTTACGTGTGAAAGCAGTGTTAGAACTGAGATAAGTATTCTTTTTCTCAGTACATGCTTTACTTTGAAAGATAATCGCCTTCTTTTGCAAGTTTATTAATTTCACGAAAGCTTTAGTAAGAAACGCACATGCATTTCTTTGTAAAGACAGCAGTTTTTTCCTACCTGTGAAAGCACTGTTAGAACTGAGATCAGTGTTGCTTTTCTCAGTACAAGCTTTACTTTGAAACATAATCGCGTTCTTTTGAAAGTTTATTAATTTCACGAAAGCTTTTGTAAGAAAGGCACATGTGTTTCTTTGTAAAGACAAGCAGTTCTTTGCTACGTGTGAAAGCACTCTTAGAACTGAGATGAGTGTTCCTTTTCTCAGTACAAGCTTTACTTTGAAATATATTCGCATTCTTATGAAAGTTTATTAATTTCACGAAAGCTTTAGTAAGAAACGCACATGTGTTTCTTTGTAAATGCAAGCAGTTGTTTGCTACGTGTGAAAGCACTGTTAGAACTGAGTTGAGTGTTCCTTTTCTCAGTACAAGCTTTACTTTGAAACATAATCGCGTTCTTTTGAAAGTTTATTAATTTCACGAAAGCTTTTGTAAGAAACGCACATGTGTTTCTTTGTAAAGACAAGCAATTTTTTGCTAGGTGTGAAAGCACAGACAAGCAGTTCTTTGCTACGTGTGAAAGCACTCTTAGAACTGAGATGAGTGTTCCTTTTCTCAGTACAAGCTTTACTTTGAAAGATATTCGCATTCTTATGAAAGTATATTAATTTCACGAAAGCTTTAGTAAGAAACGCACATGTGTTTCTTTGTAAATGCAAGCAGTTGTTTGCTACGTGTGAAAGCACTGTTAGAACTTAGTTGAGTGTTCCTTTTCTCAGTACAAGCTTTACTTTGAAACATAATCGCGTTCTTTTGAAAGTTTATTAATTTCACGAAAGTTTTTGTAAGAAACGCACATGTGTTTCTTTGTAAAGACAAGCAATTTTTTGCTACGTGTGAAAGCACTGTTAGAACTGAGATGAGTGTTCCTTTTCTCAATACAAGCTTAACTTTGAAGGTAATCGCGTTCTGTTGAAAGTTTATTAATTTCACGAAAGCTGTAGGAAGAAACGCACATGCGTTTCTTTGTAAAGACAAGCAGTTGTTTGATACGTGTGAAAGCACTCGTAGAACTGAGATCAGTGTTGTTTTTCTCCTTACAAGCTTTCCTTTGAAAGGTTATCGCGTTCTTTTGAAAGATTATTTATTTCAGGAAAGCTTTAGTAAGAAACACGAATGCGTCACATTATAAAGACAAGCACTTGTTTGCTACGTGTGAAAGCACTGTTAGAACTGAGATGAGTGTTCCTTTTCTCAGTACAAGCTTTAATTTGAAAGATAATCGCATTCTTATGAAAGTTTATTAATTTCACAAAAGCTTTAGGAAGAAACGCACATGCGTTTCTTTGTAAAGACAAGCAGTTGTTTGCTACATGGGAAAGCACTGTTAGAAGTGATATAAGTGTTCCTTTTCTCAGTACAAGCTTTACTTTGAAAGATAGTCGCGTTCTTATGAAAGTTTATTAATTTCACGAAAGCTTTAGTAAGAAACGCACATGCGTTTCTTTGTAATGACAAGCAGTTGTTTGCTACGTGTGAAAACACTGTTAGAACTGAGATAAGTGTTCCTTTTCTCAGTACAAGCTTTACTTTGAAAGATAATCGTGTTGTTTTGAAAGTTTATTAATTTCACGAAAGCTTTAGGAAGAAACGCACATGCGTTTCTTTGCAAAGACAAGCAGTTGTTTGCTACGTGTGAAAGCACTGTTAGAACTGAGATGAGTGTTCCTTTTTTCAGTACAAGCTTTACTTTGAAAGATAATGGTGTTCTTTTGAAAGTTTATTAATGTCAGGAAAGCTTTAGTAAGAAACGCACATGCATTTCTTTGTAAAGACAAGCAGTTGTTTGCTACGTGTGAAAGCACTGTTAGAACTGAGATGAGTGTTCCTTCTCACAGTACAAGCCTTACTTTGAAAGATAATCGTGTTCTTTTGAAAGATTATTAATTTCACGAAAGCTTAAGGATGAAACGCCCATGCGTTTCTTTGTAAAAGCAAGCAGTTTTTTGCTACGTGTGAAAGCACTGTTAGAACTGAAATGAGTGTTCCTTTTCTCAGTACAAGCCTTACTTTGAAAGATAATCGCGTTCTTTTGAAAGTTTATTAATGTCACGAAAGCTTTAGTAAGAAACACACATGCGTTTCTTTGTAAAGACAAGCAGTTGTTTGCTACATGGGAAAGCACTGTTAGAAGTGATATAAGTGTTCCTTTTCTCAGTACAAGCTTTACTTTGAAAGATAATGGCATTCTTATGAAAGTTTAATAATTTCATGAAAACTTTAGTAAGAAACGCACAATCGTTTCTTTGTAAAGACAAGCAGTTGTTTGCTACGTGTGAAAGCACTGTTAGAACTGAGATGAGTATTCCTTTTCTCAGTACAAGCTTTACTTTGAATGATCATTGCGTTCTTTTGAAAGTTTATTAATTTCACGAAAGCTTTAGTAAGAACCGCACATGCGTTTTTGTAAAGACAAGCAGTTGTTTGCTACGTATGAAAGCACTGTTAGAACTGAGATGAGTATTCCTTTTCTCAATACAAGCTTAACTTTGAAAGGTAATCGCGTTCTGTTGAAAGTTTATTAATTTCACGAACGCTGTAGGAAGAAACGCACATGCGTTTCTTTGTAAAGACAAGCAGTTGTTTGCTACGTGTGAAAGCACTGTTAGAACTGAGATGAGTGTTCCTTTTCTCAGTACAAGCATTTTTTTAAAAGATAATCGCGTTCTTTTGAAAGTTTATTAATTTCACAAAAGCTTTAGGAAGAAACGCACATGAGTTTCTTTGTAAGGACAAGCAGTTGTTTGCTACATGTGAAAGCACTGTTAGAACTGAGATGAGTGTTCCTTTTCTCAGTACAAGCTTTACTTTGAAAGATAATTGCGTTCTTTTGAAAGTTTATTAATGTCACGAAAGCTTTAGTAAGAAACGCACATGCGTTTCTTTGTAAAGACAAGCAGTTGTTTGATACGTGTGAAAGCACTCTTAGAACTGAGATCAGTGTTGTTTTTCTCCTTACAAGCTTTCCTTTGAAAGGTTATCGCGTTCTTTTGAAAGATTATTTATTTCAGGAAAGCTTTAGTAAGAAACACGAATGCGTCACATTATAAAGACAAGCACTTGTTTGCTACGTGTGAAAGCACTCTTAGAACTGAGATGAGTGTTCCTTTTCTCAGTACAAGCTTTATTTTAAAAGATAATCGCGTTCTTTTGAAAGTTTATTAATTTCACAAAAGCTTTAGGAAGAAACGCACATGAGTTTCTTTGTAAGGACAAGCAGTTGTTTGCTACGTGTGAAAGCACTGTTAGAACTGAGATGAGTGTTACTTTTCTCTGTACAATCTTTACTTTGAAACATAATCGCGTTCTTTTGAAAGTTTATTAATTTCACGAAAGCTTTTGTAAGAAAGGCACATGTGTTTCTTTGTAAAGACAAGCAGTTGTTTGCTACGTGTGAAAGCACTGTTAGAACTGAGTTGAGTGTTCCTTTTCTCAGTACAAGCTTTACTTTGAAACATAATCGCGTTCTTTTGAAAGTTTATTAATTTCACGAAAGCTTTTGTAAGAAACGCACATGTGTTTATTTGTAAAGACAAGCAATTTTTTGCAACGTGTGAAAGCACTGTTAGAACTGAGATGAGTGTTCCTTTTCTCAATCCAAGCTTAACTTTGAAAGGTAAACGCGTTCTGTTGAAAGTTTATTAATTTCACGAAAGCTCTAGGTAGAAACGCACATGCGTTTCTTTGTAAAGACAAGCAGTTGTTTGCTACATGTGAAAGCACTGTTAGAAGTGAGATGAGTGTTCCTTTTCTCAGTACAAGCTTTACTTTGAAACATAATCGCGTTCTTTTGAAAGTTTATTAATTTCACGAAAACTTTTGTAAGAAATGCACATGCGTTTTTTTGTAAAGACAAGCAGTTGTTTGCTACGTGTGAAAGCACTGTTAGAACTGAGATGAGTGTTCCTTTTCTCAGTACAAGCTTTACTTTGAAAGATAATCGCGTTCTTTTTACGGTTTATTAATTTCACGAAAGCTTTAGGAAGAAACGCACATGCGTTTCTTTGTAAAGACAAGCAGTTGTGTACTACGTGTGAAAGCACTCTTAGAACTGAGATCAGTGTTGTTTTTCTCCTTACAAGCTTTCCTTTGAAAGGTTATCGCGTTCTTTTGAAAGATTATTTATTTCAGGAAAGCTTTAGTAAGAAACACGAATGCGTCACATTATAAAGACAAGCAGTTGTTTGCTACGTGTGAAAGCACTGTTAGAACTGAGATGAGTGTTCCTTTTCTCAGTACAAGCTTTACTTTGAAAGATAATCGCGTTCTTTTGAAAGTTTATTAATGTCACGAATGCTTTAGTAAGAAACGCACATGCGTTCCTTGTAAAGACAAGCAGTTGTTTACTACGTGTGAAGGCACTTTTAGAACTGTGATGAGTGATCCTTTTCTCAATACAAGTTTTTCTTTGAAAGATAATCGCGTTCTTTTGAAAGTTTATTAATTTCACGAAAGCTTTAGTGAGAAACGCACATGCGTTTCTTTGTAAAGACAAGCAGTTGTTTCCTATGTGTGAAAGCACTGTTAGAACTGAGATGAGTGTTCCTTTTCTCAGTACAAGCTTTACTTTGAAAGATAATCGCGTTCTTTTGAAAGTTTATTAATGTCACGAAAGCTTTAGTAAGAAACGCACATGCGTTTCTTTGTAAAGACAAGCAGTTGTTTGCTACGTGTGAAAGCAGTGTTAGAACTGAGATAAGTATTCTTTTTCTCAGTACATGCTTTACTTTGAAAGATAATCGCGTTCTTTTGAAAGATTATTTATTTCAGGAAAGCTTTAGTAAGAAACACGAATGCGTCACATTATAAAGACAAGCACTTGTTTGCTACGTGTGAAAGCACTGTTAGAACTGAGATGAGTGTTCCTTCTCACAGTACAAGCCTTACTTTGAAAGATAATCGTGTTCTCTTGAAAGATTATTAATTTCACGAAAGCGTAAGGATGAAACGCCCATGCGTTTCTTTGTAAAGGCAAGCAGTTGTTTGCTACGTGTGAAAGCACTGTTTGAAGTGAGATGAGTGTTCCTTTTCTCAGTACAAGCTTTTATTTGAAACATAATCGCGTTCTTTTGAAAGTTTATTAATTTCACGAAAGCTTTAGTAAGAAACGCACATGCGTTTCTTTGTAAAGACAAGCAGTTGTTTGCTACGTGTGAAAGCACTGTTAGAACTGAGATGAGTATTCCTTTTCTCAGTACAAGCTTTACTTTGAAAGATCATCGCGTTCTTTTGAAAGTTTATTAATTTCACGAAAGCTTTAGTAAGAAACGCACATGCGTTTTTGTAAAGACAAGCAGTTGTTTGCTACGTGTGAAAGCACTGTTAGAACTGAGATGAGTGTTCCTTTTCTCAGTACAAGCTTTACTTTGAAAGATAATTGCGTTCTTTTGAAAGGTTATTAATTTCATGAAAGCTTTAGGATGAAACGCACATGCGTTTCTTTGTAAAGGCAAGCAGTTGTTTGCTACGTGTGAAAGCACTGTTAGAACTGAGATGTGTGTTCCTTTTCTCAGTACAAGCTTTACTTTGAAAGATAATGGCGTTCTTTTGAAAGATTATTAATTTCACGAAAGCTTTAGTAAGAAACAATAATGCGTTACATTATAAAGACAGTTGTTTGCTATGTGTGAAAGCACTGTTAGAAGTGAGATGAGTGTTCCTTTTCTCAGTACAAGTTTTATTTTGAAAGATAATCGCGTTCTTTTGAAAGATTATTTCAGGAAAGCTTTAGTAAGAAACACGAATGCGTCACATTATAAAGACAAGCAGTTGTTTGCTACGTGTGAAAGCACTGTTAGAACTGAGATGGGTGTTCCTTTTCTCAGTACAAGCTTTATTTTAAAAGATAATCGCGTTCTTTTGAAAGTTTATTAACTTCACGAAAGCTTTAGGAAGAAACGCACATGAGTTTCTTTGTAAGGACAAGCAGTTGTTTTCTACGTGTGAAAGCACTGTTAGAACTGAGATGAGTGTTCCTTTTCTCAGTACAAGCTTTACTTTGAAAGGTAATCGCGTTCTTTTGAAAGTTTATTAATTTCACGAAAGCTTTAGGAAGAAACGCACATGCGTTTCTTTGTAAAGACAAGCAGTTGTTTGCTACTTGTGAAAGAACTGTTAGAACTGAGATGAGTGTTCCTTTTCTCAGTACAAGCTTTACTTTGAAAGATAATCGCGTTCTTTTGAAAGATTATTAATTTCACGAAAGCTTTAGTAAGAAACACTAATGCGTTACATTATAAAGACAAGCAGTTGTTTGCTATGTGTGAAAGCACTGTGAGAAGTGAGATGAGTGTTCCTTTTCTCAGTACAAGTTTTATTTTGAAAGATAATCGCGTTCTTTTGAAAGTTTATTAATTTCACGATAGCTTTAATAAGAAACGCACATGCGTTTCTTTGTAAGGACAAGCAGTTGTTTGCTAATGTGAAAGCACTGTTAGAACTGAGATGAGTGTTTCTTCTCTCAGTACAAGCTTTACTTTGAAAGATAATCGCGTTCTTTTGAAAGTTTATTAATTTCATGAAAGCTTTAGTAAGAAACGCACATGCGTTTCTTTGTAAAGACAAGCAGTTGTTTGCTACATGTGAAAGCACTGTTAGAAGTGAGATGAGTGTTCCTTTTCTCAGTACAAGCTTTACTTTGAAACATAATCGCGTTCTTTTGAAAGTTTATTAATTTCACGAAAACTTTTGTAAGAAATGCACATGCGTTTTTTTGTAAAGACAAGCAGTTGTTTGCTACGTGGGAAAGCACTGTTAGAACTGAGATGAGTGTTCCTTTTCTCAGTACAAGCTTTACTTTGAAAGATAATCGCGTTCTTTTTACGGTTTATTAATTTCACGAAAGCTTTAGGAAGAAACGCACATGCGTTTCTTTGTAAAGACAAGCAGTTGTGTACTACGTGTGAAAGCACTCTTAGAACTGAGATCAGTGTTGTTTTTCTCCTTACAAGCTTTCCTTTGAAAGGTTATCGCGTTCTTTTGAAAGATTATTTATTTCAGGAAAGCTTTAGTAAGAAACACGAATGCGTCACATTATAAAGACAAGCAGTTGTTTGCTACGTGTGAAAGCACTGTTAGAACTGAGATTAGTGTTCCTTTTCTCAGTACAAGCTTTATTTTAAAAGATAATCGCGTTTTTTGAAAGTTTATTAATTTCACAAAAGCTTTAGGAAGAAACGCACATGAGTTTCTTTGTAAGGACAAGCAGTTGTTTTCTACGTGTGAAAGCACTGTTAGAACTGAGATGAGTGTTCCTTTTCTCAGTACAAGCTTTACTTTGAAAGATAATCGGGTTCTTTTGAAAGATTATTAATTTCACGAAAGCTTTAGTAAGAAACAATAATGCGTTACATTATAAAGACAAGCAGTTGTTTGGTATGTGTGAAAGCACTGTTAGAAGTGAGATGAGTGTTCCTTTTCTCAGTACAAGTTTTATTTTGAAAGATAATCGCGTTCTTTTGAAAGTTTATTAATTTCACGATAGCTTTAGGAAGAAACGCACATGCGTTTCTTTGTAAGGACAAGCAGTTGTTTGCTACATGTGAAAGCACTGTTAGAACTGAGATGAGTGTTCCTTTTCTTAGTATAAGCTTTACTTTGAAAGATAATCGCGTTCTTTTTACGGTTTATTAATTTCACGAAAGCTTTAGTGAGAAACGCACATGCGTTTCTTTGTAAAGACAAGCAGTTGTTTGCTACGTGTGAAAGCACTTTTATAACTGTGATGAGTGATCCTTTTCTCAATACAAGTTTTTCTTTGAAAGATAATCGCGTTCTTTTGAAAGTTTATTAATTTCACGAAAGCTTTAGTGAGAAACGCACATGCGTTTCTTTGTAAAGACAAGCAGTTGTTTCCTATGTGTGAAAGCACAGTTAGAACTGAGATGAGTGTTCCTTTTCTCAGTACAAGCTTTACTTTGAAAGATAATCGCGTTCTTTTGAAAGTTTATTTATTTCAGGAAAGCTTTAGTAAGAAACTCACATGCGTTTCTTTGTAAAGACAAGCAGTTGTTTGATACGTGTGAAAGCACTCTTAGAACTGAGATCAGTGTTGTTTTTCTCCTTACAAGCTTTCCTTTGAAAGGTTATCGCGTTCTTTTGAAAGATTATTTATTTCAGGAAAGCTTTAGTAAGAAACACGAATGCGTCACATTATAAAGACAAGCACTTGTTTGCTACGTGTGAAAGCACTGTTAGAACTGAGATGAGTGTTCCTTTTCTCAGTACAAGCTTTACTTTGAAAGATAATCGCGTTCTTTTGAAAGTTTATTAATGTCACGAAAGCTTTAGTAAGAAACGCACATGCGTTTCTTTGTAAAGACAAGCAGTTGTTTCCTATGTGTGAAAGCACAGTTAGAACTGAGATGAGTGTTCCTTTTCTCAGTACAAGCTTTACTTTGAAAGATAATCGCGTTCTTTTGAAAGTTTATTAATGTCACGAAAGCTTTAGTAAGAAACGCACATGCGTTTCTTTGTAAAGACAAGCAGTTGTTTGCTACGTGTGAAAGCAGTGTTAGAACTGAGATAAGTATTCTTTTTCTCAGTACATGCTTTACTTTGAAAGATAATCGCGTTCTTTTGCAAGTTTATTAATTTCACGAAAGCTTTAGTAAGAAACTCACATGCGTTTCTTTGTAAGGACAAGCAGTTGTTTGCTACGTGTGAAAGCACTGTTAGAACTGAGATGAGTGATCCTTTTCTCAGTACAAGCTTTACTTTCAAAGATAATCGCGTTCTTTTGAAAGTTTATTAATTTCACGAAAGCTTTAGGAAGAAACGCACATGCGTTTCTTTGTAAAGACAAGCAGTTGTTTGATACGTGTGAAAGCACTCTTAGAACTGAGATCAGTGTTGTTTTTTTCCTTACAAGCTTTCCTTTGAAAGGTTATCGCGTTCTTTTGAAAGATTATTTATTTCAGGAAAGCTTTAGTAAGAAACACGAATGCGTCACATTATAAAGACAAGCACTTGTTTGCTACGTGTGAAAGCACTGTTAGAACTGAGATGAGTGTTCCTTTTCTCAGTACAAGCTTTACTTTGAAAGATAATCGCGTTCTTTTGAAAGTTTACTAATTTCACGAAAGCTTTAGGAAGAAACGCACATGCGTTTCTTTGTAAAGACAAGCAGTTGTTTGCTACGTGTGAAAGAACTGTTAGAACTGAGATGAGTGTTCCTTTTCTCAGTACAAGCTTTACTTTGAAAGATAATCGCGTTCTTTTGAAAGTTTATTAATTTCACGAAAGCTATAGGATGAAACGCACATACGTTCCTTTGTAAAGACAAGCAGTTATTTGCTACGTGTGAAAGCACTGTTAGAACTGAGATGAGTGTTCCTTCTCTCAGTACAAGCTTTACTTTGAAAGATAATCGCGTTCTTTTGAAAGTTTATTAATTTCACGAAAGCTTTAGTAAGAAACGCACATGCGTTTCTTTGTAAAGACAAGCAGTTGTTTGCTACATGTGAAAGCACTGTTAGAAGTGAGATGAGTGTTCCTTTTCTCAGTACAAGCTTTTATTTGAAACATAATCGCGTTCTTTTGAAAGTTTATTAATTTCACGAATGCTTTAGTAAGAAACGCACATGCGTTTCTTTGTAAAGACAAGCAGTTGTTTGCTACGTGTGAAAGCACTGTTAGAACTGAGATGAGTATTCCTTTTCTCAGTACAAGCTTTACTTTGAAAGATCATAGCGTTCTTTTGAAAGTTTATTAATTTCACGAAAGCTTTAGGATGAAACGCACAGGCGTTTCTTTGTAAAGGCAAGCAGTTGTTTGCTACGTGTGAAAGCACTGTTAGAACTGAAATGAGTGCTCCTTTTCTCAGTACAAGCTTTTCTTTGAAACATAATCGCGTTCTTATGAAAGCTTATTAATTTCACGAAAGCTTTAGTAAGAAACGCACATGCCTTTTTGTAAAGACAAGCAGTTGTTTACTACGTGTGAAAGCACTGTTAGAACTGAGATGAGTGTTCCTTTTCTCAGTACAAGCTTTACTTTGAAAGATAATCGCGTTCTTTTGAAAGTTTATTAATTTCACGAAAGCTTTAGTAAGAAACGCACATGCGTTTCTTTGTAAAGACAAGCAGTTGTTTGCTACATGTGAAAGCACTGTTAGAAGTGAGATGAGTGTTCCTTTTCTCAGTACAAGCTTTTATTTGAAACATAATCGCGTTCTTTTGAAAGTTTATTAATTTCACGAAAGCTTTAGTAAGAAACGCACATGCGTTTCTTTGTAAAGACAAGCAGTTGTTTGCTACGTGTGAAAGCACTGTTAGAACTGAGATGAGTATTCCTTTTCTCAGTACAAGCTTTACTTTGAAAGATAATCGCGTTCTTTTGAAAGGTTATTAATGTCACGAAAGCTTTAGTAAGAAACGCACATGCGTTTCTTTGTAAAGACAAGCAGTTGTTTGCTACGTGTGAAAGCAGTGTTAGAACTGAGATAAGTATTCTTTTTCTCAGTACAAGCTTTACTTTGAAAGATAATCGCGTTCTTAGCAAGTTTATTAATTTCACGAAAGCTTTAGGAAGAAACGCACATGCGTTTCTTTGTAAAGACAAGCAGTTGTTTGCTACCTGTGAAAGAACTGTTAGAACTGAGATGAGTGTTCCTTTTCTCAGTACAAGCTTTACTTTGAAAGATAATCGCGTTCTTTTGAAAGTTTATTAATTTCACGAAAGCTATAGGATGAAACGCACATGCGTTCCTTTGTAAAGACAAGCAGTTATTTGCTACGTGTGAAAGCACTGTTAGAACTGAGATGAGTGTTCCTTCTCTCAGTACAAGCTTTACTTTGAAAGATAATCGCGTTCTTTTGAAAGTTTATTAATTTCACGAAAGCTTTAGTAAGAAACGCACATGCGTTTCTTTGTAAAGACAAGCAGTTGTTTGCTACATGTGAAAGCACTGTTAGAAGTGAGATGAGTGTTCCTTTTCTCAGTACAAGCTTTTATTTGAAACATAATCGCGTTCTTTTGAAAGTTTATTAATTTCACGAATGCTTTAGTAAGAAACGCACATGCGTTTCTTTGTAAAGACAAGCAGTTGTTTGCTACGTGTGAAAGCACTGTTAGAACTGAGATGAGTATTCCTTTTCTCAGTACAAGCTTTACTTTGAAAGATCATAGCGTTCTTTTGATAGTTTATTAATTTCACGAAAGCTTTAGTAAGAAACGCACATGCGTTTTTGTAAAGACAAGCAGTTGTTTACTACGTGTGAAAGCACTGTTAGAACTGAGATGAGTGTTCCTTTTCTCAGTACAAGCTTTACTTTGAAAGATAATCGCGTTCTTTTGAAAGGTTATTAATTTCATGAAAGCTTTAGGATGAAACGCACAGGCGTTTCTTTGTAAAGGCAAGCAGTTGTTTGCTACGTGTGAAAGCACTGTTAGAACTGAAATGAGTGCTCCTTTTCTCAGTACAAGCTTTTCTTTGAAACATAATCGCGTTCTTATGAAAGCTTATTAATTTCACGAAAGCTTTAGTAAGAAACGCACATGCCTTTTTGTAAAGACAAGCAGTTGTTTACTACGTGTGAAAGCACTGTTAGAACTGAGATGAGTGTTCCTTTTCTCAGTACAAGCTTTACTTTGAAAGATAATCGCGTTCTTTTGAAAGTTTATTAATTTCACGAAAGCTTTAGTAAGAAACGCACATGCGTTTCTTTGTAAAGACAAGCAGTTGTTTGCTACATGTGAAAGCACTGTTAGAAGTGAGATGAGTGTTCCTTTTCTCAGTACAAGCTTTTATTTGAAACATAATCGCGTTCTTTTGAAAGTTTATTAATTTCACGAAAGCTTTAGTAAGAAACGCACATGCGTTTCTTTGTAAAGACAAGCAGTTGTTTGCTACGTGTGAAAGCACTGTTAGAACTGAGATGAGTATTCCTTTTCTCAGTACAAGCTTTACTTTGAAAGATAATCGCGTTCTTTTGAAAGTTTATTAATGTCACGAAAGCTTTAGTAAGAAACGCACATGCGTTTCTTTGTAAAGACAAGCAGTTGTTTGCTACGTGTGAAAGCAGTGTTAGAACTGAGATAAGTATTCTTTTTCTCAGTACATGCTTTACTTTGAAAGATAATCGCGTTCTTAGCAAGTTTATTAATTTCACGAAAGCTTTAGGAAGAAACGCACATGCGTTTCTTTGTAAAGACAAGCAGTTGTTTGATACGTGTGAAAGCACTCTTAGAACTGAGATCAGTGTTGTTTTTCTCCTTACAAGCTTTCCTTTGAAAGGTTATCGCGTTCTTTTGAAAGATTATTTATTTCAGGAAAGCTTTAGTAAGAAACACGAATGCGTCACATTATAAAGACAAGCACTTTTTTGCTACGTGTGAAAGCACTGTTAGAACTGAGATGAGTGTTCCTTTTCTCAGTACAAGCTTTACTTTGAAAGATAATCGCGTTCTTTTGAAAGTTTATTAATTTCACGAAAGCTTTAGGAAGAAACGCACATGCGTTTCTTTGTAAAGACAAGCAGTTGTTTGCTACGTGTGAAAGAACTGTTAGAACTGAGATGAGTGTTCCTTTTCTCAGTACAAGCTTTACTTTGAAAGATAATCGCGTTCTTTTGAAAGTTTATTAATTTCACGAATGCTTTAGTAAGAAACGCACATGCGTTTCTTTGTAAAGACAAGCAGTTGTTTGCTACGTGTGAAAGCACTGTTAGAACTGAGATGAGTATTCCTTTTCTCAGTACAAGCTTTACTTTGAAAGATCATAGCGTTCTTTTGAAAGTTTATTAATTTCACGAAAGCTTTAGTAAGAAACGCACATGCGTTTTTTAAAGACAAGCAGTTGTTTACTACGTGTGAAAGCACTGTTAGAACTGAGATGAGTGTTCCTTTTCTCAGTACAAGCTTTACTTTGAAAGATAATCGCGTTCTTTTGAAAGGTTATTAATTTCATGAAAGCTTTAGGATGAAACGCACAGGCGTTTCTTTGTAAAGGCAAGCAGTTGTTTGATACGTGTGAAAGCACTGTTAGAACTGAAATGAGTGCTCCTTTTCTCAGTACAAGCTTTTCTTTGAAACATAATCGCGTTCTTATGAAAGCTTATTAATTTCACGAAAGCTATAGGATGAAACGCACATGCGTTCCTTTGTAAAGACAAGCAGTTATTTGGTACGTGTGAAAACACTGTTAGAACTGAGATGAGTGTTCCTTCTCTCAGTACAAGCTTTACTTTGAAAGATAATCGCGTTCTTTTGAAAGTTTATTAATTTCACGAAAGCTTTAGTAAGAAACGCACATGCGTTTCTTTGTAAAGACAAGTAGTTGTTTGCTACATGTGAAAGCACTGTTAGAAGTGAGATGAGTGTTCCTTTTCTCAGTACAAGCTTTTATTTGAAACATAATCGCGTTCTTTTGAAAGTTTATTAATTTCACGAAAGCTTTAGTAAGAAACGCACATGCGTTTCTTTGTAAAGACAAGCAGTTGTTTGCTACGTGTGAAAGCACTGTTAGAACTGAGATGAGTGTTCCTTTTCTCAGTACAAGCTTTACTTTGAAAGATAATCGCGTTCTTTTGAAAGGTTATTAATTTCATGAAAGCTTTAGGATGAAACGCACAGGCGTTTCTTTGTAAAGGCAAGCAGTTGTTTGATACGTGTGAAAGCACTGTTAGAACTGAAATGAGTGCTCCTTTTCTCAGTACAAGCTTTTCTTTGAAACATAATCGCGTTCTTATGAAAGCTTATTAATTTCACGAAAGCTATAGGATGAAACGCACATGCGTTCCTTTGTAAAGACAAGCAGTTATTTGGTACGTGTGAAAACACTGTTAGAACTGAGATGAGTGTTCCTTCTCTCAGTACAAGCTTTACTTTGAAAGATAATCGCGTTCTTTTGAAAGTTTATTAATTTCACGAAAGCTTTAGTAAGAAACGCACATGCGTTTCTTTGTAAAGACAAGTAGTTGTTTGCTACATGTGAAAGCACTGTTAGAAGTGAGATGAGTGTTCCTTTTCTCAGTACAAGCTTTTATTTGAAACATAATCGCGTTCTTTTGAAAGGTTATTAATGTCACGAAAGCTTTAGTAAGAAACGCACATGCGTTTCTTTGTAAAGACAAGCAGTTGTTTGCTACGTGTGAAAGCAGTGTTAGAACTGAGATAAGTATTCTTTTTCTCAGTACATGCTTTACTTTGAAAGATAATCGCGTTCTTAGCAAGTTTATTAATTTCACGAAAGCTTTAGGAAGAAACGCACATGCGTTTCTTTGTAAAGACAAGCAGTTGTTTGCTACGTGTGAAAGAACTGTTAGAACTGAGATGAGTGTTCCTTTTCTCAGTACAAGCTTTACTTTGAAAGATAATCGCGTTCTTTTGAAAGATTATTAATTTCACGAAAGCTTTAGTAAGAAACGCACATGCGTTACATTATAAAGACAAGCAGTTGTTTGCTATGTGTGAAAGCACTGTAAGAAGTGAGATGAGTGTTCCTTTTCTCAGTACAAGTTTTATTTTGAAAGATAATCGCGTTCTTTTGAAAGTTTATTAATTTCACGATAGCTTTAGGAAGAAACGCACATGCGTTTCTTTGTAAGGACAAGCAGTTGTTTGCTACATGTGAAAGCACTGTTAGAACTGAGATGAGTGTTCCTTTTCTTAGTACAAGCTTTACTTTGAAAGATAATCGCGTTCTTTTTACGGTTTATTAATTTCACGAAAGCTTTAGGAAGAAACGCACATGCGTTTCTTTGTAAAGACAAGCAGTTGTGTGCTATGTGTGAAAGCACTGTTAGAACTGAGATGAGTGTTCCTTCTCTCATTACAAGCTTTACTTTGAAAGATAATCGCGTTCTTTAAAAAGTTTATTAATGTCACGAAAGATTTAGTAAGAAACGCACATGCATTTCTTTGTAAAGACAAGCAGTTGTTTGATACGTGTGAAAGCACTCTTAGAACTGAAATCAGTGTTGTTTTTCTCCTTACAAGCTTTCCTTTGAAAGGTTATCGCGTTCTTTTGAAAGATTATTTATTTCAGGAAAGCTTTAGTAAGAAACACGAATGCGTCACATTATAAAGACAAGCACTTGTTTGCTACGTGTGAAAGCACTGTTAGAACTGAAATGAGTGCTCCTTTTCTCAGTACAAGCTTTTCTTTGAAACATAATCGCGTTCTTATGAAAGCTTATTAATTTCACGAAAGCTATAGGATGAAACGCACATGCGTTCCTTTGTAAAGACAAGCAGTTATTTGCTACATGTGAAAGCACTGTTAGAACTGAGATGAGTGTTCCTTCTCTCAGTACAAGCTTTACTTTGAAAGATAATCGCGTTCTTTTGAAAGTTTATTAATTTCACGAAAGCTTTAGTAAGAAACGCATGTGCGTTTCTTTGTAAAGACAAGCAGTTGTTTGCTACATGTGAAAGCACTGTTAGAAGTGAGATGAGTGTTCCTTTTCTCAGTACAAGCTTTTATTTGAAAGATAATCGCGTTCTTTTGAAAGTTTATTAATTTCACGAAAGCTTTAGTAAGAAACGCACATGCGTTTTTGTAAAGACAAGCAGTTGTTTACTACGTGTGAAAGCACTGTTAGAACTGAGATGAGTGTTCCTTTTCTCAGTACAAGCTTTACTTTGAAAGATAATCGCGTTCTTTTGAATGGTTATTAATTTCATGAAAGCTTTAGGATGAAACGCACAGGCGTTTCTTTGTAAAGGCAAGCAGTTGTTTGCTACGTGTGAAAGCACTGTTAGAAGTGAGATGAGTGTTCCTTTTCTCAGTACAAGCTTTACTTTGAAAGATAATCACGTTCTTTTGAAAGTTTATTAATGTCACGAATGCTTTAGTAAGAAACGCACATGCGTTTCTTGTAAAGACAAGCAGTTGTTTGCTACATGTGAAAGCACTGTTAGAACTGAGTGATGAGTGATCCTTTTCTCAATACAAGTTTTTCTTTGAAAGATAATCGCGTTCTTTTGAAAGTTTATTAATTTCACGAAAGCTTTTGTAAGAAAGGCACATGTGTTTCTTTGTAAAGACAAGCAGTTGTTTGCTACATGTGAAAGCACTGTTAGAACTGAGATGAGTGTTCCTTCTCTCAGTACAAGCTTTACTTTGAAAGATAATCGCGTTCTTTTGAAAGTTTATTAATTTCACGAAAGCTTTAGTAAGAAACGCACATGCGTTTCTTTGTAAAGACAAGCAGTTGTTTGCTACATGTGAAAGCACTGTTAGAAGTGAGATGAGTGTTCCTTTTCTCAGTACAAGCTTTTATATGAAAGATAATCGCGTTCTTTTGAAAGTTTATTAATTTCACAAAAGCTTTAGTAAGAAACGCACATGAGTTTCTTTGTAAGGACAAGCAGTTGTTTTCTACGTGTGAAAGCACTGTTAGAACTGAGATGAGTGTTCCTTTTCTCAGTACAAGCTTTACTTTGAAAGATAATCGGGTTCTTTTGAAAGATTATTAATTTCACGAAAGCTTTAGTAAGAAACAATAATGCGTTACATTATAAAGACAAGCAGTTGTTTGCTATGTGTGAAAGCACTGTTAGAAGTGAGATGAGTGTTCCTTTTCTCAGTACAAGTTTTATTTTGAAAGATAATCGCGTTCTTTTGAAAGTTTATTAATTTCACGATAGCTTTAGGAAGAAACGCACATGCGTTTCTTTGTAAGGACAAGCAGTTGTTTGCTACATGTGAAAGCACTGTTAGAACTGAGATGAGTGTTCCTTTTCTTAGTATAAGCTTTACTTTGAAAGATAATCGCGTTCTTTTGAAAGTTTATTAATTTCACGAAAGCTTTAGGAAGAAACGCACATGCGTTTCTTTGTAAAGACAAGCAGTTGTGTACTACGTGTGAAAGCACTGTTAGAACTGAGATGAGTGTTCCTTCTCTCAGTACCAGCTTTACTTTGAAAGATAATCGCGTTCTTTTGAAAGTTTATTAATTTCACGAAAGCTTTAGTAAGAAACGCACATGCGTTTCTTTGTAAAGACAAGCCGTTGTTTGCTACGTGTGAAAGCACTGTTAGAACTGAGATGAGTGTTCCTTTTCTCAGTACAAGCTTTACTTTGAAAGATAATTGCGTTCTTTTGAAAGTTTATTAATGTCACGAAAGCTTTAGTAAGAAACGCACATGCGTTTCTTTGTAAAGACAAGCAGTTGTTTGATACGTGTGAAAGCAGTCTTAGAACTGAGATCAGTGTTGTTTTTCTCCTTACAAGCTTTCCTTTGAAAGGTTATCGCGTTCTTTTGAAAGATTATTTATTTCAGGAAAGCTTTAGTAAGAAACACGAATGCGTCACATTATAAAGACAAGCACTTGTTTGCTATGTGTGAAAGCACTCTTAGAACTGAGATGAGTGTTCCTTTTCTCAGTACAAGCTTTATTTTAAAAGATAATCGCGTTCTTTTGAAAGTTTATTAATTTCACAAAAGCTTTAGGAAGAAACGCACATGAGTTTCTTTGTAAGGTCAAGCACTTGTTTTCTACGTGTGAAAGCACTGTTAGAACTGAGATGAGTGTTCCTTTTCTCAGTACAAGCTTTACTTTGAAAGATAATCGCGTTCTTTTGAAAGTTTATTAATGTCACGAAAGCTTTAGTAAGAAACGCACATGCGTTTTTTGTAAAGACAAGCAGTTGTTTGCTACGTGTGAAAGCACTGTTAGAACTGAGATGAGTGTTCCTTTTCTCTGTACAATCTTTACTTTGAAACATAATCGCGTTCTTTTGAAAGTTTATTAATTTCACGAAAGCTTTTGTAAGAAAGGCACATGTGTTTCTTTGTAAAGACAAGCAGTTGTTTGCTACGTGTGAAAGCACTGTTAGAACTGAGATGAGTGTTCCTTTTCTCAGTACAAGCTTTACTTTGAAAGATAATCGCGTTCTTTTGAAAGTTTATTAATGTCACGAATGCTTTAGTAAGAAACGCACATGCGTTTCTTGTAAAGACAAGCAGTTGTTTGCTACGTGTGAAAGCACTTTTAGAACTGTGATTAGTGATCCTTTTCTCAATACAAGTTTTTCTTTGAAAGATAATCGCGTTCTTTTGAAAGTTTATTAATTTCATGAAAGCTTTAGTGAGAAACGCACATGCGTTTCTTTGTAAAGACAAGCAGTTGTTTCCTATGTGTGAAAGCACTGTTAGAACTTAGATGAGTGTTCCTTTTCTCAGTACAAGCTTTAATTTGAAAGATAATCGCGTTCTTTTGAAAGTTTATTAATGTCACGAAAGCTTTAGTAAGAAACGCACATGCGTTTCTTTGTAAAGACAAGCAGTTGTTTCTTACGTGTGAAAGCAGTGTTAGAACTGAGATAAGTATTCTTTTTCTCAGTACATGCTTTACTTTGAAAGATAATCGCCTTCTTTTGCAAGTTTATTAATTTCACGAAAGCTTTAGTAAGAAACGCACATGCATTTCTTTGTAAAGACAGCAGTTTTTTCCTACCTGTGAAAGCACTGTTAGAACTGAGATCAGTGTTGCTTTTCTCAGTACAAGCTTTACTTTGAAACATAATCGCGTTCTTTTGAAAGTTTATTAATTTCACGAAAGCTTTTGTAAGAAAGGCACATGTGTTTCTTTGTAAAGACAAGCAGTTCTTTGCTACGTGTGAAAGCACTCTTAGAACTGAGATGAGTGTTCCTTTTCTCAGTACAAGCTTTACTTTGAAAGATATTCGCATTCTTATGAAAGTTTATTAATTTCACGAAAGCTTTAGTAAGAAACGCACATGTGTTTCTTTGTAAATGCAAGCAGTTGTTTGCTACGTGTGAAAGCACTGTTAGAACTGAGTTGAGTGTTCCTTTTCTCAGTACAAGCTTTACTTTGAAACATAATCGCGTTCTTTTGAAAGTTTATTAATTTCACGAAAGCTTTTGTAAGAAACGCACATGTGTTTCTTTGTAAAGACAAGCAATTTTTTGCTACGTGTGAAAGCACAGACAAGCAGTTCTTTGCTACGTGTGAAAGCACTCTTAGAACTGAGATGAGTGTTCCTTTTCTCAGTACAAGCTTTACTTTGAAAGATAATCGCGTTCTTTTTATGGTTTATTAATTTCACGAAAGCTTTAGGAAGAAACGCACATGCGTTTCTTTGTAAAGACAAGCAGTTGTGTACTACGTGTGAAAGCACTCTTAGAACTGAGATCAGTGTTGTTTTTCTCCTTACAAGCTTTCCTTTGAAAGGTTATCGCGTTCTTTTGAAAGATTATTTATTTCAGGAAAGCTTTAGTAAGAAACACGAATGCGTCACATTATAAAGACAAGCAGTTGTTTGCTACGTGTGAAAGCACTGATAGAACTGAGATGAGTGTTCCTTTTCTCAGTACAAGCTTTATTTTAAAAGATAATCGCGTTTTTTGAAAGTTTATTAATTTCACAAAAGCTTTAGGAAGAAACGCACATGAGTTTCTTTGTAAGGACAAGCAGTTGTTTTCTACGTGTGAAAGCACTGTTAGAACTGAGATGAGTGTTCCTTTTCTCAGTACAAGCTTTACTTTGAAAGATAATCGGGTTCTTTTGAAAGATTATTAATTTCACGAAAGCTTTAGTAAGAAACAATAATGCGTTACATTATAAAGACAAGCAGTTGTTTGCTATGTGTGAAAGCACTGTTAGAACTGAGATGAGTGTTCCTTTTCCCAGTACAAGTTTTATTTTGAAAGATAATCGCGTTCTTTTGAAAGTTTATTAATTTCACGATAGCTTAAGGAAGAAACGCACATGCGTTTCTTTGTAAGGACAAGCAGTTGTTTGCTACATGTGAAAGCACTGTTAGAACTGAGATGAGTGTTCCTTTTCTTAGTATAAGCTTTACTTTGAAAGATAATCGCGTTCTTTTTACGGTTTATTAATTTCACGAAAGCTTTAGGAAGAAACGCACATGCGTTTCTTTGTAAAGACAAGCAGTTGTGTACTACGTGTGAAAGCACTGTTAGAACTGAGATGAGTGTTCCTTCTCTCAGTACCAGCTTTACTTTGAAAGATAATCGCGTTCTTTTGAAAGTTTATTAATTTCACGAAAGCTTTAGTAAGAAACGCACATGCGTTTCTTTGTAAAGACAAGCCGTTGTTTGCTACGTGTGAAAGCACTGTTAGAACTGAGATGAGTGTTCCTTTTCTCAGTACAAGCTTTACTTTGAAAGATAATTGCGTTCTTTTGAAAGTTTATTAATGTCACGAAAGCTTTAGTAAGAAACGCACATGCGTTTCTTTGTAAAGACAAGCAGTTGTTTGATACGTGTGAAAGCAGTCTTAGAACTGAGATCAGTGTTGTTTTTCTCCTTACAAGCTTTCCTTTGAAAGGTTATCGCGTTCTTTTGAAAGATTATTTATTTCAGGAAAGCTTTAGTAAGAAACACGAATGCGTCACATTATAAAGACAAGCACTTGTTTGCTATGTGTGAAAGCACTCTTAGAACTGAGATGAGTGTTCCTTTTCTCAGTACAAGCTTTATTTTAAAAGATAATCGCGTTCTTTTGAAAGTTTATTAATTTCACAAAAGCTTTAGGAAGAAACGCACATGAGTTTCTTTGTAAGGACAAGCACTTGTTTTCTACGTGTGAAAGCACTGTTAGAACTGAGATGAGTGTTCCTTTTCTCAGTACAAGCTTTACTTTGAAAGATAATCGCGTTCTTTTGAAAGTTTATTAATGTCACGAAAGCTTTAGTAAGAAACGCACATGCGTTTTTTGTAAAGACAAGCAGTTGTTTGCTACGTGTGAAAGCACTGTTAGAACTGAGATGAGTGTTCCTTTTCTCTGTACAATCTTTACTTTGAAACATAATCGCGTTCTTTTGAAAGTTTATTAATTTCACGAAAGCTTTTGTAAGAAAGGCACATGTGTTTCTTTGTAAAGACAAGCAGTTGTTTGCTACGTGTGAAAGCACTGTTAGAACTGAGATGAGTGTTCCTTTTCTCAGTACAAGCTTTACTTTGAAAGATAATCGCGTTCTTTTGAAAGTTTATTAATGTCACGAATGCTTTAGTAAGAAACGCACATGCGTTTCTTGTAAAGACAAGCAGTTGTTTGCTACGTGTGAAAGCACTTTTAGAACTGTGATTAGTGATCCTTTTCTCAATACAAGTTTTTCTTTGAAAGATAATCGCGTTCTTTTGAAAGTTTATTAATTTCACGAAAGCTTTAGTGAGAAACGCACATGCGTTTCTTTGTAAAGACAAGCAGTTGTTTCCTATGTGTGAAAGCACTGTTAGAACTTAGATGAGTGTTCCTTTTCTCAGTACAAGCTTTAATTTGAAAGATAATCGCGTTCTTTTGAAAGTTTATTAATGTCACGAAAGCTTTAGTAAGAAACGCACATGCGTTTCTTTGTAAAGACAAGCAGTTGTTTCTTACGTGTGAAAGCAGTGTTAGAACTGAGATAAGTATTCTTTTTCTCAGTACATGCTTTACTTTGAAAGATAATCGCCTTCTTTTGCAAGTTTATTAATTTCACGAAAGCTTTAGTAAGAAACGCACATGCATTTCTTTGTAAAGACAGCAGTTTTTTCCTACCTGTGAAAGCACTGTTAGAACTGAGATCAGTGTTGCTTTTCTCAGTACAAGCTTTACTTTGAAACATAATCGCGTTCTTTTGAAAGTTTATTAATTTCACGAAAGCTTTTGTAAGAAAGGCACATGTGTTTCTTTGTAAAGATAAGCAGTTCTTTGCTACGTGTGAAAGCACTCTTAGAACTGAGATGAGTGTTCTTTTTCTCAGTACAAGCTTTACTTTGAAAGATATTCGCATTCTTATGAAAGTTTATTAATTTCACCAAAGCTTTAGTAAGAAACGCACATGTGTTTCTTTGTAAATGCAAGCAGTTGTTTGCTACGTGTGAAAGCACTGTTAGAACTGAGTTGAGTGTTCCTTTTCTCAGTACAAGCTTTACTTTGAAACATAATCGCGTTCTTTTGAAAGTTTATTAATTTCACGAAAGCTTTTGTAAGAAACGCACATGTGTTTCTTTGTAAAGACAAGCAATTTTTTGCTACGTGTGAAAGCACAGACCAGCAGTTCTTTGCTACGTGTGAAAGCACTCTTAGAACTGAGATGAGTGTTCCTTTTCTCAGTACAAGCTTTACTTTGAAAGATATTCGCATTCTTATGAAAGTTTATTAATTTCACGAAAGCTTTAGTAAGAAACGCACATGTGTTTCTTTGTAAATGCAAGCAGTTGTTTGCTACGTGTGAAAGCACTGTTAGAACTTAGTTGAGTGTTCCTTTTCTCAGTACAAGCTTTACTTTGAAACATAATCGCGTTCTTTTGAAAGTTTATTAATTTCACGAAAGTTTTTGTAAGAAACGCACATGTGTTTCTTTGTAAAGACAAGCAATTTTTTGCTACGTGTGAAAGCACTGTTAGAACTGAGATGAGTGTTCCTTTTCTCAATACAAGCTTAACTTTGAAGGTAATCGCGTTCTGTTGAAAGTTTATTAATTTCACGAAAGCTGTAGGAAGAAACGCACATGCGTTTCTTTGTAAAGACAAGCAGTTGTTTGCTACGTGTGAAAGCACTGTTAGAAGTGAGATGAGTGTTCCTTTTCTCAGTACAAGCATTATTTTAAAAGATAATCGCGTTCTTTTGAAACTTTATTAATTTCACAAAAGCTTTAGGAAGAAACACACATGAGTATCTTTGTAAGGACAAGCAGTTGTTTGCTACGTGTGAAAGCACTGTTAGAACTGAGATGAGTGTTCCTTTTCTCAGTACAAGCTTTACTTTGAAAGATAATCGCGTTCTTTTGAAAGTTTATTAATTTCCCGAAAGCTTTAGGAAGAAACGCACATGCGTTTCTTTGTAAAGACAAGCAGTTGTTTGCTACGTGTGAAAGCACTGTTAGAACTGAGATGAGTGTTCCTTTTCTCAGTACAAGCTTTACTTTGAAAGATAATTGCGTTCTTTTGAAAGTTTATTAATGTCACGAAAGCTTTAGTAAGAAACGCACATGCGTTTCTTTGTAAAGACAAGCAGTTGTTTGATACGTGTGAAAGCACTCGTAGAACTGAGATCAGTGTTGTTTTTCTCCTTACAAGCTTTCCTTTGAAAGGTTATCGCGTTCTTTTGAAAGATTATTTATTTCAGGAAAGCTTTAGTAAGAAACACGAATGCGTCACATTATAAAGACAAGCACTTGTTTGCTACGTGTGAAAGCACTGTTAGAACTGAGATGAGTGTTCCTTTTCTCAGTACAAGCTTTAATTTGAAAGATAATGGCATTCTTATGAAAGTTTATTAATTTCACGAAAGCTTTAGGAAGAAACGCACATGCGTTTCTTTGTAAAGACAAGCAGTTGTTTGCTACATGGGAAAGCACTGTTAGAAGTGATATAAGTGTTCCTTTTCTCAGTACAAGCTTTACTTTGAAAGATAATCGCGTTCTTATGAAAGTTTATTAATTTCACGAAAGCTTTAGTAAGAAACGCACATGCGTTTCTTTGTAATGACAAGCAGTTGTTTGCTACGTGTGAAAACACTGTTAGAACTGAGATAAGTGTTCCTTTTCTCAGTACAAGCTTTACTTTGAAAGATAATCGTGTTGTTTTGAAAGTTTATTAATTTCACGAAAGCTTTAGGAAGAAACGCACATGCGTTTCTTTGCAAAGACAAGCAGTTGTTTGCTACGTGTGAAAGCACTGTTAGAACTGAGATGAGTGTTCCTTTTTTCAGTACAAGCTTTACTTTGAAAGATAATGGTGTTCTTTTGAAAGTTTATTAATGTCAGGAAAGCTTTAGTAAGAAACGCACATGCATTTCTTTGTAAAGACAAGCAGTTGTTTGCTACGTGTGAAAGCACTGTTAGAACTGAGATGAGTGTTCCTTCTCACAGTACAAGCCTTACTTTGAAAGATAATCGTGTTCTTTTGAAAGATTATTAATTTCACGAAAGCTTAAGGATGAAACGCCCATGCGTTTCTTTGTAAAGGCAAGCAGTTGTTTGCTACGTGTGAAAGCACTGTTAGAACTGAAATGAGTGTTCCTTTTCTCAGTACAAGCCTTACTTTGAAAGATAATCGCGTTCTTTTGAAAGTTTATTAATGTCACGAAAGCTTTAGTAAGAAACACACATGCGTTTCTTTGTAAAGACAAGCAGTTGTTTGCTACATGGGAAAGCACTGTTAGAAGTGATATAAGTGTTCCTTTTCTCAGTACAAGCTTTACTTTGAAAGATAATGGCATTCTTATGAAAGTTTAATAATTTCATGAAAACTTTAGTAAGAAACGCACAATCGTTTCTTTGTAAAGACAAGCAGTTGTTTGCTACGTGTGAAAGCACTGTTAGAACTGAGATGAGTATTCCTTTTCTCAGTACAAGCTTTACTTTGAATGATCATTGCGTTCTTTTGAAAGTTTATTAATTTCACGAAAGCTTTAGTAAGAACCGCACATGCGTTTTTGTAAAGACAAGCAGTTGTTTGCTACGTATGAAAGCACTGTTAGAACTGAGATGAGTATTCCTTTTCTCAATACAAGCTTAACTTTGAAAGGTAATCGCGTTCTGTTGAAAGTTTATTAATTTCACGAACGCTGTAGGAAGAAACGCACATGCGTTTCTTTGTAAAGACAAGCAGTTGTTTGCTACGTGTGAAAGCACTGTTAGAACTGAGATGAGTGTTCCTTTTCTCAGTACAAGCATTTTTTTAAAAGATAATCGCGTTCTTTTGAAAGTTTATTAATTTCACAAAAGCTTTAGGAAGAAACGCACATGAGTTTCTTTGTAAGGACAAGCAGTTGTTTGCTACATGTGAAAGCACTGTTAGAACTGAGATGAGTGTTCCTTTTCTCAGTACACGCTTTACTTTGAAAGATAATCGCGTTCTTTTGAAAGTTTATTAATTTCACGAAAGCTTTAGGAAGAAACGCACATGCGTTTCTTTGTAAAGACAAGCAGTTGTTTGCTACGTGTGAAAGCACTGTTAGAACTGAGATGAGTGTTCCTTTTCTCAGTACAAGCTTTACTTTGAAAGATAATTGCGTTCTTTTGAAAGTTTATTAATGTCACGAAAGCTTTAGTAAGAAACGCACATGCGTTTCTTTGTAAAGACAAGCAGTTGTTTGATACGTGTGAAAGCACTCTTAGAACTGAGATCAGTGTTGTTTTTCTCCTTACAAGCTTTCCTTTGAAAGGTTATCGCGTTCTTTTGAAAGATTATTTATTTCAGGAAAGCTTTAGTAAGAAACACGAATGCGTCACATTATAAAGACAAGCACTTGTTTGCTACGTGTGAAAGCACTCTTAGAACTGAGATGAGTGTTCCTTTTCTCAGTACAAGCTTTATTTTAAAAGATAATCGCGTTCTTTTGAAAGTTTATTAATTTCACAAAAGCTTTAGGAAGAAACGCACATGAGTTTCTTTGTAAGGACAAGCAGTTGTTTGCTACGTGTGAAAGCACTGTTAGAACTGAGATGAGTGTTACTTTTCTCTGTACAATCTTTACTTTGAAACATAATCGCGTTCTTTTGAAAGTTTATTAATTTCACGAAAGCTTTTGTAAGAAAGGCACATGTGTTTCTTTGTAAAGACAAGCAGTTGTTTGCTACGTGTGAAAGCACTGTTAGAACTGAGTTGAGTGTTCCTTTTCTCAGTACAAGCTTTACTTTGAAACATAATCGCGTTCTTTTGAAAGTTTATTAATTTCACGAAAGCTTTTGTAAGAAACGCACATGTGTTTCTTTGTAAAGACAAGCAATTTTTTGCTACGTCTGAAAGCACTGTTAGAACTGAGATGAGTGTTCCTTTTCTCAATCCAAGCTTAACTTTGAAAGGTAAACGCGTTCTGTTGAAAGTTTATTAATTTCACGAAAGCTCTAGGTAGAAACGCACATGCGTTTCTTTGTAAAGACAAGCAGTTGTTTGCTACATGTGAAAGCACTGTTAGAAGTGAGATGAGTGTTCCTTTTCTCAGTACAAGCTTTACTTTGAAAGATAATCGCGTTCTTTTGAAAGTTTATTAATTTCCCGAAAGCTTTAGGAAGAAACGCACATGCGTTTCTTTGTAAAGACAAGCAGTTGTTTGCTACGTGTGAAAGCACTGTTAGAACTGAGATGAGTGTTCCTTTTCTCAGTACAAGCTTTACTTTGAAAGATAATTGCGTTCTTTTGAAAGTTTATTAATGTCACGAAAGCTTTAGTAAGAAACGCACATGCGTTTCTTTGTAAAGACAAGCAGTTGTTTGATACGTGTGAAAGCACTCGTAGAACTGAGATCAGTGTTGTTTTTCTCCTTACAAGCTTTCCTTTGAAAGGTTATCGCGTTCTTTTGAAAGATTATTTATTTCAGGAAAGCTTTAGTAAGAAACACGAATGCGTCACATTATAAAGACAAGCACTTGTTTGCTACGTGTGAAAGCACTGTTAGAACTGAGATGAGTGTGCCTTTTCTCAGTACAAGCTTTAATTTGAAAGATAATGGCATTCTTATGAAAGTTTATTAATTTCACGAAAGCTTTAGGAAGAAACGCACATGCGTTTCTTTGTAAAGACAAGCAGTTGTTTGCTACATGGGAAAGCACTGTTAGAAGTGATATAAGTATTCCTTTTCTCAGTACAAGCTTTACTTTGAAAGATAATCGCGTTCTTATGAAAGTTTATTAATTTCACGAAAGCTTTAGTAAGAAACGCACATGCGTTTCTTTGTAATGACAAGCAGTTGTTTGCTACGTGTGAAAACACTGTTAGAACTGAGATAAGTGTTCCTTTTCTCAGTACAAGCTTTACTTTGAAAGATAATCGTGTTGTTTTGAAAGTTTATTAATTTCACGAAAGCTTTAGGAAGAAACGCACATGCGTTTCTTTGCAAAGACAAGCAGTTGTTTGCTACGTGTGAAAGCACTGTTAGAACTGAGATGAGTGTTCCTTTTTTCAGTACAAGCTTTACTTTGAAAGATAATGGTGTTCTTTTGAAAGTTTATTAATGTCAGGAAAGCTTTAGTAAGAAACGCACATGCATTTCTTTGTAAAGACAAGCAGTTGTTTGCTACGTGTGAAAGCACTGTTAGAACTGAGATGAGTGTTCCTTCTCACAGTACAAGCCTTACTTTGAAAGATAATCGTGTTCTTTTGAAAGATTATTAATTTCACGAAAGCTTAAGGATGAAACGCCCATGCGTTTCTTTGTAAAGGCAAGCAGTTGTTTGCTACGTGTGAAAGCACTGTTAGAACTGAAATGAGTGTTCCTTTTCTCAGTACAAGCCTTACTTTGAAAGATAATCGCGTTCTTTTGAAAGTTTATTAATGTCACGAAAGCTTTAGTAAGAAACACACATGCGTTTCTTTGTAAAGACAAGCAGTTGTTTGCTACATGGGAAAGCACTGTTAGAAGTGATATAAGTGTTCCTTTTCTCAGTACAAGCTTTACTTTGAAAGATAATGGCATTCTTATGAAAGTTTAATAATTTCATGAAAACTTTAGTAAGAAACGCACAATCGTTTCTTTGTAAAGACAAGCAGTTGTTTGCTACGTGTGAAAGCACTGTTAGAACTGAGATGAGTATTCCTTTTCTCAGTACAAGCTTTACTTTGAATGATCATTGCGTTCTTTTGAAAGTTTATTAATTTCACGAAAGCTTTAGTAAGAACCGCACATGCGTTTTTGTAAAGACAAGCAGTTGTTTGCTACGTATGAAAGCACTGTTAGAACTGAGATGAGTATTCCTTTTCTCAATACAAGCTTAACTTTGAAAGGTAATCGCGTTCTGTTGAAAGTTTATTAATTTCACGAACGCTGTAGGAAGAAACGCACATGCGTTTCTTTGTAAAGACAAGCAGTTGTTTGCTACGTGTGAAAGCACTGTTAGAACTGAGATGAGTGTTCCTTTTCTCAGTACAAGCATTTGTTTAAAAGATAATCGCGTTCTTTTGAAAGTTTATTAATTTCACGAAAACTTTTGTAAGAAATGCACATGCGTTTTTTTGTAAAGACAAGCAGTTGTTTGCTACGTGTGAAAGCACTGTTAGAACTGAGATGAGTGTTCCTTTTCTCAGTACAAGCTTTACTTTGAAAGATAATCGCGTTCTTTTTACGGTTTATTAATTTCACGAAAGCTTTAGGAAGAAACGCAAAAGCGTTTCTTTGTAAAGACAAGCAGTTGTGTACTACGTGTGAAAGCACTCTTAGAACTGAGATCAGTGTTGTTTTTCTCCTTACAAGCTTTCCTTTGAAAGGTTATCGCGTTCTTTTGAAAGATTATTTATTTCAGGAAAGCTTTAGTAAGAAACACGAATGCGTCACATTATAAAGACAAGCAGTTGTTTGCTACGTGTGAAAGCACTGTTAGAACTGAGATGAGTGTTCCTTTTCTCAGTACAAGCTTTATTTTAAAAGATAATCGCGTTTTTTGAAAGTTTATTAATTTCACAAAAGCTTTAGGAAGAAACGCACATGAGTTTCTTTGTAAGGACAAGCAGTTGTTTTCTACGTGTGAAAGCACTGTTAGAACTGAGATGAGTGTTCCTTTTCTCAGTACAAGCTTTACTTTGAAAGATAATCGGGTTCTTTTGAAAGATTATTAATTTCACGAAAGCTTTAGTAAGAAACAATAATGCGTTACATTATAAAGACAAGCAGTTGTTTGCTATGTGTGAAAGCACTGTTAGAAGTGAGATGAGTGTTCCTTTTCTCAGTACAAGTTTTATTTTGAAAGATAATCGCGTTCTTTTGAAAGTTTATTAATTTCACGATAGCTTTAGGAAGAAACGCACATGCGTTTCTTTGTAAGGACAAGCAGTTGTTTGCTACATGTGAAAGCACTGTTAGAACTGAGATGAGTTTTCCTTTTCTTAGTATAAGCTTTACTTTGAAAGATAATCGCGTTCTTTTTACGGTTTATTAATTTCACGAAAGCTTTAGGAAGAAACGCACATGCGTTTCTTTGTAAAGACAAGCAGTTGTGTACTACGTGTGAAAGCACTGTTAGAACTGAGATGAGTGTTCCTTCTCTCAGTACCAGCTTTACTTTGAAAGATAATCGCGTTCTTTTGAAAGTTTATTAATTTCACGAAAGCTTTAGTAAGAAACGCACATGCATTTCTTTGTAAAGACAAGCAGTTGTTTGCTACATGTGAAAGCACTGTTAGAAGTGACATGAGTGTTCCTTTTCTCAGTACAAGCTTTTATTTGAAAGATAATCGCATTCTTTTGAAAGTTTATTAATTTCACGAAAGCTTTAGTAAGAAACGCACATGCGTTTCTTTGTAAAGACAAGCAGTTGTTTGCTACTTGTGAAAGCACTGTTAGAACTGAGATGAGTATTCCTTTTCTCAGTACAAGCTTTACTTTGAAAGATCATCGCGTTCTTTTGAAAGTTTATTAATTTCACGAAAGCTTTAGTAAGAAACGCACATGCGTTTTTGTAAAGACAAGCAGTTGTTTGCTACGTGTGAAAGCACTGTTAGAACTGAGATGAGTGTTCCTTTTCTCAGTACAAGCTTTACTTTGAAAGATAATCGCGTTCTTTTGAAAGGTTATTAATTTCATGAAAGCTTTAGGATGAAACGCACAGGCGTTTCTTTGTAAAGGCAAGCAGTTGTTTGCTACATGTGAAAGCACTGTTAGAACTGAGATGAGTGTTCCTTTTCTCAGTACAAGCTTTACTTTGAAAGATAATCGCGTTCTTTTGAAAGTTTATTAATGTCACGAATGCTTTAGTAAGAAACGCACATGCGTTTCTTGTAAAGACAAGCAGTTGTTTGCTACGTGTGAAGGCACTTTTAGAACTGTGATGAGTGATCCTTTTCTCAATACAAGTTTTTCTTTGAAAGATAATCGCGTTCTTTTGAAAGTTTATTAATTTCACGAAAGCTTTAGTGAGAAACGCACATGCGTTTCTTTGTAAAGACAAGCAGTTGTTTCCTATGTGTGAAAGCACTGTTAGAACTGAGATGAGTGTTCCTTTTCTCAGTACAAGCTTTACTTTGAAAGATAATCGCGTTCTTTTGAAAGTTTATTAATGTCACGAAAGCTTTAGTAAGAAACGCACATGCGTTTCTTTGTAAAGACAAGCAGTTGTTTGCTACGTGTGAAAGCAGTGTTAGAACTGAGATAAGTATTCTTTTTCTCAGTACATGCTTTACTTTGAAAGATAATCGCGTTCTTTTGAAAGATTATTTATTTCAGGAAAGCTTTAGTAAGAAACACGAATGCGTCACATTATAAAGACAAGCACTTGTTTGCTACGTGTGAAAGCACTGTTAGAACTGAGATGAGTGTTCCTTCTCACAGTACAAGCCTTACTTTGAAAGATAATCGTGTTCTCTTGAAAGATTATTAATTTCACGAAAGCTTAAGGATGAAACGCTCATGCGTTTCTTTGTAAAGGCAAGCAGTTGTTTGCTACGTGTGAAAGCACTGTTAGAAGTGAGATGAGTGTTCCTTTTCTCAGTACAAGCTTTTATTTGAAACATAATCGCGTTCTTTTGAAAGTTTATTAATTTCACGAAAGCTTTTGTAAGAAACGCACATGCGTTTCTTTGTAAAGACAAGCAGTTGTTTGCTACGTGTGAAAGCACTGTTAGAACTGAGATGAGTATTCCTTTTCTCAGTACAAGCTTTACTTTGAAAGATCATCGCGTTCTTTTGAAAGTTTATTAATTTCACGAAAGCTTTAGTAAGAAACGCACATGCGTTTTTGTAAAGACAAGCAGTTGTTTGCTACGTGTGAAAGCACTGTTAGAACTGAGATGAGTGTTCCTTTTCTCAGTACAAGCTTTACTTTGAAAGATAATTGCGTTCTTTTGAAAGGTTATTAATTTCATGAAAGCTTTAGGATGAAACGCACATGCGTTTCTTTGTAAAGGCAAGCAGTTGTTTGCTACGTGTGAAAGCACTGTTAGAACTGAGATGTGTGTTCCTTTTCTCAGTACAAGCTTTACTTTGAAAGATAATCGCGTTCTTTTGAAAGATTATTAATTTCACGAAAGCTTTAGTAAGAAACAATAATGCGTTACATTATAAAGACAGTTGTTTGCTATGTGTGAAAGCACAGTTAGAAGTGAGATGAGTGTTCCTTTTCTCAGTACAAGTTTTATTTTGAAAGATAATCGCGTTCTTTTGAAAGATTATTTCAGGAAAGCTTTAGTAAGAAACACGAATGCGTCACATTATAAAGACAAGCAGTTGTTTGCTACGTGTGAAAGCACTGTTAGAACTGAGATGGGTGTTCCTTTTCTCAGTACAAGCTTTATTTTAAAAGATAATCGCGTTCTTTTGAAAGTTTATTAACTTCACGAAAGCTTTAGGAAGAAACGCACATGAGTTTCTTTGTAAGGACAAGCAGTTGTTTTCTACGTGTGAAAGCACTGTTAGAACTGAGATGAGTGTTCCTTTTCTCAGTACAAGCTTTACTTTGAAAGGTAATCGCGTTCTATTGAAAGTTTATTAATTTCACGAAAGCTTTAGGAAGAAACGCACATGCGTTTCTTTGTAAAGACAAGCAGTTGTTTGCTACTTGTGAAAGAACTGTTAGAACTGAGATGAGTGTTCCTTTTCTCAGTACAAGCTTTACTTTGAAAGATAATCGCGTTCTTTTGAAAGATTATTAATTTCACGAAAGCTTTAGTAAGAAACACTAATGCGTTACATTATAAAGACAAGCAGTTGTTTGCTATGTGTGAAAGCACTGTTAGAAGTGAGATGAGTGTTCCTTTTCTCAGTACAAGTTTTATTTTGAAAGATAATCGCGTTCTTTTGAAAGTTTATTAATTTCACGATAGCTTTAGGAAGAAACGCACATGCGTTTCTTTGTAAGGACAAGCAGTTGTTTGCTAATGTGAAAGCACTGTTAGAACTGAGATGAGTGTTCCTTCTCTCAGTACAAGCTTTACTTTGAAAGATAATCGCGTTCTTTTGAAAGTTTATTAATTTCATGAAAGCTTTAGTAAGAAACGCACATGCGTTTCTTTGTAAAGACAAGCAGTTGTTTGCTACATGTGAAAGCACTGTTAGAAGTGAGATGAGTGTTCCTTTTCTCAGTACAAGCTTTACTTTGAAACATAATCGCGTTCTTTTGAAAGTTTATTAATTTCACGAAAACTTTTGTAAGAAATGCACATGCGTTTTTTTGTAAAGACAAGCAGTTGTTTGCTACGTGGGAAAGCACTGTTAGAACTGAGATGAGTGTTCCTTTTCTCAGTACAAGCTTTACTTTGAAAGATAATCGCGTTCTTTTTACGGTTTATTAATTTCACGAAAGCTTTAGGAAGAAACGCACATGCGTTTCTTTGTAAAGACAAGCAGTTGTGTACTACGTGTGAAAGCACTCTTAGAACTGAGATCAGTGTTGTTTTTCTCCTTACAAGCTTTCCTTTGAAAGGTTATCGCGTTCTTTTGAAAGATTATTTATTTCAGGAAAGCTTTAGTAAGAAACACGAATGCGTCACATTATAAAGACAAGCAGTTGTTTGCTACGTGTGAAAGCACTGTTAGAACTGAGATGAGTGTTCCTTTTCTCAGTACAAGTTTTATTTTGAAAGATAATCGCGTTCTTTTGAAAGTTTATTAATTTCACGATAGCTTTAGGAAGAAACGCACATGCGTTTCTTTGTAAGGACAAGCAGTTGTTTGCTACATGTGAAAGCACTGTTAGAACTGAGATGAGTGTTCCTTTTCTTAGTATAAGCTTTACTTTGAAAGATAATCGCGTTCTTTTTACGGTTTATTAATTTCACGAAAGCTTTAGGAAGAAACGCACATGCGTTTCTTTGTAAAGACAAGCAGTTGTGTACTACGTGTGAAAGCACTGTTAGAACTGAGATGAGTGTTCCTTCTCTCATTACAAGCTTTACTTTGAAAGATAATCGCGTTCTTTAAAAAGTTTATTAATGTCACGAAAGATTTAGTAAGAAACGCACATGCGTTTCTTTGTAAAGACAAGCAGTTGTTTGCTACGTGTGAAAGCACTGTTAGAACTGAAATGAGTGCTCCTTTTCTCAGTACAAGCTTTTCTTTGAAACATAATCGCGTTCTTATGAAAGCTTATTAATTTCACGAAAGCTATAGGATGAAACTCACATGCGTTCCTTTGTAAAGACAAGCAGTTATTTGCTACGTGTGAAAGCACTGTTAGAACTGAGATGAGTGTTCCTTCTCTCAGTACAAGCTTTACTTTGAAAGATAATCGCGTTCTTTTGAAAGTTTATTAATTTCACGAAAGCTTTAGTAAGAAACGCACATGCGTTTCTTTGTAAAGACAAGCAGTTGTTTGCTACATGTGAAAGCACTGTTAGAAGTGAGATGAGTGTTCCTTTTCTCAGTACAAGCTTTTATTTGAAACATAATCGCGTTCTTTTGAAAGTTTATTAATTTCACGAAAGCTTTAGTAAGAAACGCACATGCGTTTCTTTGTAAAGACAAGCAGTTGTTTGCTACGTGTGAAAGCACTGTTAGAACTGAGATGAGTATTCCTTTTCTCAGTACAAGCTTTACTTTGAAAGATCATCGCGTTCTTTTGAAAGTTTATTAATTTCACGAAAGCTTTAGTAAGAAACGCACATGCGTTTTTGTAAAGACAAGCAGTTGTTTGCTACGTGTGAAAGCACTGTTAGAACTGAGATGAGTGTTCCTTTTCTCAGTACAAGCTTTACTTTGAAAGATAATCGCGTTCTTTTGAAAGGTTATTAATTTCATGAAAGCTTTAGGATGAAACGCACAGGCGTTTCTTTGTAAAGGCAAGCAGTTGTTTGCTACGTGTGAAAGCACTGTTAGAACTGAGATGAGTGTTCCTTTTCTCAGTACAAGCTTTACTTTGAAAGATAATCACGTTCTTTTGAAAGTTTATTAATGTCACGAAAGCTTTAGTTAGAAACGCACATGCGTTTCTTTGTAAAGACAAGCAGTTGTTTGCTACGTGTGAAAGCAGTGTTAGAACTGAGATAAGTATTCTTTTTCTCAGTACATGCTTTACTTTGAAAGATAATCGCGTTCTTTTGCAAGTTTATTAATTTCACGAAAGCTTTAGTAAGAAACTCACATGCGTTTCTTTGTAAGGACAAGCAGTTGTTTGCTACGTGTGAAAGCACTGTTAGAACTGAGATGAGTGATCCTTTTCTCAGTACAAGCTTTACTTTCAAAGATAATCGCGTTCTTTTGAAAGTTTATTAATTTCACGAAAGCTTTAGGAAGAAACGCACATGCGTTTCTTTGTAAAGACAAGCAGTTGTTTGATACGTGTGAAAGCACTCTTAGAACTGAGATCAGTGTTGTTTTTCTCCTTACAAGCTTTCCTTTGAAAGGTTATCGCGTTCTTTTGAAAGATTATTTATTTCAGGAAAGCTTTAGTAAGAAATACGAATGCGTCACATTATAAAGACAAGCACTTGTTTGCTACGTGTGAAAGCACTGTTAGAACTGAGATGAGTGTTCCTTTTCTCAGTACAAGCTTTACTTTGAAAGATAATCGCGTTCTTTTGAAAGTTTATTAATTTCACGAAAGCTTTAGGAAGAAACGCACATGCGTTTCTTTGTAAAGACAAGCAGTTGTTTGCTACGTGTGAAAGAACTGTTAGAACTGAGATGAGTGTTCCTTTTCTCAGTACAAGCTTTACTTTGAAAGATAATCGCGTTCTTTTGAAAGTTTATTAATTTCACGAAAGCTATAGGATGAAACGCACATGCGTTCCTTTGTAAAGACAAGCAGTTATTTGCTACGTGTGAAAGCACTGTTAGAACTGAGATGAGTGTTCCTTCTCTCAGTACAAGCTTTACTTTGAAAGATAATCGCGTTCTTTTGAAAGTTTATTAATTTCACAAAAGCTTTAGTAAGAAACGCACATGCGTTTCTTTGTAAAGACAAGCAGTTGTTTGCTACATGTGAAAGCACTGGAAGAAGTGAGATGAGTGTTCCTTTTCTCAGTACAAGCTTTTATTTGAAACATAATCGCGTTCTTTTGAAAGTTTATTAATTTCACGAAAGCTTTAGTAAGAAACGCACATGCGTTTCTTTGTAAAGACAAGCAGTTGTTTGCTACGTGTGAAAGCACTGGTAGAACTGAGATGAGTATTCCTTTTCTCAGTACAAGCTTTACTTTGAAAGATCATCGCGTTCTTTTGAAAGTTTATTAATTTCACGAAAGCTTTAGTAAGAAACGCACATGCGTTTTTGTAAAGACAAGCAGTTGTTTACTACGTGTGAAAGCACTGTTAGAACTGAGATGAGTGTTCCTTTTCTCAGTACAAGCTTTTCTTTGAAACATAATCGCGTTCTTTTGAAAGTTTATTAATTTCACGAAAACTTTTGTAAGAAATGCACATGCGTTTTTTTGTAAAGACAAGCAGTTGTTTGCTACGTGGGAAAGCACTGTTAGAACTGAGATGAGTGTTCCTTTTCTCAGTACAAGCTTTACTTTGAAAGATAATCGCGTTCTTTTTACGGTTTATTAATTTCACGAAAGCTTTAGTAAGAAACGCACATGCGTTTCTTTGTAAAGACAAGCAGTTGTGTACTACGTGTGAAAGCACTCTTAGAACTGAGATCAGTGTTGTTTTTCTCCTTACAAGCTTTCCTTTGAAAGGTTATCGCGTTCTTTTGAAAGATTATTTATTTCAGGAAAGCTTTAGTAAGAAACACGAATGCGTCACATTATAAAGACAAGCAGTTGTTTGCTACGTGTGAAAGCACTGTTAGAACTGAGATGAGTGTTCCTTTTCTCAGTACAAGCTTTATTTTAAAAGATAATCGCGTTTTTTGAAAGTTTATTAATTTCACAAAAGCTTTAGGAAGAAACGCACATGAGTTTCTTTGTAAGGACAAGCAGTTGTTTTCTACGTGTGAAAGCACTGTTAGAACTGAGATGAGTGTTCCTTTTCTCAGTACAAGCTTTACTTTGAAAGATAATCGGGTTCTTTTGAAAGATTATTAATTTCACGAAAGCTTTAGTAAGAAACAATAATGCGTTACATTATAAAGACAAGCAGTTGTTTGGTATGTGTGAAAGCACTGTTAGAAGTGAGATGAGTGTTCCTTTTCTCAGTACAAGTTTTATTTTGAAAGATAATCGCGTTCTTTTGAAAGTTTATTAATTTCACGATAGCTTTAGGAAGAAACGCACATGCGTTTCTTTGTAAGGACAAGCAGTTGTTTGCTACATGTGAAAGCACTGTTAGAACTGAGATGAGTGTTCCTTTTCTTAGTATAAGCTTTACTTTGAAAGATAATCGCGTTCTTTTTACGGTTTATTAATTTCACGAAAGCTTTAGGAAGAAACGCACATGCGTTTCTTTGTAAAGACAAGCAGTTGTGTACTACGTGTGAAAGCACTGTTAGAACTGAGATGAGTGTTCCTTCTCTCATTACAAGCTTTACTTTGAAAGATAATCGCGTTCTTTAAAAAGTTTATTAATGTCACGAAAGATTTAGTAAGAAACGCACATGCGTTTCTTTGTAAAGACAAGCAGTTGTTTGCTACGTGTGAAAGCACTGTTAGAACTGAAATGAGTGCTCCTTTTCTCAGTACAAGCTTTTCTTTGAAACATAATCGCGTTCTTATGAAAGCTTATTAATTTCACGAAAGCTATAGGATGAAACTCACATGCGTTCCTTTGTAAAGACAAGCAGTTATTTGCTACGTGTGAAAGCACTGTTAGAACTGAGATGAGTGTTCCTTCTCTCAGTACAAGCTTTACTTTGAAAGATAATCGCGTTCTTTTGAAAGTTTATTAATTTCACGAAAGCTTTAGTAAGAAACGCACATGCGTTTCTTTGTAAAGACAAGCAGTTGTTTGCTACATGTGAAAGCACTGTTAGAAGTGAGATGAGTGTTCCTTTTCTCAGTACAAGCTTTTATTTGAAACATAATCGCGTTCTTTTGAAAGTTTATTAATTTCACGAAAGCTTTAGTAAGAAACGCACATGCGTTTCTTTGTAAAGACAAGCAGTTGTTTGCTACGTGTGAAAGCACTGTTAGAACTGAGATGAGTGTTCCTTTTCTCAGTACAAGCTTTTCTTTGAAACATAATCGCGTTCTTTTGAAAGTTTATTAATTTCACGAAAACTTTTGTAAGAAATGCACATGCGTTTTTTTGTAAAGACAAGCAGTTGTTTGCTACGTGGGAAAGCACTGTTAGAACTGAGATGAGTGTTCCTTTTCTCAGTACAAGCTTTACTTTGAAAGATAATCGCGTTCTTTTTACGGTTTATTAATTTCACGAAAGCTTTAGGAAGAAACGCACATGCGTTTCTTTGTAAAGACAAGCAGTTGTGTACTACGTGTGAAAGCACTCTTAGAACTGAGATCAGTGTTGTTTTTCTCCTTACAAGCTTTCCTTTGAAAGGTTATCGCGTTCTTTTGAAAGATTATTTATTTCAGGAAAGCTTTAGTAAGAAACACGAATGCGTCACATTATAAAGACAAGCAGTTGTTTGCTACGTGTGAAAGCACTGTTAGAACTGAGATGAGTGTTCCTTTTCTCAGTACAAGCTTTATTTTAAAAGATAATCGCGTTTTTTGAAAGTTTATTAATTTCACAAAAGCTTTAGGAAGAAATGCACATGAGTTTCTTTGTAAGGACAAGCAGTTGTTTTCTACGTGTGAAAGCACTGTTAGAACTGAGATGAGTGTTCCTTTTCTCAGTACAAGCTTTACTTTGAAAGATAATCGGGTTCTTTTGAAAGATTATTAATTTCACGAAAGCTTTAGTAAGAAACAATAATGCGTTACATTATAAAGACAAGCAGTTGTTTGGTATGTGTGAAAGCACTGTTAGAAGTGAGATGAGTGTTCCTTTTCTCAGTACAAGTTTTATTTTGAAAGATAATCGCGTTCTTTTGAAAGTTTATTAATTTCACGATAGCTTTAGGAAGAAACGCACATGCGTTTCTTTGTAAGGACAAGCAGTTGTTTGCTACATGTGAAAGCACTGTTAGAACTGAGATGAGTGTTCATTTCTTAGTATAAGCTTTACTTTGAAAGATAATCGCGTTCTTTTTACGGTTTATTAATTTCACGAAAGCTTTAGGAAGAAACGCACATGCGTTTCTTTGTAAAGACAAGCAGTTGTGTACTACGTGTGAAAGCACTGTTAGAACTAAGATGAGTGTTCCTTCTCTCATTACAAGCTTTACTTTGAAAGATAATCGCGTTCTTTAAAAAGTTTATTAATGTCACGAAAGATTTAGTAAGAAACGCACATGCGTTTCTTTGTAAAGACAAGCAGTTGTTTGCTACGTGTGAAAGCACTGTTAGAACTGAAATGAGTGCTCCTTTTCTCAGTACAAGCTTTTCTTTGAAACATAATCGCGTTCTTATGAAAGCTTATTAATTTCACGAAAGCTATAGGATGAAACTCACATGCGTTCCTTTGTAAAGACAAGCAGTTATTTGCTACGTGTGAAAGCACTGTTAGAACTGAGATGAGTGTTCCTTCTCTCAGTACAAGCTTTACTTTGAAAGATAATCGCGTTCTTTTGAAAGTTTATTAATTTCACGAAAGCTTTAGTAAGAAACGCACATGCGTTTCTTTGTAAAGACAAGCAGTTGTTTGCTACATGTGAAAGCACTGTTAGAAGTGAGATGAGTGTTCCTTTTCTCAGTACAAGCTTTTATTTGAAACATAATCGCGTTCTTTTGAAAGTTTATTAATTTCACGAAAGCTTGAGTAAGAAACGCACATGCGTTTCTTTGTAAAGACAAGCAGTTGTTTGCTACGTGTGAAAGCACTGTTAGAACTGAGATGAGTATTCCTTTTCTCAGTACAAGCTTTACTTTGAAAGATCATCGCGTTCTTTTGAAAGTTTATTAATTTCACGAAAGCTTTAGTAAGAAACGCACATGCGTTTTTGTAAAGACAAGCAGTTGTTTGCTACGTGTGAAAGCACTGTTAGAACTGAGATGAGTGTTCCTTTTCTCAGTACAAGCTTTACTTTGAAAGATAATCGCGTTCTTTTGAAAGGTTATTAATTTCATGAAAGCTTTAGGATGAAACGCACAGGCGTTTCTTTGTAAAGGCAAGCAGTTGTTTGCTACGTGTGAAAGCACTGTTAGAACTGAGATGAGTGTTCCTTTTCTCAGTACAAGCTTTACTTTGAAAGATAATCACGTTCTTTTGAAAGTTTATTAATGTCACGAAAGCTTTAGTAAGAAACGCACATGCGTTTCTTTGTAAAGACAAGCAGTTGTTTGCTACGTGTGAAAGCAGTGTTAGAACTGAGATAAGTATTCTTTTTCTCAGTACATGCTTTACTTTGAAAGATAATCGCGTTCTTTTGCAAGTTTATTAATTTCACGAAAGCTTTAGTAAGAAACTCACATGCGTTTCTTTGTAAGGACAAGCAGTTGTTTGCTACGTGTGAAAGCACTGTTAGAACTGAGATGAGTGATCCTTTTCTCAGTACAAGCTTTACTTTCAAAGATAATCGCGTTCTTTTGAAAGTTTATTAATTTCACGAAAGCTTTAGGAAGAAACGCACATGCGTTTCTTTGTAAAGACAAGCAGTTGTTTGATACGTGTGAAAGCACTCTTAGAACTGAGATCAGTGTTGTTTTTCTCCTTACAAGCTTTCCTTTGAAAGGTTATCGCGTTCTTTTGAAAGATTATTTATTTCAGGAAAGCTTTAGTAAGAAACACGAATGCGTCACATTATAAAGAAAAGCACTTGTTTGCTACGTGTGAAAGCACTGTTAGAACTGAGATGAGTGTTCCTTTTCTCAGTACAAGCTTTACTTTGAAAGATAATCGCGTTCTTTTGAAAGTTTATTAATTTCACGAAAGCTTTAGGAAGAAACGCACATGCGTTTCTTTGTAAAGACAAGCAGTTGTTTGCTACGTGTGAAAGAACTGTTAGAACTGAGATGAGTGTTCCTTTTCTCAGTACAAGCTTTACTTTGAAAGATAATCGCGTTCTTTTGAAAGTTTATTAATTTCACGAAAGCTATAGGATGAAACGCACATGCGTTCCTTTGTAAAGACAAGCAGTTATTTGCTACGTGTGAAAGCACTGTTAGAACTGAGATGAGTGTTCCTTCTCTCAGTACAAGCTTTACTTTGAAAGATAATCGCGTTCTTTTGAAAGTTTATTAATTTCACAAAAGCTTTAGTAAGAAACGCACATGCGTTTCTTTGTAAAGACAAGCAGTTGTTTGATACGTGTGAAAGCACTGTTAGAACTGAGATGAG